>NW_021604615.1:2148406-2280498 GCF_004785775.1 Grammomys surdaster
AGAGAGAGACATATATATATATATATATATATATATATATATATATATATATATATATCTTGTTATGCCTATAGGTTAGAGTGTATAATATATATATACATATATATGTAGATATATGTATATATGCTAATATATGTGTAAATATACATATGTATGTTATGCCTATAGGTTAGAATATGTATGTCTGTCTGTCTGTATGTATGTATATATGTCTCAGAATAAAATGATGAGATAAATATGTATTACATCTAAGATTATTCATAAGTGTGTTCAAAATACTTTCTAGAAAATTTGAAGTAGCTTATCATTTCTAAAATCTCAGATCAAGAAAATTCTTTCAAGAACATTTTTTGAGAATTTTAACATTAATTAGTTAAAATTATGATTCAAAATAAATTTAAAATGTTAGTATGGAAGTATAAGTAAAGACTCCGTTAACTGAGTTATAACTTTTGCAAGCCTGTGTGTGTGTGTGTGTGTGTGTGTGTGTGTGTGTGTGTCTGTGTGGATCCAAATATAGCAATTTTGAATTTGTAAGTAAATATCATTATTTCCCAGTTAAAATCAATTTATTCATTGTAAATATAATTATTATCATAAGATACATGTATTATTTTCTTTCGTTGTTATATTTGTTATATTACTGAGAAAATTATAATTATCAGAATATGTTTTTAATAATTAAAATATGTATCCAGTAGCTATTTTAGGAGGCAGATTTTGAGTTTAAATTCTTGAACATCATTATTAATATTCTCCCTATCCTTTGATTTCACTGAATAATAAAGACAGTGACCCTTCATGTCCTTGTAATAATTTCAGTCTGTTTCTTAAAGTTTAAACATGAAAACTTTAGTCAATATCAAACTTTCATGACTCAATATTCTTAGTGAAAATATTTAAACATATTGAAGCATTAATTTTGCATCAGAATGAAGAACTTCTGGCTATTGTATTTTCAGTGTGATATATTTTTTATCCAGTGCTGTTCCATATGAAAAAGAAATATTGATCACAAAAAAAGTTCATGCTAAGGAAGCATCTGAGTTTGGAGAAATCGACAAGTTAATTCCAAGAATGTCACTTAAGAGTTTTCATTTGAATCGTGTCATATGTAATTTCATGGCCATGTGCATTTATGAATATTCAGACATGTAAAGGGCATCCATCTATTTTGTGTTTAATCGTGGATTGGAATAAATTATATTTTAAATACAGAAAGGCTTCTGGGAATTGACTTTAAGTAGGTTTCAAGCTGCTTAAAACTACAAAGGTATATGTTACCAAAAGTATTATCCTAAAAAATACAAGTGAAAATTAAATAAGACTTGATGATGAACTGAACTTGCATCCTTAATAACGGACAGATGTTCCAGGCAAGCTGCTGAGGAGAAAAGTCTCCAACAGTCTTATGTAGCTGTGAATACTTCAAGTTACAATAATTATCAGTCTGCCAAGATATGCTCACTAGAGAAATAATGACATAAATGAAATAGAGATAGTCAATTGTTTTCTGATTGACTTTAAGGATCAGGAGCTCACAAGCCCTAGATGAGTAACATGCTACTACTACTCCACTGAGTGAAATGTTGTGTTAAACTGACTTACAAATACTTATTGTTATGTCTATAGGTTAGTGTATCTCTCAAGTCTTCTAAGTAAATCTTCAGTTTGCCATAGATGGTAATAGAAATAGATACTCATAACTGGTCAAAGTGTGAAAAATATATGATTGGATGAATTTTCAGCTCTAGTTGAGACATCTATTAGAAAAACCCACCAGGATTCTGGCATCAATCACAGAGAAGATGGGAGAAAGATATTAAGAACCAGACACTGAGATGATTGTTGTTGTATTGTATCCTTTGGACACAACAGGGCAATCACACTGATGAACTCATAGCATGAGGGGGCCACATCCCCAAGACTGATTCAAAATCAATCCAGTCAAAATTTCAGTGTGGATGTGGAGGAGATTGCAAAGCCTCACCATAGCAGTTTTCATACTGGCAATTGGTGGCTGACATGGTACAAGTTAATATGAAAGTACATTAATTTTCTTCAAAAATATGGTTCCCGGTAGATTGCCCATGTACCATGGATGATGCATGCATATACTAGCAACACTAATTAGACAAGGTGAGCTACAAAAATCAAACTCTGTCAAACTGTTGTTGGAGGAGAGACATGATGAGTGACCTAGGAGGAGCTAGAGCTGGTGAGACAGAGATTGATGTGACCAAAATATAATTTGTATGAAATTCTCAAGGAATAAATATATTTTTGCCTTAAAATATAATGTGCATATATTTCTTTTATTTTTTTTAGATTACAACTTAGTTACATTTCTTCCTTCCCTGTTTTCCCTCCAAATCCTTCTCTCTATCTTTTCTGTTTCTCATTGAAATTCATGGTTCCTTTTTAATGCACAAATTGTTGTTGCACATATACATGTATGTGAATATGTATGTATATCCCTAAATATAACCTATTTAGTCTGTATAATGTTACTTGTATATAGATTTGCATGGCTGACCATTTGGCACTAGACAACCAACTGGTTTGTTCTTCCTTGGGAAAGACAACTCCTATTGCTCCCACTTTCTTCATTGGCCTATAGTTGTCTGTATAGGGTTGGGGTGCTGTCCCTTGAGCTTTTTCTGTCTTATTAGGAATGTTTATTGGTGCTATCCTTGGTATGTTCACATTTGGATAGGCTTGTGAGAGTTTATGTGTGTAGCTTCTGACCCTACTAGGACACACTCTCACTGAAAACTCCCTGATTTTCTGGTCTTTGCAATCTTTCTGCTACCTCTTCCACAACGTCCCCCAGAGACTTAGGAACAAGAATATTTTGCAGATGTAACCATTGAGACTGATCTCTGACGCTATTCATTTTGATCGGCTTTGGGTTTTTCTAATGTTCTCCATTTGTTGCAAAGAGAATAAATATAGTTTTAATATGAGAGGACATTTTGAGCATTTGTAGTGGGACAGTTGGATGAAGCTAAAGGTGGAAAAGAATCTCAAGAAAGGTCATGAACTGAGGCTGGAAGACTACCTGGCATCTTCTCTGGCAATGCTGAGATACCTCAAGGGCTTCCCATGAAAATTTAGGATGTCAAGAATCAACAGCAAATTAATTACAGGTACAAAATTCAGTCAGCAATTCCAACATCGGGAAGCTCTTGACACATGGAATTAGCCACTGTTTCAAGGATACAGAATAACATATTTTAGTATGTTTGGGGAACACCCAAATATGTAAAACAAAATCAATCCTTTGGTGACTCTTGGGGATACCCTTTCTAGGTCCTGACAATTTCAAATGTCATTGTCTTTAACCATCCCTGAAATTAAAGTCACTTGGCCAGCTCTTCCATCTTCTTTCCAATCCGTTTCTGAGTTATCTTTGACATGAAATAATCCATTATCTCTTAAAGAATCAACCTAAATGTGACACTGGCTAAAGCATTTTTTTTTAAATTAAAAGTTTTCTCTTCAAGTAAATAAGTCAATATGGCAATGAGATCTTCCAGCAAGCAAAATATTATATGATAATGTTTATCATGAAAGGTAATTCAAATAAAGCTGACCTGCAAATGTGATTAAAATAGGTAAAAATGGTTCAGTAAGTGGAAAGAGGATAGAAAATGATAACTGATGATCTTTCTTCATAAATAAAAAAATAAGATTATATTTTAATAATGTGTGTGACATTTATAAACATACCTGCTGATGATTATATACTATGAAACACTAAAGTGGTTATTTTGTATGTATTTCGGTGATTTCTGACAATAGTTTAATGAAGGAATTGTCATATCTACTCATTTAAACAAACAAGAAAACTAGGATGCGAACATCTGTGTTTCATGCACGAATGACTAGCCAGCCAATTCAGATCAGAACTATGTAGACAGACATCTGACCCTACTTTCTACATCTTTTTGTCCGGGCATGATCAAATCTTTTGTTCTCAGTTCCTTTTCTCCTTTTCTCAAACAATTTTCTTCCTTTCTCAAACACATAGTCATTTCTTAACTGCCCCCTAATGAGGTCCAAGTGTAAAACATTGCATTGGCCCACTCCCAACAACTAGATCTAGTACATGATGTATTGATCTGGGCTAATACAAAATCCTTGTCTCAGAATGCTTTGGATGTAAAAGGGAGAATTTTATCCCCACAACACCCAGTTTTCCCCATATTTGTAGAAAATGATGTCTTTTCTTCATTATATGTTTATTCTTTCTTTGTTAAATATATGATTGTTGCCATGATGACAGATGCTTCCAACTTCTGTCACATTGTTCAACTTTTGTTACATTGGTCTACATGTTTGTTTTTGTGATGATACCATATTGTTTCTATTACTATGTGTCTGTAATGTATCTTAATGCCTATAATAGCAAACAATCCATTAATTGGGGCCATCACTGGTTCTACATATTTCAGAATTATTTTTCTATTGCTATGAAGAACATTTTCTGTATTTTGATTGAAGTTGCACTATTCAATTACTTTTTCTAAAGTGAGTATTTACACACTATTAATGTTACAAATCTGTAACACATAATGCCCTGGCATTTTCTAATGTCTTCCTCTGTCTCTTTCTTCATATATTTGAAGTTTTCATTGTAAAGATATTTTATATTCTTGGTTAGGTTTAATCAAAATATTTTATTGTTGTTAATACTACCATAAATGAAAATGTGTCCATGATCTCTCTGAGTTTAATTTGGGGGAATATAAAGGCTATTAATTTTTCTGAGTTACTTTTAACCTGATGACATTTCTGGTGGAAATTTTGGGATACCTCCTGTATGCAACATCATCAATATATATATATATATATATATATATATATATATATATATATATTGACTTCTTTTCTTATTTGTATAGTTTTATTTTTTCCTATTGTCTTATTGCTCCAGCTAGTGCTTCTGGAACTATATAGATCAGGAGTAGAAATAGTGGGCAGCTTTGTCTTATTTCTGTTTCAATGGGAAACATTCAACTTCTCCATTTATTATAAAGTTGGATATCAATTTGCTGTATTTTATCATGTTAAGGTATGTTATCTGAAGACCGAAGTAATCCAAAGATAAAAGTATCCCTAGGACTTTTTGCCATGTAAATATGTGGGAGTTTATCAAAGGCATTTTCTGCATCTATTGAGATGATCTTGTGAATTTTTTCTTTAAATATCTTTATATGATTAACTCTATTTATTGACTTACATATGCTAAGAAAAACCTGCATCTTCAGGATAAAGACAGATTAATTTTTGTGAAGGATCTTTTTGTATTTAGTTTGCTGATATTTTATTGAGGGTGTTTGTATCTTTGTTTTCAGTTCCTTAGTAGGGAAGTGTGTAAGTTTCTGCCTTTACCTCTGTGCCTGTGTCTCTGCTCAGTTTTCTCCTCTCTGTAAGGACAATAGTAACATACAATTAAGGTTCTACTCTAGATCAATATCACCTTATTAACTAATAATATCTGCAATTAACCTATTTCCCAATATGACCAAATACACTGAAAAACCTCAGGTTAGGATTTCAATATATGAACTGTGAGAAAACGCACAGTTCAATATTTAACAGTTATATTAAAAATAATCTTTCAAGATGTTAAGGATAAATGTGTTAAATTACAGAATGGGCTGATACAGCTTCTGAAGCACAGTCAAGGTCACTGTACCAGGCTACACCCACATCCCTTATGTGCCAAAGGAAGCCAAAGACACAGACTATTATGTATTTTCATTAAGATAAATGTACCAATATGTGAGAAAACAGCAGTGTCTTCTTTGTATTAATTTCTTCTAATTATTACTGCCTGATGAAAAGCCAAAAGCAGAGTGTCCTTTCCTCAGTTTCAGTAAAGAGCTTGATGTATAAGCTGGAGCAATAGATTTCTTTTTAAGTAAGCAGGGAGGAAAGCTATTGCTGGAGCAACCTTATTAGAGCACAACTAAGAGAAACCCAAGGAGATTAATAAAGACTCCACAATGTCCTGCCCTAAATCAAAACCTCAGAAGATCTCTCAAAGTACTAAGTGAGGTGGACAAATCATTATAGAGATTGAATCAAGTAAGATATCTGCATATTAAGGCAGTATCAGCTAATCCATCAGCTTCATTAATAAGACACTAGGTTTTATAGGAATAGCAGGAGTTATAGAAAGTATTTCCCATTTCCTTTGCAGTATTGCATGTGTGTTTTTCATTAATGAGTAAAAGATTAGAACACCTAAGTCAATTTTGCCCTAAGCCAAGCCCTGCTTCCTTATAAGTATGTTACGACATAGGGACTGGTTTTGGGAGAAATATTTAATTAAAAATATCAATTTATATTTTAGATGGATAGACTGAAAGTAGCATGTGGCTCAAAGAAGCTGTCCAGTTTTATCATAATTCTTCACACTGACTGCTCTCTGTTCCTTTAATCCTTTCCCTCATGTACAAACATCTGTTTCTTAAGCTCATTTATTTATTTTCTTTGATGGTCATTTTGCTCAATGCATTCCATATGCTCAGTACTCCATGTCTGAAAATGTTATGTTCAAATTCTTTACATACCTTGAATCATTAATGTTTTAACCATGGATTATCAGCTTAGTACCCCTCTGAAGAGAGATCCAATCATTTTCTCTTTGAAATTATTTTTTACCTTAGTACAATCTGATATTCCCCAATGTAATTTAAATAGGGGAAGCTCTTTTTCTCCTTGTAAAATCTTCCACTGTTTTTTGTTGTTGATATTCCTGAGGAAATTGGGACTCATCTGGATGAACTGATGAAGAGATCCAAAAGGATTTGTAGGACCAAGGAAGAATAAAATTCGACAAGTTAAATTTAGGCTGTATTTTCAGGGTTAGGCAAATGTGGGCCAGTTCTTATGTACTTATATAAAAAGTGCATCCAGCTCCATTCTGAGTCTCATTCTTTGCCCTATGATCTTAATATAAAAAATGCCTGAACCTTAGCCACTATCTACCAATGAAAATTGGAAAGACACTATTATGAATACTTTTTTTTTACAGTAAAAATGTAAGGACGTTTTAAGTGTATCATACAGAGACAAAACAATTTCGATTCGGGGCATTACTTTGACTCTCTTTACACTAAAAATTCTTATGGAAAGATTACTATGATTGATTTTTTTTAAGCTGAGTGCTTACCTGTGGAAATTTATGTAAGACCTACAGGGCAGAGCCTCCAACAGTCACACGTGGATAAAAGAAAAATAAATGAGATCTCAAGCCTAACTAAGCAGCAACTGATAGAGGCTACTGAAAGAGGGAATCATGGTTTTAGGGTTTTTTGTTTGTTTCTTTGGTTGGTTGGTTGGTTGGTTGGTTGGCTGGTTGGTTGGTTTTTTTGGTTTGTGTGTGTGTGTGTGTGTGTGTGTGTGTGCAGAATTCTTTTTTCCCCCAATATGCTTTTATACCATTTTAATTACATGCAAGTATTAAGGTCAGTTCTAGGTTGAGGAACTAGCAATACAATAGAAGAAAATAGTCAAGGAACAAGCAAGACAATAAACACAAATAGTCAAAGAACAAGCAAGGCAATAAAGTCATTCCAGTGATCACTGTTTCTTTTTTTTTTCTTCTTTTTTTTCTATAATTTATATTTTCTCAAATCATAGTTCATTCACACAGGGATTATAAACACAGAAAGGCAGGATGTGGGGAAGGGAATGACACTGGAGTGTGGGTGATCAGGGGGAATACAGATATCATCAGAACTGGGTATCGGCTGGGTGAAAGTTCAGGGAACAAGTCACTATGACTCAGCCTATAACTTGCTTGTCCTTATCTAAGTTGATATTGTCTGCCAAGGCTAACTATTTACAAGGTCTATGACTACTCAGGCTTGTAAATTTCCACAAAAGCTGCCTGTTTACATTAGCTTATAGCCATCTGTTTCAATGTTTTTCCACTGAGACCCAAGACTTGGTGTTAGTATACATGTATGACAGGCCAATTGCTGATTTTAGGCCTATGGCTGATTTTAGGCCTTCAGTGGGTAAGCAGGGCTGCTCCTGACATCTCCTCCCTTCTCTAATTGTAGAAGAGCTGTGGCAATTCTAAACTTGCGAAGGCGGGGATAGAGGCCTGACCTCCAGAATATGAAGTGGACCTTGTAATGGCTCCAGTCCCTCTGTCGTTGTCCAGTGAGGCATGAGGGCCATACCCGTCCCGATGTCTTTTTCCTGGATACTTTTGAGATCAACCCTTATGCAGTCAGGCTTGTCCCTCAGGGAACCCAGGTAGATATTTTTATCTTTTATTGATATTCCCTTGCAGTGTTTAGCCTCGCAGCCTAAGCAAGAATTCAGATTGCCTGACAGAGGGGGTTCTGGGTGGCCCCTCTCTGCTTGGTCTAGGGGCAGAAGTCCTCCCTTTTAGGTTGGGTGGAGATAGGTTTTGGGAACACCCTGTATAAAATAACAACCTCATCTTGAGTCTCGTGGTCCTCCATAGGTAACTTATGATAATATATCTGAGTAGGTTTTGCTACCAAATTATTTATCTGTTGTATCACAGAGTTAGTCTGCCTATTTGAGAGCCAGGTACCAGCAAAAAAAAAGCAAAAAGAACCCAAATAATGGTCCCAAAATGGGAGGAAATAGGGTTGACAACCTTGGGGAGGCTGAAAACCAATTCTTGTACCAGCCTTCATCTGTCTCTTTCTCTCTCTGATTTTTCTTAGGGCCTTCACTACCTGTTTCATGCTCTCTTTAACCCTCCTTGTCTTGTCTATGTAAAGGCAACCTTCTTCTTTAAGAGCTGTACACAGCCTTTTCTATTGTAATAGAGTAAATCAAGTCCAATAAGGATCTTTGTGATTTTAGGATGTCTCTTCAGACAGCGAAATGAGGGATTTCTTCAGATTAGTGATGTCAATCTCTAGCTGTTTGATGTTCTTGTCAGTGGCCCTTCAAAGGTCTGAGTAGTGTAAGTTCAGAGGCCAGCATCTGGATTAGAACTTCTAACAGCAGACATCATGGGTGATTCATTTTTACCTGGAAAGGAAAAAGAAGGGAATTCTAAGGGAGATTTCTCTTCCCTGGATGTAAATTGTTATTCATCGTATTTATGGTTGGGCCTGGTTTTGTGGGGGTACCTATTTTTTTATAAATCTTTTTGGTAGCCAGTTAGCTGTGCCTTCCGTGGTGTCAGAAAGGCATATCAATCCTTGGCCCCATAAGGGAACTAGGTCTGGGCCATTCCCTTTAAGGGTAAGAGGGTCCTTCCCCATATCTGTGGCAAAGTTTTGTTGGTCTCCGTGGTGCCAGAGGCAGTCAGCAGCAGATTTGCCATGAGCTTTCAGCTTTAGAGAGATAAAAGTGAACAAGGCATGATGGAGAATATTTCAGGTGGACTCCTTCTGAGGGGGTACCATTCCCCCTCTTTTGTTTTTAAAGCCAATTTTTCAGAGTTCTTGTAAAATCAGGGCAGAAGTGCCAATAGTCGCTCCTTCCACACTCAGAGAGTCATGAAGACCCTATTTAAGGATATATAAATCTATATTAATAATCTTTTGTCAAAGGACTGTTATAGCACCGCCGACAACTAATCAGACTATATAATAGATCGATTAGTAGTAGCTTCTTCTACTTTTTGTGAGATTACCTCTCTTTTGTCAATTAAGTGTTGAGGAAAATTAGGATCTACATCTCTCATGAGAATATTGAACAGAAACTTAAATTCTTTTGTGGAGAGCTTAAAATAGGATCTTAGCCAATTAGCAACTCCTAGAAACTTTTGAAAATAATTTAAAATAAGTAAACTCTCTCCCTCTCTCTTTTTTTTTAGACCCTTTCTCTGTGTGTGTGTTTTTTTAATTGAATATTATACGTATTTACCTTTCAATGTTATCTCCTCTCTCATTCTCCCCCAAAACCCCTTATCTCATACCCCCTCCTCCTAATTTTGTGAGGGTGTGCTCCAAACATCCTCTCAGTCCCATCTCCCTGCTCTTGAATTCCCACACAGTAGGGTATCCAAACTTTTGGGGAGCATGGCCCTCCACTTTCACTGAAGTCTAACAAGGTCACCCTCAATTCCCTATAGAAGTGCATGAGTCCCACCCTTTGTGCTCTCTGGCTGGCGGTTTAGACTTTAGGAGCTCTGGTTGAAACTTTTGGTACTCCTTCTAGAAAGGACCAAAGCATCCACACTTTGCTCTTCCTTCTTCTATGTGAGTTTTATGTGGTCTATATGTTGTTTCTTAGAAATTGTGAGCTTTTGGGCTAATATCAACTTATCAGTGAGTGCATACCATGTATGTTCTTTTGAGATTTGATCACCTCACTCAAGATGATATTTTCCAGCTCCATCCATTTGCCTAAGAATTTCATGAACTCATTGTTTTTAATAGCTGAGTAGTACTCCATTGTATAAATGTACCACATTTTCTGCATCCATTCTTCTGTTGAAGGGCATCTGGGTTCTTTCCAAGTTCTGGCTATTATAAATAAGTCTGCTATGAACATGGTGGAGCATGTGTCCCTGTTGTATGTTGAAATGTCTTTTGGGTATATGCCCAGGAGTGGTATAGCTGTGTCCTCAGGTAACACCATGTTCAATTTTCTGAGATACCGCCAGACTGCTTTCCATAGTTGTTGTACCAGTTTACAATCCTACCAACAGTGGAGGAGTGTTCCTCTTTCTCCACATTCTCGCCAACATGTGCTGTCATCTGTGTTTTTGATCTTAGCCATTTTGACTTCTGTGAGGTGGAATCTCAGTGTTGTTTTCGTTTGCATTTCCCTGATGACTAGGGATGCTGAACACTTCTTTAGGTGCTTTTCAACCATTCGAGCTTCCTCAGTTGAGAATTCTCTGTTCAGCTCTGTGCTCCATTTTTTAATAGGGTTCTTTGATTTTCTAGAGTCTAATTTCTTCAGTTCTTTGTATACCTTGGATATTAGCCCTTTATCAGATGTATGGTTGGTGAAGATCTTTTCCCAATCTGTTGGTTGCAGCTTTCTCCTATTGACTGTGTCCTTTGCTCTAGAGAAGCTTTGCAGTTTTATGAGGTCCCATTTGTCAATTCTTGGTCTTAGAGCACAGGCCATTGGTGTTCTGTTCAGGAAGTGATCACTGTTTCTAAGGGCTTATCAGAATGATAAAAATATCTGAGCCTACTTCTCTGCCCTAGCCCAAAGTCATTTTTATGCCTGAAGCCTACTTCTTTGTTCTAGCCTAAGATTTAGATTCCTACCTGAAATTACTTCTTGTTTATGAAATAAAATAGACAGAGATGTGGAGAGCTTTAGGGGCTGCTTGGCGGGAATCATGTTTTCTACAAGAATGTAGTTACTAGTAAGCTGCTCATGATTGAGTAAACACTCTCACATTTATAAGTACACGAGGGAGTCCATAATTAAACTTAGTGGGTTACTAAAAACAAAAAACCAAACAATGGCAATGAATAGGGAAAGAACCCACAGGGAAGTGGGGTTTGAGATATAGTGAGAGCCAGATAAACTTGTAAGGGTTTATGTCATAATAATCCATTAGATACAAATACGAAATTATCAATAAATGAATAAAATATATTAAAAATAACAAAAGCTACTAAGCACTTGTTAATATTCCTACACAATCATTCTTGATTTCTAAAATATTTTATGAAAGTCATGTTTAACATAAATAAACTTTAACAAGTTACAAATCTTTAGCATTTAAAATTAGTTGAAATTATTGATAAAACTCTGGGTAAATTATTTCAATCCCTTAAAGACTCCAGGTGTTTCATTAAGGTTAGTCTTTGGAGATAATTACTGTTTGGTTAATTGAGGAGTTATGATATCTCATTTAGTATTTCTCATCTTTTAAAAGTAATATCCAAATGTGGTTTCATACTCATTCAAAATTAGTACCTGCTAATTTCACTTTGCATTCATAACCCAAAAATGTTAAACAGATGTTGAAATAAACAATGATTACAAATATTAATTGTTCTCATTACAAAATTATGTAAGTATCCATACATCTTTTAAATATTCACTATTTTATTTTATTAACATATCTTTCTGTATCCTTTTGTTTAATAGCCTACAAATAGTCACAGAACTCTCTAAATAATTAACATTTTATTTGTCTCTAGTGTTGTTTAGACATAAACCCTACCAAGTTTTGAGTCTTCTGTCAGAGATGCTTTCTTTTATAAGTTACAAGAGCGTGTTAGTCTTTTCTTCTGCATTCAGAGCAGGTTATGTAAGGTCCCCATGGACCATACCATTGCCAGTGTCTTGGGATATTTATTATATATCTTTACAAGTCAGCAGTCAGGGCTTCCACTAACTTATGCACAAAACAACTTATTCAGTAAGAATTATATGACATATGATACCAAAAATACTAACACTAGGACAGCACACTGTACATAGTTCTGAAATTAAAACTGAGAATCTTTACCTTTAACTGATTTAGATTTCTTCTTTCCCTTCAATTTTGCTACCCATAATGGAGAAGGATACTTTTAATATGGGTTTTGATTTTAAATATGTGCTTGTTATGAGTCTGTCTGAAGATTGAAGTGCAAATGCCCATGGAGACTAGGGGGAAAAAAAAGAAAAAAACATTGGGTCACTTAGAGTTGGAGTTACAGGGACTGTGACCCACCCTATCTGCATACTGATAACCCAATTCATGTAGGAAGAGAAGTACACATTCTTAATTCCTGATCCACCTGTCCAACCCCTACAATTAGATGTTTGAAAATCACAAAGAAGGAGAAGAAAAGGAAAGAGTAATAACAAGGGGGTATGAAATGAATATGGGGGACGAATGTAGGAGAATAACTGAGAAGAGGAAGCCTCATTACTGAACTGGTAAGAGAGGGGAATGTAGGATGAAAATGACCACAACACCTTGTATGTGTAACATTGTCAAAACTGATGTTAAAGTCAAAACTAACTAAATAAGGATATAAACATGCTCTAAAAGAGTGTGAACATACTAATATTACAAATTAAGTGATAAGACTTTAACAGAAAATTTTATCCTAACTTTATGTTGCTCATATATATTTTCTTGATAATCTCATAATTTGTTCTTGATGTTTATTAATAGTATTCATTCTAAACTTTAAAGCAAGATAACATGGTCAACTATTTTACACATGTCTAGTTTTTTGTTTTGTTTTGTTTGTTTGTTTGTTTGTTTTGACCATTAGACTTTATTCCAATGTACAAGAGGACTCAAGTATACCTATTTAATATAAAAGGAAGACAGAGGAAGTAGCATGTAGTGCTAATAGTTATAATAATACTGACAACAAAATTCACATTTCAGGTTGTAACTAACATTAATGATGTAGATTATATCAGGCATAACAAACAGTGAAAGCATAATGATATTAATAATGGGTTCAAGTCTCAAGAGGCTGAAGAATATCAGAGCATATCTCTATGTAGAGTTTGTTGAAGTCTTTTCTGTCTTAGCCATTTAATTGGGAGACTTTGAGAGAATATATATCCAAACAATACAAGGATTAATGTTGGATGAAAATTCAAGCCTGGTACTAATGTCTATCATTTTCTGTACATAAGGTGGAAGCTTCTGTATAAGTATGGCCATAATTTTGTCCTAAATATTCTGCTGAGTCCCAGGTCATATTTGCATTCAGAGTGAGACTCTGTTTCAAAACAAACAAACAAACAAACAAAAATGTGTGATGAATTTAATATCATTTCAGATCTATAGACTAGACAAACTTTCTCTTATGTTCAAGGACACTCACAGGGTGTGAAGTAGATACTAGATTATTATTCACAATTTTCTGTCCTCACAGTACCTGAAAACATCAGTCTCATTAAAAATACTCTTATATGTATATGAAAATGAATATTTAAACAAATGTTTCAAATGAATAATATCTTAACAGTAAAGGCGGTCATAAGTACAAATGTAAACAATATACTATACTTTGTCTCATTGAAGATGAAATTAAATAATTAATGAAAAAAGGATATATGTCATTTATAAAAAGCCTCACTATGATCCCAGCTTCCTTCTTTTAGAAATTTTAAAATAATATCTACCCACCCATCTTTCCTCTTATCTATCTGCCTGACTTTCCTGCCTACACAGATAGAATAAAGCTGGGAGTTGCCTCATTCCCATTCAGTAGCATTTATTATCTTTTTTAGATCTCCTGCTCTGTTAAAGTAAAGGAGCCATCCAATTTAAAAGACACTAGGTATTACAATTTATAAAGAGGAGAGTCAAATGTCATTTCTCTTGGCTTGTTAGAGGAACAGATTCTCATCAACAATTTCTTATTATCACCCACCATCTGTGGGATGGCTTCACATAATTACTTCCACGCCTGGTCTCCGGTAGGCCTTACTTTTGATAAACAGAAAATAAAATTAAGCTATCATATGAGACCTATTATGGAGGAGACTTGGAATAAATATAATAGATTTAATTTTTTCCTTTCACAAACCTGACAAGGCAGCTGCTGGGAGGCTTTGCTTGGATCTTTGTTTAGAATGAAATTCCAATGATAAGGCTTCAGCCTTCATTGACAAGACATGCAATATGGTCAATGGGAGAGAATGTGTTTCCCAGGCTTCTATCTTAGATACATCAAGGACTTAAAGAATAGAAGATCATTTAGAATGATAATCATTGATGTCACTGAATTTTAAATCAACACCTGGGTTATGTGTGCAGAGAAAAATATAAAGCCAAATACATCTAAGAAGGCAAGGACATTCATTTTAATATTCATAAGGTTTTGAAAAGAGATCCATGCAGTATGTTGCAAGCAGGTGGTGTTTTAGGGAATTATGTCATAGACTGACAAATCAGCTAGTGAATTGCTTTAAGCCTACCAATGAGGTTGTACAGAGCTGTGATAGTTAATAAATTGATTCTAAGAGAAAAAAATCAAAACATTCAAACTGTAGTATAAAAACCTTTTACAGAATAAGAAACAGGTAAGACACTATCATTCATGACATATGTCAGAACAAACATGCTATATATGTTGTAGATCACATTAA
The DNA here is from genome assembly GCF_004785775.1 of Grammomys surdaster. Classification (NCBI taxonomy): domain Eukaryota; kingdom Metazoa; phylum Chordata; class Mammalia; order Rodentia; family Muridae; genus Grammomys; species Grammomys surdaster. Next base: position 2,163,443 of record NW_021604615.1, read on the forward strand.
TTAATGAGTTCTGATATTTATTAACACTAAGAGGGAGGCAGGTTTTATTGTTTAGATTATTATTTATTTATTTGTTATTTTACCATTAATTGTTAGTTTATTATAATTCTTGGTAAATTTTTATATAAGCATTTTGTTAAATAATTTACAAATGTATTTTACAGTCTGGGATTGACTTATCTGTCTTCCATAAGCATGTATTTTAAACTTGAAAAATAATTTAATTTGGTTTTTGTTTGTTTGGTGGAGCTATGGAGATATTTCTATAAATAAGAGTACTTATACAAAATTTGTGACCTAAGTAAAATTATCAGAAACTACATGAAAAGCTTATTAGGGTCACATAAACTTCTATGTAACCCCAAGGCTGCAATGAGTAGAGACAGAAGGGTCTTTGGGGATTGTGGGCTACCAACAGAGATATAGTTTACTGTCTCAAGATAATGGTGAAGAATAATAGATTAGTAGACTCCATCTCCTTCTCTGTACTCCATGTCTATAAATGGGCAAACATGTTTGGATATACCTCCAGCCCACAGACATGAAAAGTAAATTTTATACAAAAAAACCCCTGAAGAATAAATCTTTAAATAATTAACTCTGTTGGTAAGAGTAGTAGAGCCAGTTTTATGGTATTAGGTAAAGCTAATTCATTCTTCCTGACCCAGAAGAGACATAAGAATGAAAAAGACTCTTTCAGCTGCTTGTTGGGTCTTTCAGAGGGCGGTCATGATAGGTCCCGTTTTATGAGTGTCCCATAGCCTCAGTAACATTGTCAGGTCTTAGGGCCTCTTCTTGAGCTGGATCTCACTTTGGGCCTGTTGTTGGACCATCTTTTCCACGGGCTCCTCTCCATTTCCAACCCTGCAGTTCTTTCAGACAGAAACAATTATGGGTCAGAGTTCTGACTGTGGGATGGCAACCCCATTTATCAGTTGATGCTCTTTCTGCTGGAGGTGGGCTCTACAAGGTCCCTCATGTTTATATAACAGAAGACCTTCAGAAAGGGTCACCTGGGAAGAGGAAAGATGTAGTAGGAAACCAGGGGAAGTAATATAGAGATAAAATGTACTCAAATCATCTTTTTATTTGCTAATGTGCAGTTCGAACTTCTGATGAGTTCACTGTAATTTTACTTGAAATTCTTGATGGACTGATCACTCATCACAGGAAAGACACCTACTAGCAATTTCTCCCTGCCCTTATAGTAAATCTGGATATAAAAGAAGAGTCTTTAGTTCTATGCAAACAAGCTTTACTTTAGTGCTTCACGATCATTAGTTTCTTTTCTTCTAAACTGTGTACGTGGGAAAATATTACCTTCTGCATTTTTTCTCAGTCCGTCAATGAAAGCTTTCATTATTTATTTACTTACTGTTAAGGACTAGGTAACTGTTACCTATCTAGTCTGCCATTTTGTACTGTTACTAATATTACAAGGAGTCTTTCTCACTTGTTGTTACTTCTGTTATTAAGAAGTTACAAGTTGATTGCATTTTCTGTGAATCTTGCAAACCAATCATGACAGAAGGCATTAGAACTACTTTGTATTGTTAGCCACAATAAACTTTGACCTGAACCAATCACCCAGCAGAACTTCCTGCACCTGTGTAAGCTTTGGGGCATTTGCTTTTATAAGCTGCCTCTGGAAAGGACCCCCAATATAAAGAACACACCTGCAACTATTTGGAATAAGAATTCAATTATGAGTAGTGGTTGGGTAAAGTTTATTTCCCAAGTCTTCACTGAGAACTGACATCCTACTTGGCAAAAAGAGACATGTACATGAGTAACTAACATCCTGGTTGGCAAATTAGTACATGAATTTTAGACAAGACAAGTCCTATCCTGGTTGATAAGACATGAATGTTAGATAAGGCACATCCTCCCACAGTTGAATACCCCAATCAAGGGGAACAGAACAAATGTACAAGAAAGACATGTTCTTAGGAAATCCTCTGTCTATAAATCCTCATTGGCTGAGTAACGAAGCACAAATATTTGTGAATTTTATACTTAAATGCCCTATAGGATCTTAACTCAAAATCACAGTTGAGCTCTGAGTCTGGACTGTGCCCCTGGTCTATCAGTCCTGGGCACATGCTCAATAAACTATCCCTATATGACAGAGATTAATGTTCATGTAGTTTGTGAGGTGACTCCTGGACCCCAATGATCATTATTGGTATTATACTTGGTGTAGAAATAAAAACTTTTGTCATAAAAAAGAATGAAAAAGACATAAATCATCAAAACTATCGACACTAATTTTTAATAAAGAAGCTAGATATATACGCTAGAAAAAAACAATATCTTAAATGATACTGGTCAAAATAAATGTCTGCATGTAGATAATAGAAAATATATTCAAACATTTAACCTTGATTAAAACGCAAGTTCAATGGATTAAAAACTTCAGTGTAAAACAAGATAAACTGAACCAGAAGGAGGAAAGTGGGAAATAGCCATTGAGCACATTGGCACTACCAATTTCCTAAACAGAACACTAATAGTGCAGGCACTATAGTCATCAATTAATAAATGTGATTTCATCAAACTGAAAAGCTTCTATAAGGAAAGGCCAGTGTTAACTGGACAAAGTAGCATCCCCCATAATGGTAAAATATTTTTACTAATTCCACATCTGATAGAGGGCTAATATACAAATATATAAAGAAATCAAGACACTGGATTTCAAAAATAATTATCCAATTAAATATGATATACAAGTCTAAACAGAGAATTATCAATAAAATGATGTCAAATGGCTAAAAAACAATTGAAGAAATATTCAATATCCTTAGCCATCAGGGAAAGGCAAACCAAAAGTACTTTGAAATTCCACCTGTAGGAACGGGAAGATCAATCTCATAAGTGACAGCCCATGGTGGCAAGGATGTGGAGCAAGGGGAACATTCCTCCATTGTTTGTGGGAATGCAAATTTGTACAACCACTATAGAAATTTATATAGCAGTTCATCAGCAAATTAAAATCCATCTACTCCAAGGCACAGCTATACCAGTATTGCATATACACTCAAACAGTGCCGCATCCAACCACAAGGGCAATTTCTCAACCATGTTCATAACATTTTTATTTATAATATCCAGAAACTGGAAACAATCTGGATTTCCTTCAAACAAAGACTGGATAAAAAAAATACGTTATATTTACAAAATTGAACATTGCTTAGCTGCTAAAATGTGACATTAAAAAAAATTATAGACAGATGGTTGGAATTAGAAAATAATTATCGTTGGTAAGGTAACCCATATCCATAAAATAGTTTACGTATTCACTTGTAAGTGGATATTAGCCATTAACTAAATGACAAAAAAAAAAGCTAATATCAGTAGACACAGAAAGGATAGTTAAAGAGGAGAGATCTAAAAGGAACATTTAAATTACCCTCAGATAAGGAATTAAGATAGATTTTAATGGAAGACCAGGGGCTAATAAGGACAGGAGAGGGATATTAGGTGAGGGGGATAAGGAGGGAAGGAGATGTGATGAAGATACAGAGTTCGATAAGAGACAACTGGAATTGGAGGGGCCATTTCCAGGGTGGTATAGAAATTTAATGCAGTTGATTACTAGGAATGGAAATACAGAATCTCAACTGGCCCTCTCATATAATTGGTCAAAGCTTCCATTGATGGAACTGTGTTTCATTTAATTGTGTTATTGGCCAGAAGATTCCCATGGAAATCTTCAAACAACTCAGGTTGTTGCTAAGACAAAGAATTGTTCTCTGCAAACTGACAGCGGAATCACCTATGGCAAGAACAACTTCCACAAAACTCATTGTACGTGGACAAGTCAAGCTGATGACTACACAGAGCCTTTACCTCTAAATTCTAATATTTTTGGTGTGAGAAAGTACCCTGCAGAATACAAAAAGAGAAATGTAGGCACTAACCTAGCCACAAAATGATTGACCTACAATCTTTTCTGCCTGCAAAATATAATGAGGCAATGGTGATACAGAACTTGTGGGAGTAACCAACCAAAGTCTGAGTTGACTTAATGCCCACTCCAAGAGAAAACACCCATATACAACATTGCTTGGGTAACTTAGAAGCAGAGACAAAACAGCCCAGAGACCTAGGGTACAAACAAACACTACAGGTTTAAAAAAAATCAATAAAGTGATTTCTAATGATATTCTTGTATTCTCATAGATCATTGTCTTCTTCAGTCATCAGACAAGTTTCCCCAGCAGCAAATGGGACAGATGCATATTTCTAGAGCTAGACATTATGAGGAAAAATTTATACATTGGAATTCTCCAAAATACTCCTTGCCTCAGAGGTCAGGGAACCTGCAGAAAAGGAGATTGAAATACTCTAAAAATCAGAGGACATGAAAGACACCAGAAACCCTCTGAGTCAACTAAGCAAGGCACATATGAGCTCATAGAGAATGAAACAGGAATCTTAGGGTCTAAATGAATCTATCCTACATCCTCTGCATATATATTATAACTATTAGTTGATTAGGGTTGAGGTCATGACTACAAGAATGTGTGGTTCCCTGATTCTTTTGCCTGCTCTTGGGACTTTTCCTCCTGTTGGGTTGTTCTGTTGAGCTTCAGCATGAAAGTTTGCTTCATCTTATTTTTGTTCTGTTTGGTTGGTTGTTTTCTTCTAGAAGCCTTTTTTTTCCTAATGAGATGCAGAGAGGGAATGGATCTGGAGAGAAGGAAAGGTGGAAAGAAACTGAGAGCTGAAAAGGAAGAGGAAAGAATAATCAGGATATACTCTACAAGAAAAAAACTGCTTTAAATAAAACACAAAGAATACAATGCAGAAGGAACATGACTTTCTCTTTGCTTTTGCAGTCACTAATGCTATATTTTCAAAGCAGTTCTAAAGTGTGTTTTGGGGTGATTTTGTTATAAGGTTTGCTGTAGGCATTGTTCTTCAATAAGCTCTCCTCAATTCTGTGATCTCTGCAATAAAATAAACTCCATCTTTTATACACCTTAGGTTACCCAGTGTTCTTTTCCTAGAGATCACTGAGTAATCTCCCGCCTATGCAATTTATAATTTATTTTTAATGGCTAATTTGAAAGGTCAAATCAATTACCTCTAATTTTATTAAAAATCTGCCACTTGATTATTGTGACAGCTTATCTTTTCATATTCTCCTGGTCTACTTTACATATATCCTGAGATTCATATTGTTCTTTCACATTTAAATATGAGTAATCATTTTAAAAAATGGATTTATTAGCTATATTATGGATTTCTTCCTATTTGTTACACCTATGAACTTACCTGTTCACTTCTAGGACCTTCCTTGATTTATCAGAAAACACAGAGAGACTAGAAATAGAGAAGATCCCATTCTAGAGTTGGATATGTCTCTATCTTCATGACTCAGGATAAACATGATAGCACCTACTTCTCAGAGCTGGGCTTCTACATTGCTGTATCCAAATGAGGAATTCCAAGCTTATAGCCAGTTTAGAATTTTAAGCTCCTGTGTGCAAATGAAAACATGAGAGAAACTACTTGTTGGGAAATCATTCAGAAATACGGTGAAAAAAAAAAGAATCTGCATAGAAGCCAGAATAATTTGGATTTCCCTAGGAATTTTGAGATATATACATAGTTTGGTCATTACAAACACTATTTGAATTTATGTGCAGCATTTTTTTTTTATTATTTTAGAAGTCGCCAAACCTCATGAAGTTAGTGAGCATGGTCTCCAATTCTCAGTTCCTGAAGTACCTCAGAATTTACCAAAATACTATTGACAGTTAATGAGAGGCTCCTCTAGTGTCATAGATGAATCATGACAAAGTCTAAGCAAAAGCTATTGAAGAATTTGCTCTTTACCTCTCTTGTACCTAACCATTTAGACAGCTGATCTTGATATTTTTATCTTACCAATGGAACTGCAAAAGAATTGGTAATTGTCTCCTATAGTTTTAACTGAGTTATGCTTAGAATCAGGAACTTCTACAGTTCCCCAATAAATTTTTACCATAATATGCAGTTACATATAATGTCCTTGCTACAGATAATATTTTATCACTTTTCTTATTATTCATGTTGTTGTAACTAAATGCCTGACAAACAATTAAGGAAGAGGGTAGTATTTTAATTAATGCTCTTAGAGATAACAAAACATGGTTGGTTAACCCATGTTCTTGAGCTGAACATTATAGTAATTGAAATATGTGGCCATAGAATCCTATAAGAATAAACAGGAAACAGAGAGAAGGAGAAACCTGAAGAAATTGAGTAAGGTATGGCCAACAGCAAACCCGACTCAGTGACTTCCTTCCTCCTATTAGGTCTCACCCTTTACCTTTAATCATCTCCAAATAGACCCATCTGGCTGCAAATACATCAAGGCATTAACAAATTTTTACATCAGAGCTCACATGGTCTAATTTTGTCTATGCTTTTATTTGTAGATGAAGAGGTGTGGCTATCATACGCTATAACTTTTGTAGTCCTTTCAAGAGTAACCATCATAGAGATTATAGGCATTAAAGTTTGTTTTATTTACTTTAATTCAAAGAATTAAAGTACAAATATTAACATTCACTTCAAATCTTCTCATTGTTTTTTTGTAGATAACACCAAACAATATTTACCCTGAATAACAAATCCTCAGTATTGTTTGTTCTGGATTGCAAAGTTTCTACTCACTGAAGTCACAATGTAGTTATTCTAACTCTTTCTGATATATTACTGCCTTGTCCCATATAATACAATTATAAAAACATATTATTTATGTTTATTTTTTAAAATCTTATTATGTAAGTCTTCATATTTTCTATAAAATCTTCTCTAAGACTTCAACACCACTTTCCTTCTGCCCTTAACACATATGACCTCACTAGTAACATACAAAATTTTACACATACCAAGTTCTTTCTCTCTTAGAACTCCTGAAACATTCTTATTTTATAAGAAGTTTTAAATCAGGGTACTTACAGAAAGATAGAGTCTCAGTCATTCAAAGACAAGTGAATTTTAAAAAGAAGATCGAGTATGAGAAACTCAGAGTACATATATCTGATCGTTTTCATTACGAACACTTTCTGTCTTGTTCTATTTTTATTCTTGTTTTGTGGCTATGATATGACTCTAAAGACACTTTTTTGAGCTCATAATACAGTTTAGGGGTAAGAGAAAAAAATGGTGGTAAATCCTGTAATGTAAAACTTGATTCTTCAGGCCCTGGAAGCTGAAGAATGGGAGAAACTGAGTGTTCTAATCAAGACATGAGCCTTCTCTGTTGCTGCTCCTGGAAAGTCAAGAGGAGAGTCTGGAGACCTACATACCTCCCAGTGGGAAGCTCAATGGAGATGAAGGCAGAAGGTAAGGAGATGGAGACAGTCTTTCATGAATTTCCCCGAAGTAAACTGCAAGCTTGGAAAGAGGGTGCAGGAAGGGAGAAAGAAGGGAGAAGAAAAGAGAATGAAAATAAAACTAAAAACTATCAAAAACACAGGTGAAAAGAAAGGAGGAAGCAAGTAAAAATGGAAGAGGATTTTGAACATTTTATTAAAAATATTTTATTGAGTATTTTATAATAATGTACATAATGTAATTTATCAAGTCCATCCACTTATTTCCTACTCTCTCATATTCCCCCATCACATTTTCTTCTCAACTTCACGGTGTTTTGTTTTTTGTTTGGTTTTGTTTCACACTGGGTCCATTTTTTTTTTTTTTTTTTGGTGCAGTATATGGATGGATTTGTGACCAGTCACTGGAACATGGGCAGCCTATCAGAGAACACATCCTTGAAAAAAAAAATCTCACTCTCCCTTTCCCAGCAGGTATCAATTGTCAGTAGCTCCTCAGCTAACACTGGGACTTTGGAACCTTTAGAGAATCTATTTACATTTTTAGCATCCTCCAAGGGATTGAGAAGTCATGAGAAGTCAGGGATTGGAATACTTAAGAAAAAAAATCATTGGGTTATTGAGGATTTACCTTCACCTATTGCAGGGATAAAATTCAGGCAAGGCTTTCTTCCTAATGTAAATTAACTTTACATTAGTTTGTGTACATGACATTACATAGTACTTGTTTGCCCTAAAAGATACACACTTCCTAGCATAAAATCTGAAGTCTTGGTTTAACTGGATATACAGCATGTGTTCACTTTCCTTGTATGCCAATCTTAACTAGTAGGTAAAGGCAAGCATGAGGGTGTGCTGCAAGGAAAAAGAATATTGTACAGTTTCTTCTGGGGAACAGCTTCACAAACAGTCCAAGAATCTTAAAGTTCACATTTCCAAACTCAGAAACTTCTTTTTATCTGCAAAGTGAGGTTGAGATAGACCTAGGTAGGCAGGTGAAGGAGTTCAATTTCAGGGCTGTACCTTTTCTGGCCATAAGAAGTCAGGGAAAACCAGTGCATCTTTCCCCTCTTTGCTAATTAAAGTGAAAGAAAATGCTTCCTTTCTCCATTTCAAATGACATGATCTTGAGTGCCTGAATAAACCTTTTATTGTCTATCCTCAATGGAAAAGGAATTCAATTCATATGGAGAGGGAGTCAAGGACAGGCAACTGATACTTAGGATAACCAGGTAACCTATTTTCACAAGAAAGGTCATTAGGAAGAAAATAAGACCTTGGAAACCAGCCTTAGATGCAAGAAGGGAAGGCCACACAGTTCATGATGTCATGGATTGTGCTTTGCTATCTCATTTTTCCAGAGAAAAGGGGATTGTAATTTAAATTTAAAGGACGAACTCACTGGTTAAGAGGACTGACTACTTATCCAGAGGAGAGGTTTTTGATTCTTAGCACCATGTCCAGAATTGCCTGTAACTCCAGCTTCAGGGAATCTCATGACCTCCTCTGGTTTTTGCAACACCTGCAAGCATGTGTGCATACTCAATATAGACATACATGCATATATATAAATAAAAATAAAATAAAATAATTTTGAAAGAATCAATACACATATACACACATGTATCTACTGGAGTCACAAGTCACAGTGTTAAAATGCATCAAATGTGTTTGACCCAAATCTGAAACCAGTTGCATTGGCAAAATCATCTAAACAGCAGCTGGAAATTATGCTCAATAAAATTATTTTCCTGACTTAATTTCCACTTTTGTGTGTATACAGATACAGTGGTATAATATATGTGGAGAGTAAAGTAAACCAAATTCAAACTTAGCCTGATTCAAACATATGTAGGTACGTTTGAGTAAACTAGGATTTGGAAGAAAACAAGGGTTTAGTCTATGCTATTTATTTGGTTTGGATCATAATCATGTAGGCCTCTAGGCGTCTCTGAACAGAAACACACAGCCTGCATCCTCAATCTTTCCATTCCCTTCTTCTGAGAAAGTTTGTGTTCCTGACCATATTGTAGTTAAGTCATTCAAATGCTTTACATTTTAAGATCTTGTCAAACTCTATTGAAGACAGGTTTTATTAAATTATTACTTCAGAATTTTTCAGAAATTATATCCCCTTGTATTCAGGAGCACAAAACTGATCGTTGTGTAGTATTTGTAAAAGTAGTTCTATGTATCAATATTTAGCATGGATAAAATATTTTAAATAAAAAAAGTCTGAGAATTAATGAGAGCACTTTTCATGCCTATTAAAGCTGAAAGACTTAAAACAAAAATTGAAACAACTTTGAATGTTTTATAATAAAAAAGTATTAACTATATAATGAAAGAGATATTGCCACACTATAATCTGTGACTCCACTGCCTCATGAACCTCCACTTTACAACCATGATGTATTAATGGCATTCTTTGAGTTGAAATTAAATTTTTGATTATAACAACTTGAGGTCATAAGAACTTACATTGTTCAGAATTTAGAGAAGTAAAGCCCATGGTTGACTCTCCATCTATGACAGCAGAACCTTGCAAGGTGGCTAGTCACATCTCAAGTCTAGCTGGAAGCAGACTAATTTATAATCCTCAAACCCTATCCATTCAGTACAGTGTCTACTAACAAAGCCCTGTAATTATACGATTTAACAGCTCATAGGACAGTACCATATGGAATAAGTTATATTTGATAACTTTCTGCCTCCCAAAATCAGAGGTCTAACTCCCCCCTTCAGATTCTTCTGAAATCCCAAAGGCTTCTTGTCAATCTTATAACATTAGTCCATAATTCTCTTCAGACAATGTACAAATCTTTACCTCTAGCACTGACTATTTTTTAAGCCCGGGAGCCTGCTATGCATACCTTAAGAAGCCCTCTGTCTCTGCAGTCCTTGTAGATTAATCATTGACCTTGCTGTCTGTTCTTTCTTCTTTCCACTCAGAGTAATTGCATTAATTTCTACGTCATCCATGCTTAAGCAGTCAGCATTAGCTTTTATTCTGTTGTCTTTTTCATCTCAAATCCACTTGCAACTCCATAATTTCTTTAACTCGTCCATGTTTTCTCTTCCACTGACAATATTAGAATATCAGCCTTTTATAATTTTTCTTAGCACCTCACCCTCAAAGGTAGAAATATAACATTTCAGTAAATTTCTAAATGTAATTTATTTAGGATATAAACTATCTTTGTTTATATCCTAAACCCAAGATAAGTTGAGCCATGCAGCTATTTCCTCCAGAATTTAAATTTTCTTCATGGAGAAGGGAGAGCCTGGAAACCCATGAGAACATTATGAGAACACACAAGGAAGATAAAGAAATCACATGTCCCTCCAATCCCACACTGAGGAGCTATGGACAATTGATAGCTTCTGAAAGAGTCATTTTTCTTTCTCAGCACTGAGCAAAAAAGGGCTGTAGCTTAACAAATCAAAGAATATCCACTGAAATAGTTGAGTTATCTTAATATTTTTTTTCTAGAAAGATTCTTTAAGGGTCAGGAGAGGTGGCTCAGATGTAAAATTGTTTGCCTCAGAAAGATCAGGGCAAAATTCAAATAACTACCACCTGTCTTAGATACTTTTCTATCGATGCAGCAAGATACCATGATCAAGACAACATATAACAGAAAACAATAATTAAGAGTTTAAGATTTAAGAGAGTGCGAATCTATGACCATCATTGCAGGGAGCATACCAGCAGTCATGAAGTCTTGACACAGGAACAGCAGCTGGGAGTTTACATCTAATCCATAACCACAAGGCAGACAAAGAGAGAGCACACTGGGAATGGGGAGGGTTTTCAAAATCTTAAAACCCAACTCCAATAACATACCTACTGCAATAAGGACACACTTCCTAATCTTTCCCAAACAATTTGACCAATTGTGGACCCAACATTCAAATACAAGAGTATAGGCTAGAGCCATTCTCCTTCAAACTAACACAACATCACCATATAAAAAGCCAGGCACAATAATATAATTCTGTAACCCCAGCACTGGGGAAGTAAACACAGATTACTAAAACTCACTAGCTAGCTAGCCTAACTTAATTGGTTAGCTCCAGATTTAGTGAGAGATACTAACTCAAATGAAAATAATGCAAAACAAAGAAATAAACAACAACAAAAAAATAAAACAAAAGCCAACCAAATAATTGAAAAGGTGAAGAACAACTGAGGAAGACACTATTAATCTTTGATGTACATGCTCACAGATATACACATACAGGTGCACCCACATTCACACGCATACTCCCTTATAAACAAACACACAGAAAGAAGTCACTTTAAAATGTAAGCTTATTGTCAGGCTAATATTTTTATACAGTTTAAATTTAGTCATGCACTCATTTCTTGATGTTTATACAGTTTAAATTTAGTCATGCACTCATTTCTTGATGTTGGCTTTGAAAACAAGGCCTCCAATACAGAGCCCATCCTACATGAAATTTCACTGTGAATTGCCTTGAAGTATGTGGTACCCATGTTTTTACTTTCTTTACTATTTCAGTTAAAATAAGATACTCTTTCTTTGTAATTTTATTGCCTGATAACTCTAGAAAAGCAAAATAAAAATGTGCTAGCTGAGTTATATGCACTGGCCTCTCCTTTGAGCCCTTGGTTCCTAAAGAAATTCCCAAGAGACAATTGCATAGCCATTGCTTTTGTAGCAGTCATAAATGTACACACAAACCAGTGTGTTATGGGTGCATCCAACAAATAAGTGCATTTACAGAGCTTTTTGAAGCAACCAAAAGAGCAGGTAGTTGAGCAGTTGCATACCAACTGATTTTCAGTTGCTGGTAAACTCAAGCTGGCATTCCCCTGTTGTCAGTTACTGTTGCTCATCTAGTTGTGACTAAAAACGTGAGTGGCACTTCTCCCTTCAGGGCTCATACTTGCTTTAAAATCTGATTACAATTTACACCAAGACTCCAAACATCCTACAATATAGAAAATGTACCATGTTTCCACATTTTATTTAAGAGCAACAAACAGGCCTATCTATAAGAAATGAACAAAAATCTCAGTATACAACATGAGCTCCAGGATGTGTTGTTATACTAGTAGTCAAAAGAATAAAGGGCCTTGGTGTTATTATATAGATTGTTAGATTATTTAAAATTTCATTTATTTTTTGTTGTGCTCTGGATTGAACCAAGGCATTGTATATGATAGGCAAATGCCTTGCCATCAAATTCCTTGCCATCAAATTCTGTGTTTTGAATTCTGAAAACAGAACTGTTTTATTGTTTGTTGGCTTGTTTTTTTGTTTTTCTAAAATATGTAGAAATCAAAGTTGTTAAAAGGCTGACAAACTTGTGTCTAGAAAAAAGTCATTGTATTCAGAATCTCTTTCCTCTTCAAATGCAAATTTTGAAATTATTTGAAGGGATGTATAGCTCCAGCCTTCATCTCACTGCTTTAGGAATATTCAAATACATGTCTGACCCATTTGTTTCCCTTGAATAAAAAGAAGAACCAGATTAACTGTAAGAACACAAGTGGTAGATGACTTCAAGGAAATAGTGTTTTCTGGAGATAGCTGTACATTTCCATGTATTAACTTACTTGTGGCAGCAGGTATACACAAGACCCAAAGTGTAAGCCAGACAAAAACACAAGTTTGATGAAAGGAGTGTCCCTCCCTCAGCTGAGGAGCTATCGACTTCTGTTAGTTTAACCACACTTCAATGTAGCACCACCTCCTAAGAATAGTTGAGGAAGACTAGCTGTAGAAGATGAATAGGGAGAGACTGAAATGAATGAGAAGAAGGAGGGCAAAGGAGAGAGAAAAAAGAGGGGAAAGAGAGAGAGAGATGGAGAGAGAGAGAGAGACAGAGAGAGAGAGACAGAGAGACAGAGAGACAGAGAGACAGAAAGACAGAGAGACAGAGAGACAGAGAGGGACAGAGAGAGAATGACTGTACAAATTGTACGGAATACACAAATTTTATTCTCAAACATTGTTTTTATTTTTTTAATTGAACAAAATCTTATAGGATGTTTTATCAAATCTATGAAATCCAGTGTGTATTTCCTTTAGGTCATCATTTTTAAGTGATCACAGAAGTGAAATAAAGATTACTAATCATCTTACATGTGTCAAATACAGAGCCACATAGTTTTTCATCCTACAGAGTAACTGAAAACTCAGATGTATGAATAATGCTATCCTTACTAATGGACTCAACAAGTAAAACTTGGTCATGGATAACAAAAAGAGAGTAACTCACTTCCTACTGTGGTGAAGAGACAAAAGTCAAAAAGCTAAAGTGTAGAAAGGAATATAGGTAGAATATAAAGAAAGAATATGAAGGCGTTTAAATATTTCAAGGTTTTCTAACTAGTTATTTCCTTGGGCAGCCATAACAATGTCATACAATGAACTGCATAGTTTAAAGCCACAGAAGCCTGTGGTCTCTCATCTTTTAAAGATGAGAGAAACCAAACTTAAGATGCTAGAGGGTCAGTTATCTTCAACACCAACAGAAAATAAGATCATTTAGAAAAAAAAAAAAAAAAAAAAAACGAAATAAGGTGCATATAATTTGGTCCATCTCAGTTGAGAATAACTCTGACATTTCTGGTATTCTGAATGAGCAAATAAATTTGTGTCTGATCCAGAAGTGTTTGTAACAATCCAATTTTTTTTTCATTACTCACATGTACTAAATGGTTCCAAAACTCATCTCAATAGTCTTCATCCAAACATGGTTTAAAAGTACAAAAGCAATGAGCAACAAAATTTGAAGAAAAAAAAAAGCTCCATTAGTCTATCCATGGAGTTTCCAGCTCTTGACTAAACAGGAGATACCCAAGGCTCTTATAATACATTAATTAGCTAGTTGAAAATCAGTTCACTCAGTCACAAATTACTTACTGAGTATAATTTTTTAATCAATTGCTACAAGTATGCCACAGGAAAATTAATGGATCAAAATATTCTCAGTGTGTCCACAAGCAAATAGTAACAAACACACGTAAAGAGTATAGTGAGAATTTAGGAACTTTGGTTTCTTTAAAAAACACAGAAATATAACATGAATATATTTTCATTTTAATCCCAGGTCTTGGGATATTGTTCTGCTTCCCCTATCAACAGCAGCTGACTATGATTTGCCTCATGCTCTAGCAGAGGTATAGATTTGCCAGCTGCAGATAGTTTCTACAATTGTGTGACTTTAGGAATTCTAAGACCTTCACAAAGGGTATATAAATGTGAGGGCCCCAGAGAGGCAGGATTGCTGGTTGTTGATTGGTCAGGGGGTTGTTTGTGGTTTGTAAGTAGTTGTGCTCAAAGAAGAAATAAGAAGTAAGAAATTAGATACACAAATCTCTTTTATTTCTCCCTTTTATCCTTCTTTCTCCCATATCTAGTGATGGTATGTGAAGCTGGTGGCAGGGCACTGATAAAGGATGGGAAAAAGAAGAACCTACAAAGTAGCAAAGACTATCTACAAAAGGGAGGTAAAATAAGTAGATCACAGAAAATAGGGAGGGTTTGAGGCAGAGTGTTTTCAGTGGTTGTTTAGTTTTGAAAATGTTTTATTGGTGTATATAAGGTCTAATTAGTGATAGATGACTTTATAATCTTACCTAGAACTAGACTGGCCGGTACACAGAGGTAAAGTAAGATGAAGTTGCAATAGGAAGGGTGGGCCGTCAATGTGTCACATTGGTTTTATCCAGAAGATAAAAGAAAGACACAGAAACACACAGAGAACACCAAGTGAGGAAAAGTTTAAGAGTGTGAGGATTATAGAAAGAGCATTGAAGTAATCATAAAAGGAAAAGTGGTGTAAGCCACAGCAATGTCTGAAAGAAACACATGGGAGACATTCCCCTATGCAGACTTCAGAGAGACAAGGGCATCTAACACTATGATTTTGGTTTTCTGTTCTAAACAAGAAGACAGGTCAGGACAAGCTTTCAGCCCCACAATTCATCCTATGATTTCGTTATGTATGACTTTGTTACGGCTGTCCAAGGAAATCAATGGCCAGAGAGCCTTGAAATTGTACATTAAAACCCCTTTATATTCTTAAATATTATTGAAGTTCCATAAAGGGTGTTTGTTTTCATAGACTAGATTTACCAATGTATATTATTTCATGGATTAAATCTGATAAGATTTTTAAAATAGTAATTCCTTTAAAGTTATAGTATATTTACTACATGTTAATACAAATGACATTTTAACACAAGTATATTTTTCAAGAAAAGAATTCAGTTAGAAGAGTGGCATTGTACTTTTCTTTTCTTTTTTTTCTTAATCTCCTTAATGTCCAACTTAATAGAAGCCAGCTGGGGTCTACTATAGACTTCTGCTTTCAATCTGCTTCAATATGTTGTTCTGGGTGAAGTATATTAAGGAAATATGGCCTCACACAGATACAAAGTGGGAAGAGAGGAATATTTATTTAATAGCCATTTCAGATAATTGTGAACATTCTTCTTTGATGCTATACCCAAGCTCATTAAGTGAGACTGTCTTAAGGTTAATTGCAATATAAAATCTGAACCTTTACAGTAAACTTTGTTCTGCTTTATTAAACAATTGTTCTGTGTAATCCATTGGCCTATTAAGCTCAGTTTGCATTTCAGATGGAACCTTTATACAACATCATGCATTAGTTGTTTAAAAAACAGTGCTTTGCTTAGCTGTGGTAACATTCCAAATATTGACACATTTCTATAGAAAATATTTTTTAGTGTTATGTAATAATGTCAACAATCTCAAGAAAAAATTCTGCACTGTTTGGAAAGTGTTAGGAACTTGGCGTCTGATCTAATATTTTCTAAATTTTAAATTTCTAAATTTTAAATTTCAATTTTATTTTATTTACTTTTTAGTTTTATAATTGATAGTTACTATGATCAGTGGATATGCTATGGACAACAGTTTAACCTCATTTAACTTGAAAATTTCTGATACACAGTGGAGGTGGATAATCAGTGTCTGTGTGCTAGGTACTTTGTATAGCAAACCAAAGAGCTGCAGGATGAAAGCTATATGCAGCAATTCAAGCTTGTGATATCATCCAAGATAGTCACTGTCACTTGGGATGGAGCACAAGTACTTTTAATGTATCCTCCACTCTGTTACAGGTAATAATTTTTGAATATGTATTCAAGTGTAATATGTCATAATGTTAATGTTTTTATTGCTTCTGAGATGACAGCAGAAGAAAATAGAATATGAAGAAGCAATTATGACAATGTAAAACTGTTTTTTGACTTGAGAGATATTCAACCCCTTCCAAGATATTAGATTTTTGTATGGCCTTTGATATTTCACAATGAATCTGTTTTGTCCAATTACTGGAAAAAGCATCAGTTTACGTTATTTAACTCCTCTGACATGTTGCCTCCAGACCTAAAGGGTACAGATTTCATGAGGGCTCTTGGCCAAGAGTTAGAGCAAGTTGACATTTATCTTCACCTGATAAGTGTGTAACTCACAGCTGCCATAGTCTCTGGTCCACAGTGGGATACTGGTATAGAAATGGAGGACATTGGGGTGCATTTAGTAACTAAGGGTTTTAAATGAGTCGAAGACAGAAAGGTGGTCATTAATGTTCAACTGTGAAAGAAGTCTGGGGCAAAATGGCGAAGTTCTTAGGAAGCACCTCAAATAAATCACAGAAAGAGGAGGATATACACAACCAGCAACTGCTCACAAACAAGCAGAGGTCAGCACAGTAAGTGTTTATGGACATGGAATGCAACATACATGTTTACAGTACCTCTTTCCATCCAGGCCAGAATTGAGGCCTCTGAGCTTCCTGAACACTAATATTACTCAGATAAAACAAAAGGCCCTAAGGCCAACTTTCATCACATGAAATATGCTTGCTCAAAAAACAAAAGAATACAGGGGATAGTGAGTGTTCTAGAGCGTTGTGAAGAAGCAGCTGATGTGGAGGGATCATCTCACTGTAGGAGACGCTGACACAGAGTCTTAATTATGTTACCTTGTAAAAAGTTCTAAAGTTAAATAAACGTCTTTGTCATACCACCAAGAGAACTAGTTCAGTACGATTTCCCTCAGTGGAAAAAAGCCAAAGGATTATTGCTAATATAGCTTTGTTTCATTATTTTGCCATGAGAAAACATTTGGATTCCCTTTCAGTTATTTCATGAAGGGAACTAGATGATTTGCTGATCTGTATTTCACTGAGAGACTGTATGTGTGTGATGTCACATTCAGAATCCGGGGCTTTGAGCACTACAAAAATAGGTCCTGTAAGTGGCAATAACTTCTGTCTTCCTACTAGGATCTGATAGAGCAGCTAATGTTATCAATGTTGTCAAAGTATTCCTTTCTCTTAGTGAGAAAAAAGAAACCAGGACTGTAAGAAGCTTTTATCTGTAAGCATAAGGATAAATGTTTAAAATGTAATTGGGTATATACTAGTTGTAGGTACGCTAAGATCTCTGACTTTACTAGCCCTGGGTAATTGGCTAGAAATTTGAAAGAGGCAAGGAGTATAGAAGAGGGTTTGAAGGAAAGAAAGGGAGGAGGGAAATTATATAATCATATTGTAATTTCAAAAATGAAAGAAATAATGAAACACGTTATTATACATAAACTTCAAATGTATGGTTATAGAGTTGGTAAGCCTTAATTTTATCTGTTAAATAAATGACCTTTATTTACTGTGTTGTTTTGTATCTTTACCCCTTTTGAAAAAATATTGTTTTATGATGGTAGTAATCTGCTGGGTCCAAAATTCCCTTGGTAGGGACAGAATGACATTGATTCCTGACCCTGGGAGAGGGCCAGCAGGCTTGAGCCTCCATGAGTGTCAATGGCTGCTATGAGCATATGGCTTGTTTGTATAATAATGCACATATTTTATATTCTTCCTTCAAGGAACACCTTCCCTGTTAATGTTAATGATTCCATGTTAATCAAAGAGGAGTCAAAGAGGCTAAGGTATGGCTAATGTCTCAAAAAAAAGAAAGGAAAATGGTAAATACCAAAATTTTCAGAACAGCCGCCCTTAAGACTGGAAAATATGGGTTCAAAAATATAAAATTTCTCAAAAAATAGGGATGCAATATGAATTATGTGAGAGGCTTCACTAATCTAAAGGAACAAAAGAAGCTGTGCTGTGAGCTTACTTGTCAGAAAGATACTAAGGAAGGAGATAAAGAGATTTAGGCAGTGGTGATGGCAGGAGATCCCACCCAACTAAATTTTTTGTTTATTCATACAAAGGAAGACAAATTCCTGAATTTAGGGCAGACCTGGGACAGAGCAATGGTAATTTATGGATGCTACACCCAGCTACTTTATCCTCTGTGCTTAACAGAGGCAGGAAGATCTCTGAATTCTTTTGCTCTGTTAAATAAAAATGTATGCTTGCTGTCTCCTAAGAATTAAGGGGCTGTGGTCACTAAATGCTGATTCATAGGATGATCAAAAGGAAACCTGGAGTAAATAACAGGATTCTTGGGCCAAATAAAAGACTGGGCTTGTGATCTGCAAGATATGATGCATCCAGAGAATTTTTTATAATAGCAAGAGAGAATTTCTTGGAGAACTGTCTTGAGCAGAAAATAGAGAGAGAGAGAACTATCTGGAGATCTCCAGAGAAAGCAGAACAGGGAGAAAACAATCTGGAAAGCTGTTTCAAGCAGAACATATGCTGCTAGCTTTTACTCACAATTTGACTGTTTTGCCTCTCCCAGACACCCCTTCTTCAGAACTTGTCTCCAAGCTGAGGCTGGTCCTTGACAATAATCCTTGAGTAATGAATCCTAAAAATAAGTATAATTTCATTACAGTTTTATTACTTAAGATACGTTAAGTTTAAAAATATTTTTCCTTATGAGTTTATCTAATATCTATTTATCTATTATTATCCTAATAATATCAGGATCAAAGACAAAAATATTTGTGAATTCTCTCTTTCTCCTCTTTTCTCTTTCTATTTACCTTTCACTAATCTGGTTTCTTCACTCTCATCTAAATCTACCAAGAAACCATTATAGAGATAATCTACCACAGGTCCCACCAGGTAAGGAAAGAGTAAGTTTTTGGGCCCAACTGTCTCAGAGATTAATAAAATTTTAATCAATCATATCTGTACATTTATTTTTAATTTTTATTACAAAACATGCTTGTAAAATGTGAGAATGGGTCCCTACAAAAGCAGAAATTAATGACTTCACATCTTCACTCCAAGTTCCCAGTGAGCCTTTCGGGAAAAATTCATCCTTCATCTCTTATCCTTCAACTCTGTTCCTGGTCACCCTTCAAGGAACCGGCCTAACTGCCATCTTCCAGGAGTGCACAGCCTCTGCTTTCGCAGCTCTGTAATTTTGTTTGTGCCCTCTTCTCATTCACTAACACAGAATTATGAGTTTATTTCATCATTGCACTAAAATGTTTCCCGAGAGTTATCAGGGGCTCAAAATGGAGACTACATAAATTTTTAAAGTGTTGTATAAAAATGAAATTTAACTGAAGAGACATTTGAAATTTTTGTAAATATTTAATGGTTAAAGTAATTGATTTGATGTTACTTTATTCATTTTTCAGCCTATGAGAATGACTGAAAGGAAAGTATTTCATCTCAGTGCTCTGTATTGCTTACATTGGGTTGTCTAAGAAGTCATGGTAGATGTATAACCTTGAGCCTGCAGTTTCTAGAACCTACAACAAAATGTCCTGTTATTATAAAAACTTCTTTTAAATGATCTCATTTCAAAGAAGACACTGGATGTGTTTGCTTCTGAAACAAAGTGTTCTTAGAGAGACTCTGGACACCAAAAAGTCTGCTTGGGTTGGACTAAAGGAGAGTGGCTACTGGAGAAGAACACAGTGAACCAAGCCACACCACTTCTTCTGAGACTATTGTGATTTGAGCCCACAGAGATCAAGTGACAGACAATTTCAGCTTAGTAAAATCAAAAGAAATAGGTCTCATTCTTCACCATATAAGAGGTAATATATAAGTAAAGTGCAGAGTAACAATTTTCAAATAAAAGAGAGAAACAAGTTACTCTGCCAATATATACATTTCTCAATTTAAGAATATGGAAAGAAAATGTGTTTGGAATATTACAGCATTATTTAAAACTGTTGTTTCCACTTCAGGTTAACATTGTTTTTTGCCTATTTTTGGCACCAACGTGTAACTGCTTTACCCTCATTGCTACCTGCCAGCTGTTGAGTGTTTCCCCCAACCACAAAGGTTTCTCTCGCCGTTTCTATAATTGCAGGAAGGAACTTCAAACCAATCTTTTTGATGAAGACCATTTATTGACATTCACTACAAGATATTAGACACAACTGACTAGGTACAAAGATGATTATTTAAGTAAAACAATAGTCTTTTTGTATTGTTTTTATCTTGCGGAATTGTTCCTGTGAATGATGCCACAAAAATAACAATGTGAGACTAATAGATGCATCTTTCTAGATCAAACAAGACTGCAATTGAATGTTTAATTAAAAACAAAGTGGTAATAAGGACATATTTCCAGAGATTCAATCAAATTGTAATATATACACAATCTAGTAAGTAAGCCATCATACAATAATTAAAATTTCTAAATAATTAGCTATTGTAATAAGTGCATAGTTAAGCTGATTTAATATCACTGGGTTCCTGGGCCATGCATTTCCATAAAATATTGGCTGCAATACACTTAGCATTGTTGATGGTGTCTATTCCTTCATTTTCAAATATTGAGGGCAAGAAGGTACAGTCTATGTATATCTAAAGATAACAAATACCTATTTTTTTTTAATCTTCACTAAAATGGCATTGCAAAATTTGACATGGCACTAAGTTTTGTGTTTAGGGGTAACGAGTTTAAAAAACATCTGGAGATGCTGAAATAACCTGCATCCATTTATGTTATTTAGGCTGTAAAATCATATTCAATCTTGACCCACTCAGGAAACGTAACATAAACGTCCTGCTGATTTTGACAGTCATACAGCAAAAACACCCTCTAATGAGCATTTAATAGTCACCAAAAGTTTTGCATTAAGTACAAAGCCCTTTTGATTACTTATCCCACTAATTTAAAGTAAATGCTTTTACAGATGGCATCTGTTAGGCCGCAGAACGTGCGCCGCATTCATATGTCGTCATTGAAAATAGATTCCAGCTTTTCTGAGGAGATTGTAGTGAAAAGATCAAACATGAAACAGGGAGTAAACACTTGCCAGGGATGTATTTTCTTTAAGTCTTTTCGTAAATACTTATCCAATAAGAGAGAACAATGCTTAGGCTCTGACAATTAATTGAGAAATACCTTGACAAATTAACACCTACGACCAAATGACCTAGACAACAGACACAGCTCTGAATCCCACCTCTCATTTTCCTGAGTGTGGAAGCATATAATATTTCAGTCTCCTTCAAACTGTATTATGTTACACACATAAAAAATGCCATGAAATGCTTTCAGATGGTAACACAGATCAGGAAAACAACAATGACACATTACAAAGACAAACAAGAGAAGGCCAAAGACTGCCTTACAGGCTAATGAACCGAACTTGAAGGAATGAAATGAACTCCCTGGTGTTTCTTTTAATTAAGAGTTTCGGTGAGTTACTTTACATGTTAAAATACATTATAACAAAGGACTAATATAAACTTTATTATGGTGTTGTATGACCAAATTTTATTTATATATAAGAAATACTATACCCAATGGGAAAAATTGTCAAATTATTTGAGTTCCTTTGTGACTGCTCAGTGAAGGCATGTGGTAAGACTATCTTGAACTTTTTAAAAAATATTTATTTATTTAATATACATGAGTAACATTGTAGTTGTCCTCAGACAGAGAGGGCTTCAGACTCCATTACATATGGTCCTGAGCCAGCATGTAGTTGCTGGAAATTGAACTCAGGACCTCTGGAAGAGTGACCAGTTTTCTTTACTTCTGAGCCATCTCGCCATCCCTCTCTTGAACTTTCTGTCTCCTCATGAACATGGTGGAATAGAATAAAAGCCTAAGTAGCTCCCCTATATGATAGTTTCTGCTTGGAAAAACAAATCAAAACTAGCTATTTGCATATGCAAGAGATTGAATTATTTTTAAGTTTAGAAGTAAGCAATACGACTGCCGAACCTGACATGACTGTATTAGATATATTACATAAGACTCTCTGTTTGATTTTGTGTTCAGCAAGGCACTGAGGATGGTAAAATAACTTTATTAGAAAACACTTTTTTAGTGTTTTATTTGCTAAAGTTAAAAAAAGAAGTTCTTGACTGATTTATTCTAATGTAAATGGAGTGAAGGTTGTCAAACTCCCAAGCATCACACTTTAGCAGGACACGTTATTACAGATTTTAGAATTTGTAGCATCATTGTGATTTTGATCTCTCACTAACAGCTCAGTCTCCAACCACATTTGTAACAAGAAAGAAATAACTGTCTCCAAATATACCCAAATTTCCCTTGGGATAAAAAAAAAGAAGCTCTTGGTTGACAAGCAATGATATGAACAAATTTGATTGGAATATTAAAATAATACATTAGCAAGATGTGTTCTGTTGAAGGATTTGAGAGAAGTTAGAAATTGATATGACCATATTCTGTAGTTTAATGAATGAATTGTGATGTGCCTCATTTGAAAAAAGAAAATCTTCATGAACTTCATTTAGTTTTGTGTATTGTCAACACCCAGCTAAGTGCATACTTTCATATGCACTTAAGTACATATATACTGAAGTATTCTGTAAATGTAAAGACATGGATATGAAAGAACATTCTGTGTAATACAATAATTCTGTTTAAATGTAACTATGTTTCTAGTGATACATGAATCAATTAATTTAGATTTAGGTGCCTTGTACTACTAACTTAAATTTTTCCACATTCTTTTTCTGTGGGTTAAATTCTAGGTGCCAAAAAATATATCTGAGACTGGAGTGACACTTTAGTGGTTAAAAGTTTGGAAGGGACCATGATTCAGTTCCCAGAATCAACATAGTGACTCACAACCAACTGTAGATGATATCAGTTCCAGGAAATCCAGTGCATTTTGTGGCTGCCATGAATACTGCATGCACAAAGCACATACATGTGCATGTACACACACACACACATATACAAACACACACACATACACAGACACAAGCACACATACACACACACATGCATGCACACACACACCACCAACACAGAGACAAAACACCCTACTAAAATAAAAATCCTTACCAAACAAACAAAAAAAAACAAAGGAGCTGGAATCAGTAACAGTCTAGTATGGATGATAATCACTAGGAGAATGGATTCTTTTTAACATTATGTTCTTAAAAACAAAGCACATGACCATGTAGTGCCTTGTATGGTCTATGTTTGAATGTAGTCATATGACTTTCTTGTATATATTTGTATTTTTAATGAATAAGGAATTTTGGGTAGATAAAATAGCCTGAGAAAATAGTAAGTAATACTCATTCCTAAGGTTGTCATACTTTTGCTTTCCTATAGCTCATTTCCATGAAATAATTATATCTTTCTAACTTGACCTCATCCACTGATATTACTAATATAAGTTATGTGAATCCAGTGTTCTGGTCTCTATAATGCTTCAAGTAAGACATATTAAAATAAAAAATAAAAAAGGTGAAGTAATAAAGTCTTTCTAATTCTAGCTTCCTCTGGTTTTACTTATAGAAAGGGTCAATATGTTAAATTAGGGGTCAGGAAGGATGACTGCAGCCATAGCTGCTGGTTAAATTAATCAGACACAGTTTATTATTTTACCTCTAGGGTTTAATTAGAGCTGTAGTGAGGGCACAAAGAACACATAAATAGGTTTTACTGAACAAATTCTCTCAATCTGCTCTATATATGGAATATCGTAAGCAATATGTTAGTACCTTTTAAATTCTAGAACTTGAAAATATATAGAAACTTTGCTAAACTTACTTAGAATTATTTTATTTTTTGAATAAATATGAAAACAGTACATGAGAATATTATAATTGTGATATGTGACATAATACTAATTTTGAGTATAATTCATAGCTAAAATAATTTCAATGTACTATTACTATTGTATGTGTGTGTGTTTGGGGAATCATGTATTTGCCATGGTGCACATGTAAATGTCATAGGATAGCTTTATGGAGTATACTCTTTCCCTAGTTTTTAACATCCATTTTGTATTCAGAACTTAGACTGTGCTAAACATAGAAAATACTTTACACATCTTTGTGTCTGTAGCTATGTCCAATTCTAAATGAGTTTACTAAATAAGAATTTCTAATTCTTATTATGTAGAAATGATCTATATATAATTAAGTACGTTAGTACTACACTTCATTTTTTCTTATCTTTCATCCATATAAACAGATTAAACATATTTTCAGTGATAGTTAAATCATAGTACCCATAGCTCAGAATAAAATACTAATCTTTCATATATATATTAATAATAATTAATTAGGATTATAAAATATTATTACAGCTATTTATAAAACTTTCTTATTTTCCTGCATAACACAAATGTTATATATATATATATATATATATATTTGCATGCTAACATACAAGCATATATTAACATGTATATAGAAAAACTCAGTAGTATTACAGTTGTCATTAGTAATTTAGGTTGTTTTCACAAATATTGTTTTTGCTTCATATTGATGGTACAAAAATCATCAAAAACTTCTAGTATTCAATCAACAAGAATACATTATCATATAATTCATGACTTCTGATGTCTCAAGTGTTTCCCCTGGGCTTGACTGAAGGTTCCTTGCTGTCGGCGCCACAGAAAATTGTATTTGTTGTTTTTATACTTTATCAGCTTCAAGAACATTCTTTGTGCCATATGTTTCCTCTGCCAAGTTCTCACCATTATTAGGAATTCTTTTTTATTTGAAATCACTGAGAAAGTACTCTCCAGCCTTAGTCTCTTGAAAAGACATTATAATGACCACACTTCCTTCTCTAGAATAATCTCTCTGGCTCACAGACATTTGAATGAATCCTTAACTCTATGTGCAATGACAATACTTTCTGCCATAAAAATCAATTTATCCACAGATTGTCAGGATAATCATGAATAATTTTGAACTTGTATGGTCAACCTTCTCACTATAAATAAATGCCTAAGACATTTCGTGGGGTGGATACTTCTGGAGCCACGTAACTCTAAAAACCTGTGATTCCCTGTTTTTCATAATTGAAAGTCAAGTGGGCAAACCTGTTATGGAAGTTCCAAAAACATGAATGAACATGAACTATATGTATACCGAAGCGTAGCCTCAAATTCCTAAGACACTTCCAAAACTTCTTCCAAATTACAGCAGACACTGGGCTCTAGATCTGTCCCTTCTGTTGCTATGTGTTAGTCTCTAGTACAGGCATTTTCTATCCATTGTAGTGGCAACTCAGCATGTAACTGTTTTCCTATGCTAACTCCTACCTTAAGTCTTTCAGATAACTATTGCCAAGACTGGAATCACTGAATACCTCCCATTTACTACAGGATCAAGTCTGTTATCCTTAGGTTGGCATTCAGAGCCCCACACTGTCTGTCCTAACACACTTAAAATCATAGATATAGATTTTCAGACTTAAAGATATTCGGACTAAATCTTTCATCTCACTGAAAAAGAAAACAGAGCTCAGAATTGATTGACCTAAGTGATGCTGCTGGTGAAATTTGAAGACAAGAACGGAAGTTTCCTGACCCTTGTAAGCGCCCCTTAAATTCAGTGCTACTCTGTGCTGTCTACAGTATTGCTTTAGGCTTGGTTTGCACACGTGTCAAGATGCTGAACTAACACAATACAGGAACCTAAGTACTGTTGACAAATTATAAAGATGATATTTATTCTGCAACTTACTTTCCCAGTAAGAGTGCTCACACCTTTCTATTTGCTTTCAAGCTGTGTTTTGGAACACTTTTTTTTTTATTATTATTTTTGCTAATGGTATCAATGTATTCTGAATTTTTTTCAAAATACAAATGATTCAGACTTATCCTAAGTGAAGAGTTACAGTGGGTTTGTGTTGAGGACTTATACAGTGAGGAATATACTCAGACTTACTGTAGAGATCATGATTAGCTGAAAGTACTCACGACCAAATATGTTGTATCTAATGGGAATGAAACTCCACTTTAGAACAAGTGAAATCAATTCAGATCTTTGTTGTACTCATTATCTGCATGACCCTTGTGAATTATACAATCATTCCAAATATTGATTTCTAGGTAACAAATAATCACTGTGTTCTAAAGCGAAATTCTGAGCATGTTATCATTTTTGCCATAACCTTACATGTATTAACATACTTTATGGTGGAAGAAGGTGACTGTAACTCTAACATGCATATCAATAAAGGAGATGAGATAATATTTTGGCAGCAGCTCAATTAGTAGATTTCTTAACTTACAGGAAGGAATTGGACTACTTCTCCAGTATCAAGTGTGGTTGTGGACATCTGCAATTCCAAAGCTTGTACATGACGACAAGAAGCTATTAGAAGTGTGAGGTAATCCTTAGCTAGAGAATTCAACCCCATCCTGGAACATAAGACACCTATTCTAAATAAATAAATAAATAAATAAATAAAATTTAAATAACTGATTTCCTATGAAGGAGAAATAGTCCTGCATAAAGAAACAAGTTTTTTAAAGAAATTCATGTTAAAATTAATTTTTATTAAATGGCAAGCAACGTTTGCAGATAAAAAATATTTGTTTCTTATTCATTTCTGTATTAAAAATAAAGCAAGTAAAATCAGTATGAGTAGTACAATTTTATGCTTCTGAGATAGATCATGGATAGCAACGCAACATCATAAAAGAATATAAGATTAAACATAAGGAAAAAGAGTAAAAAACTCATAGACACAAACACCAGTGGTAGTGTTAAGAATGGAAAATGGAAGTTACACAGAAACAAGAAATGGGACAGATTATGACTCAGTCAGGTAACAAGTGACATGAGGACTCATAACTTACTTCTCAATCATAGTCACATGGTCAAATTTCCTATTTCTTTTGAGAAAATTAATAATATTCTGACAATAAAATGAAAATTTTTCCTAAAGATCCCATTATAATGGATACAAAATTATAATAAATAAATGGATGTATATATATCATATGTACTATATGTATGATATAAAGATAAATTATAGACAGATCTTTCGATTTACTAAATATTGATCATGAATTTCACATATATATATATATAATTTTATAACATATATATAATTCTTCTTTTATACATTGCATCCTGTAGGAGGAGCTAAGGTGGGAGGAGTTAGGAGAGGAAGAGGAAGAGGAGGAGTAAGGAGGAGAGGAGGAAAAGGAAGAGGAGGAGCTAGGAGAGGAGGAGAGACAGAGAAGAGATGGAGGTGGATGTTCACGTGTCTGTAGCAGTCAAAGGTAGTTGGTATATCTAGGTTGGGTATTGGGTTACACTTCCGATTGTATGGGTATCATGTTACTAATCATTACCAAATATATAAGCCTTTGATTAATCTTTAAGCATTAGAGTCTCATCTTTCTACTGGACCCATGTGGATGGCGGGATGGTCTGGGCAATGCCCAGCCTTGCGGATACAGCGTGGGAGATGGTTCTGCCAGTGGCGTCTCGTGGGTGGCAGGGCTGATGTTTCTTTTTGGCCATTTCTAGCTGTGGCACACACATGGCCTCCGGCTGAGAAACATGGTGGCTGAGCTAGGCAGAGCCACCACAGCTTAGATAGTCGGCTTAACCAGAGGCTGAGTTTAAATAATTATAACAACAACATCCAACCACACCTTCCCTTCCTTCTTCATCTCCTAGTTTCCCTTTACCTACCATGTCCATCTGATCCACTCTTCCTCCATTTACTGTCAGAAAAGAGAGGGCCTCACAAGGAACATCAACTGAACAAGAAATAACATATTATAATCAGACTTTGGCACAAATCATTACATCAAAATGGATGATGCAAAGAAGTGGGAGGAAAATGGTTCCAAGTTCAGGAAAAAGAGTCAGGATCACCCTTCATTCTACAGTTAGGATTCCCAAAGAAGCTATACCCAAAATATACAACCATAATATATATGCAGTTGACCTAGCTGAGACCCATGCAGAGTCTGTGGTTACAGCTTTAGTTTATGTGAGCCCCTATTTACACAGCTTAATTTATTCTACGGATGTGTTCTCATGATGTCCTTGACCCCCTGACTTCTACAATTCTTACTCCCTCTTTTCCATTAGACTCCGTGACTCTGCCCAATGTTTTGCAGTAGTGCTCTGTATTGGCTCCCATAAATTGCTAGATAAAGCCTGTCTAATGAAGGTTGGCTATCTATGTAACCATCTTAGATTGATAGGTAGATAAATGATAAATAGATGATGCACAAGGAGATAAATAGAAACAAATTGTCTGATGATAGATAATAGATTTATGATCAATATTAAACAAATAGGCAGTTCTAGCTATAATCTACCTATTTCAATTGGTGTACTTAAAGATAAAAGAGAGAAAAAGAGATTACGAATAAAAATATTTAGGAATTTCTAGGTTATTTCCTAGACTTAAAGTACAAGAATCAGCATCCCCAAAACTTTGGATTACATATCTAGTATGCTGATCTATTATATTGTATTTATATTAGCAAAACTACTTAGGTAGCAGCATGGATTCAGTCATATAGTGTCTGCCTCAAACTGAAGCTTCTCAGGGCCTCAGATAGCTGTCATTCCTCACCCTCCATCATTACAGTGAGAACTGCTGAGGAAAATAACATGGGGGTACAGCAAAAAGCCACAAAGACTACCTCCAGGAGCAAAGCAAAGGCAGATCTAGGTCAAGCAAATTCAGTTTCACCAAAAGGTTTATCTTCTGAGGGGTTTGTCCTTGAAACGTCAATATTGAGAAGTGTTGGAACTGCGGTGAAGCTGAGTGAGAAGTCTTAAGGTCATACAGACACTGTCTTTAGAGCAAATAATGACAAGGCAAAATCTCTAATCTCTTGTTCCTCATCCTCACCTGAATCCTTATCATGATTCTCTTTCTTCTTCCTAGTCACCCATCTGTTGTTGGAATTATAGTTCTAATAAGCCTGTACAAAAGACATACAATCCAGATAATTTGCTTAAAAGCCAAGTGCCTAGATTAGACAGATCTGGCTATTCTAATTCCCCAGCTATAAAGCCCTGTTTTAGTTAGCGTTTTATTGCTGTGAACAGACACCATGACCAAGGCAACTCTAATAAGGACAACATTTAATTGGTACTTATAGGTTCAGAGGTTTAGTCCATTATCATCAAGGCAGGAGCATAGGCAAACATAGTACAGGAGGAGCTGAGTTCTACATCTTGATCTGAAGGCTGCTAGCAGAATATTGGCTTACAGGCAGCTAGGATGAGGGTTTTAATGCCCACACCCATAGTGACACACCTACTTCAACAAGATCACAACTTCTAATAGTGCCATTCCCTAGACCAAACATATACAAACCATCATATTCCATTCACTGGCCCCCATAGGCTTTTCCAGACATATAAGTCTATGGGGGCCATACTTAATCATAGCATAATACAAAATATATTTATTTCAACTTCAAAAGTTCCCATAGTCTACAGCAATCTCAACAATGCTAAAAGTCCAAAGTTCAAAGTCTCTTCTGAGATTCATCCAATCACTTAACTGTAATTCCTAAAGCAAGACAAGAAACCAGCTGGGCAAACTCCAAACTCTGCATCTCCATGTCTGATGGCAAAGCAGTCTTCAGATCTCTAACTCCTTTTTCATCTTTGTTGACTGCAATAAGCTTCTTTCTCCTGGGCTGGTTCCACTCCCTGTTAGCAGCTTTCCTCAGCAGATATCCCACGGTGGCTATGGCATCTCAAACATTTTGGGGTATCCAAGGCAACTTCAGTGTTATAGCTTCTTGCGTCAGTGTCTGGGCTCCTCCAGCAAGCTGGTGTCATTTCTCCAGCTCTGCCCTATGTAACACTTTAAGCTCAGTTTGATCTACTCCACTGCTGCTGCTGTTCTTGGAGATCATCCCATGGTACTGACATCTCCAAGATACTAGAATCTTCTGATGTAACTAAGCTTCACCTGTAGCCTCTCATAGGCTCTCTTCATGGTGCCAAGCCTCAACTCCTTTGCCAGACCCCTTCAGTCCTGGACCATCAACTGCAACTGAAGCTGTGCTTTCACTAATGGACTTCCATGGCCTCTCACAATGTCAAGCCACAGCTGTTCTCCATGATCCTTTCATGCCTTGACCAGTACTACCTGGTGACTCTTAAACATTGCCAAGTACAGCTGGTGCAGGAGGTACAACCTTGGCTCTCTCTGGAACACAGCTTCTTTGTGCTCTCAGAAAACACATCCCAGAAGATTTGACCTCAGAGATGCTGCCCTCTTCTTAATCACCACTAATTTCTTAGCTCCAGCTAACCAGAATCAATTGTCCCAGTAGTCCTTTCTATTCTGGACTCTAAAGACAGACCCACATGGCCAAACCTGTGGAGTTCTGCTGCTTGCTGGCACGGAAACAGGGCCTCCTTGTTCTACTACATTGTCACTAGTTTTCTGTTGATCTGCGTCTTCACTACCTGGGATTAAAGGCTTGTACTACCATTCTTGGATGTAAATTTAGCTGGGTGAGATCTTGCTTCAAGGTCATTACTTTCTTAATTCAATTTAATATCCTTGAACACAGGATTCAGCTCCATTTAACTTCCTGTTGTCCCTTTAATACTAGAACCATATAATTTATATGTTTTGTTTTTCAACTTGCTCCTTTTCATTAAAATGTTATTCACAAGAGTGAACTTCAGTAACTATACAATAGATTTTACAACATACAGTTTTGAGACTTCTTTTGTCAATGCAATTAATCTGAGTCTCTTCACCTTATCCTCAGGCAGATTCTTCAGACCAGGGCAAAAAGTAGTCACATTCTTCAACAATATACCACAAAAACTGTCTCTAGGCCACATATTGAAACTCTACATTGAAACATCTTGGAGCAGGTAGGTATAGTTCAAATCACTTACAGCAACAAAGTCTTCCATATTCTTTCCAAAATAGTCCATTAATCCCCATTTAAAGCATTCCAATGCTTTCCAAATCCAAAGTTCCAAAATCTACATTCTTCCAAACAAACATGGTCAGGCCTATCACAGCAATATCCCAGTCTTTGGTACCAACTACTGCTTGAGTTACCATTTTATTGTTGTGAACAGAAAACATAACCATGGTAATTCTTATAAGGACAACTTTTAATTGAGACTTACAGGTTCAGAGGTTCAGTCCATTAACATCAAGGGAGGAATATGACAGCATCCAGGCAGACATGGTGCAGGAGGAGCTGAGAGTTCTACATCTTCATCTGAAGGCTGCTAGCAGAATACTGACTTCTAGGCAGATAGAGTGAGGGTCTTAAAGCTCACATCCATAGTGACACACTCCCTGGGCTGAGCATATACCAACCATCACAAGCCCCTTGTTATTCTCTGTTTCTCCTGGCCACATGGTTCTGGTCCATGGTAGCTTTCTCCTCTCTAACAGTCCTCCTCTACCTCTCCCCCTACAACCACCTCCTGAACCTCCAGTCCCACCTTACTCCTAATGAAAGGTTCTAGCTTTTTTTTTTTTTAACATGGATACTTTTTTTTAAACATGGCTTATTTATTTATTTATTTATTAACATGGCTCTTTATTTTTTTTAACATAATACATTTTTCTGAGGTTCTAGCTTTTATTGAACAGTTAAATTTGGGAGATATTTCACATGTCATCTTGTGAGTATGTGGGCATCTGCTCAATAGGAGCAACCACATCTTTAGGAAACCATTTTAGCATTAGGATACAATCAACAACTACTGACCCAATACACTCAGTTTCTTTTTTTCTTTCTGTCTCCCCTCTTTCAACTTGCTCCTAAGTGCATTCCTCCCTCTCGCTCTCTTGCTCTCGCTCTCACTCTCGCTCTATCTGTGTGTTTATGTGTTTCTGCCATTCTCAATGAAGTGCTCAAAACAAATCCCACCAGCCATTGCATGGAAATCTCAAAACTCTGAACCAGAGTACATTTCTGTTTGCAGGCTGATTATCTCAGGGGCTTGTCATGATTGCTAACATTGACGACCTCACAGTCACTACCTTGAAATACTGCCACATTTCTGACTATGGTAGCTGAAACTGAAACCATTTCTTAAAATGAAAAACTTCATGAGCATAGTAATGCAAAGGAAACATAAAATATGATGGTCAAGGATTTCATTAAGCACCTGTAGGAGGAGCTAAGGTGGGAGGAGTTAGGAGAGGAAGAGGAGGAGCTAGAGGGGCAGAGATGTAGGAGGACGGAAAGCCTGGCAGGTATGGAGAGTGGTCCGGGTAACTACTTTTATTTAGGTTAGCTAATTTGGAAACAACTCTCTTTATATGAGCATATTGTTATTGAGCTTTACCAAACATATAAGCATTGGAGTCTCATTTTTTTCTAGGGGCTGGCGTGGATGGCGAGATGGTCTGGGCAATGCTGTCTCTGGCCTTGCAGAGACAGCATGGAAGATTGGCAGAGCCATCTTCCACGTTGAAATCTTGTGGGTGGCAGGGCTGATGTTTCTGGCAGGCCATTTCTAGCTACAGCGCACATGTGGCCTCCAGCTGAGAAACATGGTGGTTGAGCTAGGCAGAGCCACCACAGCTTAGATAGTCAGCTTGACCGGAGGCCATTATTAAATATTTAACACAACAGTACCAACCAACACCATACCAGAAACCAACGAGTGACAGAGACTACCCTGATAACTACCACAACAAAGAAAAATGAGACAGACGTCTTAAATAAGTCACAATAATTAAATATATGAAAGAAGCCAGATTTTTATATATATATATATATATATATATATATATGACAGAAAGATAGATTATCTTGAAGCACTGAGGAAAAGAAGAGAACAAGTTTTTCAACAGCCTGCAAATAAAAAAGTTAGCGTAGTGAAATATATAAAAGGATAAAACTAAGACAAAAATACCACGAAAAAGTCTACATAGAAAATAAACTGATAGAAAGTTTCAATGTTTAAAGAAAAGAAAAATAGAAAAAATTTTATAGATAATAATGAACTTCGAGAAGTCCAGGCTCTGAGATCTCCTAGAACTCTCCGAGCAGCTGACACAAAGATATTCAGTCAAGCTACCGTTTTACTTATTTTATTCTACTTTTGAAAGTAACTATTTCTTAAAACAAATTTTTATTGCGAGTATTTTGTTTCTATAGGATATGTAAAATGGCAGGGTTGCAGAACGGGTGTGGGAAGGGATGTTACGAAGAGCTGATACGATGTGAGAAGCTGTATGACATGATTTCAACAAAGAACATTTAAAAATGGAAATTGTAACTTTAAAGCAACCACATACACTTTGTAAAGGAAATGTAAAAATAAGCTACTAGAAAATATGGGTATGGATTTATTTCAAATGCTCTTGTTTAAAAGCTGGAATGTCAGCATAAAGGGTGTTGGATGAGGAAC
Organism: Grammomys surdaster; assembly: GCF_004785775.1. NCBI lineage: Eukaryota > Metazoa > Chordata > Mammalia > Rodentia > Muridae > Grammomys > Grammomys surdaster. Next base: position 2,197,300 of record NW_021604615.1, read on the forward strand.
AAATAAAAAAGAAGCTACCAAGAAACGGCAATGTAGGCGTGAATACTATGATATTAATAATCACATTAAATATAAATGGTTCAATCACAGCAGCTGCTGCATGGAGATGTGACAGGTAACGTCAGATTCAGATGTATTTTGTAGTATTTGGCAAAATTTTTCATACACATATTCAGCTTCTCACTGTTTAATGGTTGCCTAATAATTTCCTTTTTATATTTTGACCTTTATGCAATGTAAAGTACAACATTGTATATTTGATCACAGAAAAATTTTGCAAACTCAGAGTAAGTAAAAATATTTGTCACAGTTTTTATATTTTTAATGTTGATTTTTTTATAGTTGGCATTAGAAATAAGATAAGTCTAAAATGATAAGTTTAGTGTCTTCCAACAAACTGATCCTAGGGACTATTCCTTTGAGTCATGGGAAAATATGAGTATAAATGCAATATCCACCCTATAGTGGATGAAGAGGACTAACCATTTTATCCTAAATTGATAACTAATGTTATTAAAGAATATTTTTATATTTAGAATTATAATAAAATCAGAGAAAGTTTACGTACTATACTCTAAATATTATATCAATACAGATTTTAAATACAGTCTCTAGTTATTCTAGTTGTGTTCTATACAATTAATATTCATTGTGTTTCATTTTTCACAAAAAAAGTATCTTGATAAACTTTTTTTAAAATTTGTTGGTACTGAATTTCCCTCTTGGTATCATTAGATAGATTTATTTTGACACATTGTGGAAACAATCAGGAGGGACTGAAAATAAGTCTGGTATGGCAGAGGGTTTGCTCAGCCAATGTGGGGCCCTACATTCCTCAGCACTGAAAAAATAAGATTAAAAATTGGGTTATTTTGGACACTCAGAAAACCTTGTTCACATGAACTTGATATGAGCAACAACAGCACAATTGTCGAACCTCCTTTCTGGAATCCTGAGTGGCACTATTGTAAACACGAGAACATCACAAAGACGTGAAGTCTGAGGTTAAGTTTAACAATACTGGATAGCTATTACAATTGTTTAAGTCATTTTTATGGATTAGGAAAAAGTATTTTTGAAGCACTGGTAACTTGTTCTTTTGTTTTCATAGGTAATATAAACAGTTAAGAATGGGGGCATAGATGCTTACATTTATACTGACTAAATTTACTCAAGAAGCAAATATACTACTACATGCAAATGATAAGTGAAAATGAAGTAAGTTGTAGCATGAATAAGTTAGGATTAGGATAAAACTACCAAGAATTGCTTAATAAGTGCCTAAAGTGCTTTAACGAACAAACAGAGAAAATATTATATTTGTCTAAGGTAATTTTACTCTTGAGGGTTTAAAATCTCTATTCTTCATGTAGTTATCATGGAAAAATCATATCTCAGAGCAAGTTATTAAGTGTCATTGTCATGATATACTTCTCTGGGTCCTATAATTACCTTTCTCTCTCTACCCTGGGCAATCAAGTCAAATCAGAATTGAAAGGCCCAATTCAATTCTGTCATTGCACTCCATTGTCAGGGGCTGCTCCTATTGTGAATCAGTAGTCTGAGCAGCCTGTAAATGACTGAAACTTACATTATTACAGTTGCTGAAAGTCCCAATTACCACAGAAATAACCCTATACAGATCAGCACACTGAAGTAGGGTGAGTAGGAAAAATTTAAATATCCCCCCTCGAAAGCAGCATAGAACTAAATATAGGCCACTATACAGAATACAGACTAGATCAAACCTAATACCAGTTTTATTCCTACACAGATTTATCACTGTTGTTTTGTTCACTTTCTTTTTAATTTTAAGATGCAAACATTCCATTTTCTTGATTTGGTATGGATTTTTTATTAAGTCAACTAAATGGTGACATGCTTAGCTACTCCAAAATGAGTCAGTAGTCTCTGCTGAGAATATAGAAATCGACAAAATGATCCTCTTACTCCTAGAAAGAAATTCAGACAGAAAAAATTACAGTAGAATGTGGAAACGAATAGTAGCTAGGAAAACAGGAACAGATGCACTGATCTATTTGAGCAAAAGGAAGGCAAAGAAGGGATTTAAGACAGTGTTGTATTTGATAAATGAATGGGATATATTTTGGACACTCACTCCAGGAAGGTTTAAGCAGAGGAGTTTTCCGAAGGTCCCAGTAGAACAAAACATGATACCACAAACCATCTAGTAGTAATTCATGTATTCTGATATGGGATGATGGGTTAAAGAGGGTCAAAATATAATGAATGTGCCTTTAGGCAACAAAAGAGACTGTGTTTGATTTCTGAGAAACTACATGTACAGAGGTGGTCTACATTAGTATCTGCATTCACTTTAGTGTTGCCTGTATGTACATAGGTGTGGAACAATGTAAGAGAACATGGGAAGCTTCTCAGGGGCAATATTCCTGAAGAGAACTGGCTGTCCTCCCCCTTAAGCCATCAATTGCCAGCAGGACCTCAGATGAACAGGGTGGGATTTAGACAGCCCTACCTCCAGTCCATACTGGAATCTTACCTGGTGGTTGATTGTACTTAGCAAACTTTAAGCTCTACTGGGCCACCATCTAAAATGGGGAAATACATACTTTATAACTTATAAAAATTACACATTCTAAGATGAATACAGAGTTTTATTTTAACAAATATGAGAATCATTTGTTCTATTAAAAAATCCATACAATTGAGGCTCAGAAGTTCTTGTAAGACTTACTTGTGATTCAGTAGTTGTATGGCCATAGTTCAGACTTTTTAATTTCTTTCCTACAACAATATTTTAGGAACTTAAAATATTAATAAATAGAATAGTGCCTCAAATATTCTTAAATTATCTGAGTGAGGGGCAGTCATCTATCTTGATAACTATGTGTTACTTGAGATAAATGGCATCAGATTTGCATCAAATGAATTTCTTAGGTGTAATATTTAGGGTTGCACTCATGACACATGTAATGTGAGCTATTAATGCTACTATATAGAATTTCTCTCCAATTACCAATCAGGATTTATCTCAACAAGCGGCAAGGGCATCCCAACCTTCCATGAGAAGACTGCTGATGTGTTATGTAACTAGAAAAAAAGTATCTTTAAAATGTCCCAGATAGCACCTTGGATGACAGAATTTAACACCAACATCTAGAAGAATGTGATAGAATATTGCTGAGTGGTGATTTTAATGAATATCAATGCTTGGTTGTATAATTATATATAATTGTATATGGTATATCTTAGTTTATATTTCCTGAAAACCAGATTTCCTAATCACAATTTAAACAAATTACATTTGATACTATAAAATAATTCTTCTCTTTTCAGTCCATACAGGGTCCCAGAGAATGAACTGCAGAGCCTTTGCAAAAGGAAATGCTAGAAATATTACACACAAGGGATTAAGTAAAGTCCTGCGTGAGTTGTGATGCTGTAAGCATCATAGGTCATGAAATAAGGACCATATGATAATCCAAATACTTAGATCTGAAAGAGAGAGAGAATCTCAGAAAAGTTTGGATTCCCAACGCTCCAGGCAGACATCAACCTACTTACTTAAAGAGATTCTACTGAAGTATAAATAGCTTTCGATTCTATACTTTAGTAAGTTTTAAATAATATGCCAGAGGCTACACACATAAATACTTGGAACCTATTTAATCCTCACAGTAGCATGAAGCTGGTTTGTACAAGGAGGAGGACATGACCAAACACAAAACAAACATCTGAAACATTCAGAGTCAGGTCTCAGACTATCTGAAGGTCATCTCATTCTGCGCAGTATACCCCACGTAAATTTCTTTCCATCACGTTTTACATTGAGATCAGACTCAGAAGTCAGATGTTAAAATCAAAGTTGCTGGGATTGAAATCACCAAGGAAAACTCCTTGAATCATTCACAATCTTTAAAAATCAAGAAGTCAGTGACTATCTTTGCAAAAGTAACTTTTCCCCTCTCTAACATTTTTTTCTTCAGCATGGAATCCAAAGATACAAAAATATGAACTGGGAAAAATGAAATAACAACCGAACTATGACCTCCTTTGTCTCACAATCTTTATCCTTCACTTCTAATATTATGCTTACTTCTCCTGTAAGTTATTGTGATAAATGTCTATGGACTTCTAATTCCCCATTCAATGACTCAGGACTAACACTAAAAAAAATACCTGTTACACTATTCTTGTTTGAATTATCATATGGATAGACAGTACAAATCAAGAATATGAAAGTTATTTTAGGCTCTACATTTCTAAATTTTTTTTGGTGTATAGTGGAATTTTAGCATTATCAATGATAATATAAGAATGTCTTTTATAATAGTCTTCTATTCTAAAAATATTTTACTTAAATACAAGAAAAAATATAAACTGAGAATCACATCATTATCATCCTGGCTTACTTTCAAATTAAATTAAACACAGAAAAGTTATAATACTAAAATTCTTTATTAATTTCCATGTTTTCACACTTACATGTAATCAAATTTTTGGAAAAAGTAAACTATATTTATTAGACAGTTTCTAGTTGTGCATTTTCCATAAATAATGTTTTAGGTTTGGTTCAAATCATAATATACTTTATTTTTATCAAATGAAAATAGTTGAACACATACACTTACACACATGTCTGCCTTGTGGTTTTTTGTTTTGTTTTGTTTTTTGTGAAAAAAAATGATTATAAAAATACGTTGTTATAATTCCTAGGTTATTTTTAAAGCAAATTTTATTTTATTTTTTTTTTAGCTAGATCTTTTGCCTATCTAGTCTCGTTTCCTTAGTCAACTTTAGCAGTGTCAGGGATGGGGTCTATCTCATGGAGTGAGCTTTAATTCAAATCAGATATTTTGTGCAACTAGCACTTCTTTCAGGTAGGTTATCGTTATAAATCATAGGATTTGCAGAAGGCTTCAGGTTTATCATTCTCCTTTGGTAGACCATAGAGTACATTCTAGTAACATGAACACTAGCATAGGGGTGAAGGGTCTAGGTAGGAACCAGCTCAATGTCTTCATTTCAATAAGTTGTGTAGGTGTTTTATTCAGCAATAGAGAGAAACTATTACTTTCTGGAGAGCCCCACCAAGAGCTTTAGCAATAGCCTGGGTTGTTTTGGAATTCTATGGGACCCTACTTGTGCAAGAACTTAATTAGATGTAACCCATTTGTTTGATTCATTTGGCCAAAAGACATTTCAGATTGAGCCTTAGTTTTCTCTGTTTATTTGGCAATTCCATTTCGACTGATTTCATATTTTTCTATATGTTAAGGAGATTTTTACTGAACCGGATTTCCACACAACCCCTCAAATGGCTCTGAGCTTTAGCTATCCCTTCATGTATTCCTTCTCTCGCAGTCCTCATCCCTCTAAGTCGCCATTTGTACTGCTCATTCTTGTATTGGCTTTACAAGTGCTTTATTAATAAATTTTGCATCAATGTTCATTGGGCAATTAGTCTGTATTGTTCTTTATTTGGTGAAATGTTATGTGGTTTAGGTTTGGGGTAATTATAACTACATGAAAAGAATTCAGCAATGTTCATTCTATGTCTTTTTTTAAATTTTATTTAATCATTTTTACACTTCAGATTTTGTCCCCTCCCAACCTACCCTCTGACTGTTTTTTAACCCTGTCTCCACAATGATGTCCCTAACACCCCCTACCCTCCACCCCACCAGACCTCTAAACTCCCTGAGGCCTCCAGTCTCTTGAGGGTTAGGTGCATTTTCTCTGAATGAACCTCTTTCTAAAAGACTGGTAGGATTCTCTACTAACTGCACTAAAACCTGGCCCTTGGCTTATTTTCATTTTCTTTTATCTATCATCTGTCTAACAATCTATCTATTGTCTATCTATCAATAATCTATCTATCTATCTTTCTATCTATCTATCTATCTATCATCTATCTATCTATATCTATCTATCATCTATCTATCTATCTATCTATCTATCTATCTATCTATCTATCCATCATCTATCTATCTATCTATCATCTATCTATCTATCTATCTATCTAGACATCATCTATCTATCTACCATCTGTCTATTTATTTTTAGGTTTGGATACTTTTATTATTGCTGCTATTTCACTACATCTTACAACTCTGTTTAAAATGTTCATTTGATCATTTGGTAGGTGGTATATATCAAGAAAATTATCCACGTTTATATTTTCTACTTTGGTGGAGTATAAGTTTTTAACGTATATCTTATGATTCTCATGATTTCCTTGATAACTATTTTTTGTCTCCATTTTCTTCTCTAATTTTAAATATTTGGACCTTCTTCCAAATAATTTGGCTTCCAAATAATAGCTAATTTGGCTAAGGGTTTGTCAATCTTACTTGTTCTTTTCAAAGAACCAACTATGTTTCGTTGGGGTTTTTGTAGATTTTTATTTCTATTTTATTAATTATTGCAGTCTTGAGTTTGAGTACTTCTTCCCACTTAGTCTGTACGGATTTATTTTTTTCTTTCTATTTTAAAGTTTCAAGTGTGCTTTTACGATTCTAAAAGGAGATCTCTTCTCCAGGGTTTTTATTTTTTCTTTCTTTCTGTCATTCATTCATCCATTCATACATTCTTTTAATGTAGGCATTTAGTACTATGAACTTAACTCAGAACTATTTTCAGTTTGGGAAATGTTGTGGTTTTTTTCTTTTTCTAAAAACTTTAAATTTTTTTGAAATTTATGTCCTGACACATTTTTATTCATAGTGGGCTTTTCAGTTTTCCTGAGTTTGTAAGATTACTGCTGTTTTCATATTCAGGTTTAATACATGGTGGTCAGATAGCATACAGAATGTTATTTCAATTTTCTTGTGTCTGATGAGACTTGCCTTGTAACCACATATGTGGTTAATTTTGGAGGAAATTCATACGGTACTGAGAAGAAAGTATTTTTTTTGTGTTTTGGTGAAGGGTTCTGGAGTTATCTGTTTGGTTCATTTGGTTTATAATATCAAGTAGCTCCAATATGTCTTTGTTATTTTTTTTTCTTGGAGAAAAGGGGATGTTGAAGTCTCCCACTGTCATTGTGTGAGGATCAATATGAGATGGAATTTCTTTTAAGAAATTGGGCATCATTGTATTTGGTGTATAGATTTATTAATTACAGTGTTCCCCTGGTAGATTTTCCTTTAATGAGGATGTGATATCTTTCTCTATCTCTTCTGATTTGTTTTGCTGTTAAATTTTGACAGTTATTAAAATGGATATACCTGTTAGCTTCTTGGGCCCTTTTTCTTAGAGTTTCTTTTTCCTTCTTTTATTTAGAGGTAATGTTTATCCAAGACGTTAAAGTATATTTTCTTGAGTGCAGCAGAAGGTTGGACATTTTTTTCAAATCTGTTATTCTGTAACCTGGGGGAATTGATACCATTGATATTGAGAAATATCAATGACCAGTGTTTGTTGATTCTTTTTGTTTTGTTGTTATGATATATTTCCTCTTGCTATTTGTCAATCTGAGATTATTAATTCTGTGTGCTTTTCTGGATGTGATTACCCTCTACCAGATGAAGTTTTCTCTCTAGCATCTTCTGTAGAGATGGATTTGTACATAGATAATTTTTAATAGTTTTTTTTAATAGAATGCCTTTCTTCATATATTTTAATTGAAAGAATAGTTTGGAATAGCAGTCTGGGCTGGCATCTGTGGTGTCTTAGAGTTTGTAACTTATCTGCCCTGGCTCATCTGTTATAAGAACTCAGGTGTTATTCTAATAATCCTGTCTTTATGTTAATTGGTCTTCTTCTATTGCAACTTTAATGTTCTTTCTTTGCTTTGTATGTTTAGTGTTTTGACTATTATTTGTCATTGCTAGTTTCTTTTCTGGTTCAGTGTATTTTTTTGTTTTTGTGTTTCTTGTGCCCTCATAGGCAGCTGCTTCTTTAGGTTAGAAAATTTGTCTTCTATGGTTTTTGTTGAATTGTTTTCTTTTCCTTTGACATGGGTTTCTTCTCCTTTTCCCTATTCCTATTTCTATTATTCTTCATTTATTTGGTCTTTACATAGTGTCCCAGATGTCCTGGATATTTTGTGTATGGCTATTTTAGATTTAATATTGCTTTATAATATCTCTTTCTTAAATTTTTCTTCAATAAACAAGAATTTTTTTAATCATCTCTAATATTGTGTTGGCGAGACTTGCCTCTGAGGTTCTTATTAGAATTTCTAGTTTACCTCAGGGTCTTTTTTAGTTTCTATTTATCCTTACATGTACTGAACAGTTTTCTTTGCTTTGTTCCACAGATTGTGTTTTACTAGACTTCATCATGGGTTTATTTAGTTCTTGAACCTATTCATAATAACTATTTTGTAGTTCTTGCCTTCTGTTCCAGTTATATGATATTTTAGGGCCTACTGTGATATGGTTGCTATATCCTAAAAGAAACCTGTTGTCCTAGCTGTTACAGATTTTGCTTGTATCCTGTTGTATATGTGTCTGGGTTTGTGGTGAATTTAATTCTAGGTATCTTTGTTGGATGTGTTTTCTATTCCTTGGTTGCTGGATCTTAGAAGAGTGTGGTGGTTGTGTGTTGCCTAGTACAGAATCCTTTTGAGTTTCATTCAAGTATGGCCACTGGAGGTTTTGGGTAGAATATGGTTCTAGGTATTAGAAACTGACATGAAATAGGGATTATCTAGAAGGGTGGAATGGGTGAGGGGCTGAAAGTGTCTACAGGAGAAAGGAGAGCTAGGTTTGGTAGAAGGATTAGTGGCATCCACAGAGAATGTAGGAAGAGAAGAAAGACAGTCCACTGCAGGTGGTCTGCTATTAGGCTGTGAATGAGACTGGCATATTAAAATTGTAGGCAGGGAAAAGGAGTGAAGATAGCCTGCTTGGTTACCAGACCAGAATGGCAAGTAGGTATCCAGGAAGAGTGTCTCATGTTCTTGTAGAAGTTTTTAAAAGATAGTGACACATAAACCTGTGTGTGAGTGTGTGTGTATGAGAGAGATTGTGTGTGTGTGTGTGTGTGTGTGTGTGCATAAAACCTTAGATTTTGCCTGAAAGTTTCAGAACAGATGAATAGTGTATGAAATACACTGATTTATAAAACTCTGCCTTTTAAAAAATTAGCATAAGAGAGCAACAAGCTGTTTCAGAAATGGTTTTACCCTAATCTGATTTATAGCTTGAATGACCACCACAATCATTTGAGAAGAACAATTGTGGTAGGATGAAACAGTAAGAGACTGAATTCAATATGGAAAGACATGCAGAGGTCATGTGACAATCTGGTGGCTTAAACTGTTACTGTTTCTAAGGAGATGGTACTTAATGAATGTATCTCAGAGAGTATAATTCCATAGCATGATACTTTCCTTCCTTTAGAGGCTCTAAAGTTGGTATGATAAGTAGTTCATGAGGTGCTGCTTTTGTGACTGTGGTTTTCTCAGCGATAAATAATAAATGTCACATTGTCCTTATGTCAAGTAAGATAGGACTTTAGGAAAGCATATACATGTAGTGGACAAGAGATGATTATTGACTTAATGGGGGACAACTTGAATTTCCTTATTTCTCCCTGTGGGATTCTATTTTACTCACTGATAGAAAGTCATCTCAATCTTCTGTGATTACAGAAATACTATTTTGAAAATAATTACTTATTGAAATAATAATTACATAATTTTCTGCTTTCATTTCCTTCCTAAAAACCTTTCCATATATCCCCTAGAGCTCTTTAAATTATATGGATTCTTTTTCATTAATTATTGTTGCATATATACATATTTACGAACCATATACATGTATATACATATATACACACTCATAAATGCATAGAGTTTCTTAATTGAGCTAGAGTAGATTAAGATGTGTTGATATATACCTCTGGAGACTGAAGCAGGAGAATATCTGTGAGTTTAAAGGATATGTAGAGAATACCAAGCCAGACAGCACTACGTAACATGAATCGGTTACAAAAGCAAAAAGCAAATAGATTGATTTGACTGTATATGGCTAGATGTGGTTCTATGGCATGATAAAATGGATTAGTATTAATTATTTTTCAGTTTGAGTTTGTAGGTCCAAAGTCTTAAAAGAGGAGCCAGCTATTCTCTACTATACCCATTTGTTCATATCAGGTTTCTTGAACGTCAGTATTCTCTGTAGATAATCTGATTTGGAGTTTCCAAATCTCTACAAGGTGAAAATGAGATCGCAGGCATCACCACACCTCACCACAGAGTTTAGACATTGCCTATTTTCACCCACAGCCTTGTTAATCTCCCTCTTTCCCACTTACTCAGGTCTTTCAGATGTCAAGCCCAGTTTTAAGCAATGTCCTCTGTGAACATTTTTTAGTATAAAATATCAAGGGGGTTGGATGGATGACTTAGCTGTTAATAGCAAATTCTGAATGACCACATCAGGTGATTCAAAAGCTCCTGTAACTCCAACTCCAAGTATATCTCACACCTATAGCCTCATCAGGTAGCCACCTACAAATACACAGACAATACAGAGATATGCTTAATTAAAGCAAAATGAATTATAAAAAGATCTATTAGGAAGAAGAACTGTCTTGTAATTCTAGAAAACACTATAATTTCTAACGAGTATTCTGAGGCCATACTGATATATATAGGCAAGCATATCTGTTATTTGTATTTTAGTTAGTTAGAATTAACATGTTATCTACGGGCCTCACCAACAAGGAAAATATCCAATATCATGCATTATACTTGATATTTATGTTTACTTTTTAAAGACAATTTATTGATATTAATATTATCATCTAATATCATATATTTCATACATTAGTATTAGTAACTACATTTTACATAAGCATCTGTCTTCATGGAATATAGCACCCATATAGGCTCACTGCTTTTGCTATGATAATGGATCACCAAAGTTATGTCATTACCAGTCTGATTTATGAAGAATTACTCATGGAAACTGCTTCAGCTACCTGATATTTAGGGTTTATACTGTTAATTAAAGCCATATGCTATTTTGCTGTGCTGAGCAGGGAATGCCTGGTACTAGAGCTGCTGTAGCTGACTTAGCTGAATAGCATTCCATGCATGAGTAGAATAGACCTCATTTGGTTTGTGTCCAAGAAGTGATGTTCTTCATGTGTAGATAAAGTCACTGAGCCTTGTCAGAGAAACATATGTTGAGTTCTTTCTTCCATGAGAGGGCAAGGAGTTTCTCTCCTCAACCCACACTCTCATTCTGGCATCCTTATGTTTAATGACATTTGGCACTGTAGCTAGTTGGGGTTAGGGAGCAGTTGAAATTCATCAAGCAGCATAAAGCTAAGTAGTCCTTGCAGTAGTTGAATCTATGAACCAGGCCTTGTCAGCACCCTGGTCTAAGAGTGTTCTGCCCACAGGTCACTGCCATTTGCTCATCCAGCAGCAGGAGTGCTGATAAAGGGGAATTTTCAGCCTCAAAATTTTAGAATTGTGGCTTTTATATCAAATGCTTTATTCTCATATTTTAGCCCAAGAAGCAGTTGTGTGACCTATCAGGCTAAACCATCAGGGTGGTAAGTAAAATGTTCTGCCTTGTGAATATGTCATAATGTAGGTTAGTTTTGCCAGCACATAGACAGACTGCAGATACCTGCAACATCCTAATATCCTGCAGATAAATAAATGAAATAAAGTAAATAATATAAAATAAATAAAATAAATAATTAAAATAAATAGTAGATAGTATTCATTTATTATATCGTGTTGTAATATAGCCCTTTACTTTATCAGAAGCAGTTTAACAAAGTAATACTGATAAAAGTTTCAAAGTCCAATTAATTATAGATTTCTAATCTTGAACACAACACCCCCTTGCAATTTTATAGGAAACATAGCTAAGATATAAAGGTCTGCTCTTAATGTTAAGCACCATTGACACAGAGAAGTGAGGTTTCATGTGATGTGGGATGATGTAGTTTCTGTCAAATTTTGGACAACTTTACAAATGTAGGTATGTGAAACTGAACGTTTGGCAATTGATTTTTAAGTGTAAGAGAGAACAATGTGGAAGCTATTAACTTAGACTCCTCAAAGGCATCCTTTGGAATTTAATTTAATTAAGAAGACTAGAATTCAATGACGAATAGAGAGCCAATTAGTAAACCTTCTAGTGTGATAATTTTACCCCTACTTATTAGGTATAATTATTATTACTCCATAGATTAGTTATAATTTAGAATTTGAAATAATCTTGTGGTATCCACTAGTTAAATAAATAAAATTCACCTGTTCAATAGAAAAATGTGACAATGGAAGAGAGGCATAGAACAACACAAGAGCTGTCTGAAAAGTGGTTGACTCTGCTTGAGGTAACACTGAACAGGAAATCAAATTAAAGGCAAACTTCTTAGCAGTAAAGAACAAAGAGAAAACCACATTTCTGTGTGATCCCAAGAAAGTGAAGAAGGATTGATATGGAATCACTCTTGGCTCTGACTTTTTATTCATGGCATTCAAATAAGCATCTAATGAAGCTTTTTCACTTAAAGTTACAATTTCAGGTAATTTCTTTAAAATCCTAATTAATGTGTCAAAATTGTCACATATTATGATGAGATGTAGACAAGGAACAGTTCTGTTGAATATTGTCTGGTTTTCTGTTGACAGAAATGGTAGTTGGTGAAATGTAGAAAGCCACACATTGATATGTAATCATCAGTAACATTACACTAGCCATGACTCTTCTACAAAGAAGCTCCTCTCATTATTTTAGCTTCCCTAAGTATCAAAATCCCAAGGACTATAAAGATACATTAGAGAGGAGCTCCATTCTAATGTATACCTATGGCTTATAGATGGCTGTCTACACAGGATATGTCAGTTCCATGGATCTACCCTGGTGAAAAATTGCCACTTGAGAACACTGGATGAGGGATAAAGACTAACAGATATATTTCATGTAAGAAAGAAAAATTACTTCCAGTAAGCCTGTTAGCAGAGATAAACCTCTGAGATATATACATCTTGTGACTGGGACATCATTTGTTTCAAAAAATGAGTAAGCATAGAATGTAAGATGTTTCATCTCAAGTCTACAAAAAAAAAGTGATGGTCAGAAAAACTTCCTGTCTGAATTGCTGAATTAGTTGTCCTGTATCATGTTCCTGAAACTAGAAAAGACTAAGCACATCAAGATTTCCCCACACAAAATCTGTTTGTGGTATTTCTGAGCTCAGGATCCACATTGAAGGGCCTTTTATCTCTCGTCAGAATGGCAATGACAAAAACAAAACAACAAAACATCTATACTGAAGCTAAGCAAATAATAATCTAAGAAAGATAAACAAACCGCAGGAACATTGAATATGGAAGTGGTATCAATACACATAAATTCTAGTATGCAACAGTATTAGAAATCTGCACTAAAAGAAGACGTGTATGTGAGTGATTGAGAAGTGGGCATAAGAAAAAAATCTCAAAATAAACACAAAAGAAAAATCAGGAAACCCTAGATATGATGAATTGTACACACTCTTTAAGAAAATAAACTGAATTAATAGCTCAAGGTGCATCTTAGTGTTAGCACTTGCTAAAACTAACTTCTAAAGCACTAATTCTTATGAAAAGTGTGTCCCTACAGTAAAACCCAGATGTGATGACACCATATGCAGTGCTTCTGAGACATGGGACAACCACAGTGTATGAAGAATCCCCTATGAATTATACTTGAACTGATACAAAGAAGACATTACAATTGGGGAAATATGTAACCACAGTCTCTCTTTGTTCAGGAGACAGAGAGTAGTCACAGAGGCCAAACAGATAGATTCTGAAGACAGTGAAACAAAGGGGAGGGGCTCACAAAAGAAAATCTCTACTGATTTGTATAGTGTTGTGTAGGTCAATTATATGTTTACAAATTAAAACAAAAGGAATAGAAGTGTTTATAGCAACATGTTAAGTATATGTACTTACATTTAAGTTCTAGTTATTCTTAATAAGTCATACAACAGTATGGTATTTATATCATTTTCATTCTTTCCTCTTCATTACCAACCCCTAAAGTACACACGCACTTCCATTCAAATTCACAACCTCTTCTCTATTATCATCACACACACACACATGCACACAAACACACATGCACACACACATTTTTTGCATTTTCCATATTTCACCTGTGATGCTATAAACTTAATTATATAATTGAAGAAAAGAACATGTATCATAAACACAATCTTTCCTAACACCTGCCAACTGTTCAGGGTTCCAGGCATGAGGAAGAGTAAATATGTCATGATTTCTAAACTCAACTTCCATAGAACATTCTCTTGCCACAATAGGATTCTCTGTTGTCCTTTGATAATCATGATAATCATAACTTATTCCCTGATTTTTTTGTTGTTTATTGTATTTGCGCAAAACACTTTTGTGGACTCTGTTTGTTTGCTTAATAGCCTGCCATCTGGTATAGTTCTTTTAAAAATTTGAAGATATAATGTCTTCCTTTATTTAAAGTCTTTAATTATTTTTCTCAACTTGGAAAACTAATACAAACATGGGTAATTTTAAATCTTTCTTAAACCTAATATTAAGGTACAGTAGAAAGTCTAGTGAGATGGCTTAGTGGTTAAAATCACTGCCTACTCTTCCAAGGGTCCTGAGTTCAATTCCAAGCAACCACATGGTGGCTCACAGTGAGCCAAATCTTGGGCAGCCATAGTGTTCTATCAAGACCTGCTCTCCACTATGGAAGAAGAAACTAATGGGCACCAAGTTTGTTGATCAGTTACACTGTCAATTTTACCTGATCATCTCATAATTATGATTTTGTTTCTTAAGTCAAGTGCTATAAAATGTTCCTGAGTTTCCTAAAACTTGGCTCGTCTGTGAAAATAATAGTGGTCATCTTAAAATATAACTTTAATAAACATAATTGTTACAAGAAATGTTACAGAGGTTGTCAAAAAGAAAACACCCTTAAATTGTTTTTCATGGAAAAGAGAATTTGAATTTGAAATGCATAAACATATATACATAAACAATTACATCTATATACCAAGAAATGACACTCATCCATTTGAACAAATGCCTATCAAAGTGATATGTTTACATGTAAATACCAATAAGTACATATAATTTTATTAATTTCTTTTTACATTTTCCTAATTTTTAATGTTATTTGTGAATATATTATTGTCTTTTTAAAAGATTTATGGATATATATATATATATAAAACTATAGACATGTTTGTATATTAACAGGATTTATTTTAGTCTCATTTTCAAAATTTAGAATAATACATTTTAATTAGTATTATTTATATCTAAATAAGTAACTTTTGCCCATGTTTTATGAACAAATGAATATATCATAGTCATACATAAATATATTGCATTATGTATATAGGCATTCGTGTTTCTACAGATATAGGAGGTACAAATGCATGTGTATACACTCATTGCTTGCAAGACCTGATTTAAGATGTATATCAGACTCTCATCTTTTCCAAGTTAAGCTGCAACCATGACAAAGACACACATACTCAGACACAAAATCACACAAGACTAGTGCTAAGAGTATTAATTGTGTAGTAGAATTACCAATGTTTTGCAATTCTGACCTGAAAATATTGCCACAAACTTAAGAACCAAAAGAAATGCATCTTGATCATTTATCCATTTCTGTAGGGGGAAATGTTGGGCCTATGTAGTTAATCCCTCTTCTGTCAATACTGCCTAGGACTGTGTTCCTATCTGTTGCTTGATCATAGATGAAAGATCCTCTCAACCCACTGAAGTGGTAGATAGATTTTTTGCCTCTCTAAGCCTGTAGGATTTTCTTGCTGGCTTTTGACTGGAGTACTTCTGCAACACCTAGCATACCCCTACATAAATTTACTAAATTGGATCTAGAATATGTCTATTTGTTTTCTCAAAGACAGTAAATGAGAAAGATTTAAGAAACACTAACTTCAAAATGATGACTATTGCAATCAAGTCACTATACAAATGTCAACCTTTCTACCCTCTGGTATTTTCTGTTTTGTTGCTAGCAGAAAATCAACTCAAAGGCTTTGACCCCAGCAGATGTATGAGTGAGGAAGTGTCTGAGACACTGTTGACCACACGTGGCACTTATGAGGTTCTAATTGGATGCTTTAATCTATTGAAAAACCCATTTCAGTAGGTCATTGATTTGTGCGTCTTTGACTTTTTCAGATTTGAAAGAAAAGGAAACAATTATCTATTTCTGAGCCAACTAAACAACGACACATTTGCCAGCATTATTAGTCACTTTCAGAGAAGCATTAACTTTCTTCTCTTAATTATCTGATTTATAATTTATGTCTATATATTTATTGTCTGTCACTTAGCAAGCACTATGTTTCCTTTCAGTCATGTTTATCTATCATGGAGTTTTGATTCTGTATTTGAATTTTCAAAGATGTTTAAAATGCTGAAATCAGAACATGTGTATATTTACCCCTAGAAGTTTAGCATTTCTGTGACACTTCAGCTCACTTCATAGGCAAAATTTGTCATCTTGCTGACTTAAGTACATTTAGCTGATGATAACATTGACTCCTTTTAAGAGGCTTTATCAAACAATGTATATAGTGTTGCATCTTTTCTGTTCCTTAGGCATGTTTGCATACACAACGCTAAAAATAAATGTGGACCACTTTAAGTATGAAAGGAGCACAGTGCATAGCATATGTTCTTTGTAAAAACACCCCAGCTTTCATTATTTTGTCATGAACTTCACTAAGAACCACTTACCCGAGTCAAGGCCTTAGATTCCTCCCTATTTTGGCAGCAAGTCCAATTTATGGTGTAACTTGAAGGGCTCTTCCAATGCTCCCTTTCTTTGTTCAGAATTCTAAAAGGAGTTGAACTCTAGCACAGAAACCTCATTACATCCACTGTAAACAAGCAGCCTTGTTCTGAGATCTCCATGCTGGGTAATCATCATTGTGAACACATGTACATCTAAGCCCTTGGTAAGCTCTTTTTTCTCCCTCAAGGGATGCCATTTGGTTTATATTAAGACTCTGTCTTCTTGGATATTATTGGCATTCATTTGTAATGATTTCACCAGAGGTGATACACGCCTTATTCAAAGATGGAAATCTTAAATTCCAATGAACTCAGTGAACTTTGGTTGTCAGACATTCTCAAGGAATTAAAAACTGCGGGAATATGAATTGGGTAGGGGAAACTCATACTTACAAAAATATGATGAAAACCACAGCAAAAGATTGGGAATTATGGCAAAGATGTTAGTTCCTACTTACTGAAACACTGAGGATGACTAAAAAAAAAAATCTGCGTTTCTGTATAGACGTATATGAACATGCTATATAGCACATAAATAAAAACATGTTGTACTATATGCATATCGAGAAACAACATCACCATCAAACCGAAGCATCAAAATGAAGCCTTCATTTTCCGATGATTTTCATAGCATTTGGCCACCTATGAGAATCGGAGTACAGAGAGAGAATTGAACACATGCATCAGCTCTGGAAAACTACCTGTCTGCCTAGGGTGATTGGTAAGACATGTATGTAGTGAATTTGGCATAGTGAACTTTTCAGCAGTAGTAAATGCCTTTTTCACAGATGTTCCTGTTTTTGAGCTTGCAATACAGAGCTCCTAATGCATGTTTTATCTTGCTTCGTTTGGAGCTTTCTGTTGTGAGAATCTAAGGATTTTCTTTTGATTGCTGACAAAACAGCCCAGTTTATGCTGGATTAAATCCTTACCAGGCAAGACTTAAAACTCTATTTATCATGGTCAAGTTATAAGTTATGTACTGTGAGATTACATATATATATATATATATATATATATATATATATATATATATATATATAAATAGATTACATATAGATTACATATATATATAAATATATCTTCCTGATAGTTTATCTACTAAGAAGTATAAAGTACACATAAGTATAAAGTACAGATAGCTAAATATTATAACCAACTTTTAAAACATCTCCTTTCTCACTTGTCTGTAAACAAATCAGGGTTGGCAGGACAAAAAAAATATTCAAAATATATTCTATTAACAGTTTTTTAATTTTGCGAAAGATTCTAAAATATAAAACTTGGAAATATAAATATTTGGAACAAACAAAATTACAAATACTCTTAATAAAATGTGCCTTTACTTCTGCCTAGGCAATTATTTTTGATTAGTAAAGGCCTAATTTTACATAGTTTAATTTTCTAAACTTGTTGAAGTTCCTTCTCTGTATTAAGCAAATTAATTTAACATAATATATGTAGCTAATGAAATATTTAACTTTTGAAGTATATGCAACATGCCCAAATAGCAAACTTTTATGATTTATTGAGATAACAAATTAACATTTATTTTTCTCCTTGTAAAAGAAACAAATAAATAAATATCATTTATGAATATAAATGTGAGTCACATCATCATACCCAGTTTGTGTTATTGACACTCAAGTTTGCTAACATCTCAAAGTAAAAATGAAGGTTTTCGTCTAGATTATTAACAATTCTCTATGCATTCTTGGTGGTAGTCAATATTAGCAGTGGAAAGAGGAAGCAGAGAAAGATGTTTTGTTTCTTCTTCCTTTCTTTTCCTTTCTCCATGTTTGTATTGATGTGATGATGTGTGCTCTATGTGGATAGACATTATCACATTAGCTCAGAGAAATTCAGATTAAAAGATTAAATTGAACCATCTAAGGCTGCCTCCCCAAAGGCATTCTATCCAGAATTCATTGTTGCTTGGACACTGCCTGCTATTGTTAATGAATGAAATGTCTCCTACTCAGCCCCCATCTTGTGTTGCTTGAGAGGTTAGCTTTAGAAAATGAGACATAGTTGGAGGAAAATTGTCTCTGAGGCAGGTATTGAGAATCATATTTTGACTAGGTTTACACCAAATATGCTGGATAGGTTCATGTCAACTTTATATAAACTAGAGTCTTTTGGAAGGGGAACTTCAACTGAGAAAATTCCATCAGATTGGCCTATGGGTAAGCCTGTGGGGCATTTTTCTTAATTAGTGGTAAATGTAAGAGGATCTAGCCCATTGGGAGTGGTACCTCCATGGAAAGGTGGTCCTGGGTTACATAAGAAAGTAGGATGGGGATGTTTTAAAAACTAGGCTAGTAATATCATTCCTCCATGGCCTCTGCTTCAGTTTCTGCCTCTAAATTCCTACTACCTTGGCAACCTGCTGACTTCCATTCCTAATTATCAGGCAACATAACCCTTGCATCCTCAAGTTGTTATTGATCATGGTGTTTCACCACAGCACTAGGAACCCTAATTAAACCACCTTTCTTTGCTACTTCCTGATCTCTGCCTGGCTTTATCATCTTGGACTAAAGGAAGAGGTCCTGATCCAGTGCTAGTGACAATCCTCAATCAGCCTCAATGAACTAAGATCTCAAGTTGTTATTTCACTTCCATCCAGTGCTCTGTGGAACAGGTTATCAGATATGATGTCAGAGAAATCTTATCAATGATGGCACATTACGCATCTCAGCTGCAAAACTTAACCTGTGATTTAATTGTTGGTGAAGATTTGTAGTTTGTACACATGTGAGCATAGAGGTAATCTAGAGGTAAAATATGCAATTTGAAATACAGTTCTGCTGCCCCCTCTGCCATAACACAATTTACCTTGCTCACACCAGGTCCTGGCATCTCCTATGTATGCCTCGTTAAGATCCAATGCCCTTCAGTGCCTAGGTCTGTGTTTTTAATGTTACCTCAACAATTAGAAATCTGGCACTCTAAGCAATATCTCCACTTGATGTTTAGATGATTTCTTGAAAAAGATTTTACTTATTGTTTTACACTAAAAAGAAAAAACTAACATGGGGCCAGAGTGGAAGGGGACAAGAAAGCTCAATGTCCAGTAAGTGCTATTAAATGATACACCCCTTATTTAGATAACAGTTCATGCAAGTTTCATTAAATATCCTTATAAATGCAAACATTTCTTCTAAAACTGCAGCCAGCATTTTATACATGCCATTCAAGTTACTTGTTGCTTTTCTGTTTTCTTTCCCCTGTATTTAAACAAACAAATTAATCTAGAAACAAGGAGATAGCACTTATGCCCATTAGAAAAGTATCTCAAGTATATTTGTAAACATAGTTGCTAACAAAGTCCCATTATACAGTGGATGATTGAAAATCATTTGAGTAACGCATAAATTATTGAACAGATCATTTAATCAAGTATAATGTGACTTATTTCTTCACACACTTATTGACACTAATCAGATGTTTAAACAATAGAGTAAAATCAAACACTTTGTAAGAACTGTAAGATTCTTTCTTGTTAGTTGTTCATTTTGCAATAGGAATCCCACAGGCTCACAGACTGATCTAGTTTATCTAGGAGTTACACTGGTCTTTGAGATCCATGTAAAGTAGATCTGGTCTTAGTTTATTTCTTTAGTTCCTATATACTCACTGGCTACAGTCTGTAGCCAATAAACATTCTTTTTTTCTTTTTTTTAATGGTTGGTTTAAAAATAAACCATAACTCAAAACTATAATTTCTTAGTTCTTTAATGCAAATATCCATGACAACAAGAGAAAATTAGAAAAGACAAAAGAGAATTAAGCTGTCAGGAGTATATTTGAAGTGTGATTCAGTCAACATGGTCTATACAGATTAGAAATGCATCTTTATAGTGAAAACATTGGATTATACTCAGGGGTGATCACTCAATAATCAGTCCATTGGTGTCTTTGAAATATTTAGTAATATTTGAAGTGTTTAATAATAGATTGTTTTGAGGAATATTTTACCACTTATTTATGTCTATACACATTTCATTTTCAAAATTTCACTGTTAAATTACTGTATCTTAATTGGAAAGAAAGTTAAGAAATGAAAAAAAACATTCTTGAATTTCCCAAGAGCTCATAAATTCTCCAGATTTCCAATTCTGATTCATGTGGGATTAGTAGAACATATGATTTTAAATAATCAGGTTCATTCTAACTATGAAAAATTTCTATTATGACCTAAATAATTTGTTCTCTAGGGAGTGTAAAAAAATACACACAAATAATTGCTGGAAGTATAAGTAAAAAATATGTACACAACTGTGCACAAAGTCATAGGTATGTATATATTATGTGTCTAAATATGTATATGCACATGTATAAGAAAGAGAAAAAATAAGACGCATGAATAAGAAAAACTCTCCCAGCCACATTCAATGTCATCCTGTGTTGTTATCCATGTGGTTCTATATCATAATCATGCCATTGACTTAATAGTCGTGTTTTTTTATTTGGGCAACTATCCCAAATGGATCAACCACAGTGTCTGTAAGTCCTGAATTTAATCCCTCAATTTACTTGTTCACAATCACATACAGGCTTTCTGTTACATCTATAAAGCAATGGTGTGCTCTAAAAAGCCAGGGAAATGAATTTTTTTTTCTCTACATTTTACAACACTCCCAGCTCCCAGCTTGAACTGATGAACAATCCAAGTGACCTTTTGTGGTTCAAAGTATTAAAAAATATATTCAGAGAATTAATAGCCAAACTTAGTAGGCTTAGATTTAAGTTTGAAGAATTAGTCAATTTACTCCAAATAGCGCTGTCAAATTCCTTTTTAGTTTTATTGCCTCCTGTCATATGCAGGTTACTCTTTCCTTTGTACCTACTGGTGACATTAAGGCGTATTCTCTCTTGGTGGATTATTCTTTCACTTTTAAGCAGTTATATATTTTTTTCTCCTTGGCATGGAATCTTACTGTGCCCACTGTAGGGGTCTTGCAGAATGCAATTCTGCAATACTGGTCTTTGAGGTCTTAGGGCAAAGTGGGAATTATTCACTTAACTAAAACAAAAATGGCACAGTTTGCACTGTGCCTGTTAAAGGTACCTGCTCTCAAAGGGTGATAATCTTAAATAATCAGTATTGTACTTCATATGGAATGGTAGATGCATTTGTAGAGTGTACACTATCTGAGGCCATCTGAGCTAAAATGAACTTTTTTTTTCTGTGTCTAGGCAGCATTAGAATTCCATCATAATACGCGATAGAGAATTTGTATCTTCATCAGCGTGCTACCTCCTTTATTCCCAGCACAGAACCCACCTGAACCACTCAGTGACTCTTATACTCCTCAAAGAAAGAAATCCCCCTGTAATGCCATGATAAATATCTCTGGGAAGCCTAATTAAACAGTGTTAGAACACTTTTATGTTGTAAGATTATTAAAAAGACTTCAGAGAAGAAACTGGATCCAGAAGAGAACGGGTCATTACCACAAAGGTATAACTTTTAAGCTATCGTCTCATTACTTGATCTGCAAACACCAAGTTCGCTGTTAAGGCTAAGAAACACTGGGCTGTGTACATTTATTTTGTGGGGTGAGGCACTTCTTTGCTCTCTTTCACACAAGAACTTATGCAAAATATTCAATTTATACAAATGTACCCTACTGGAAAATCACGACTTTTTTTTTTTTTGGGTCATGCCAACCTACTTATTTTTCTTTAATGATCTGAGGCTAACTAAACACAGCGGAACAATGTTCACTAGAAATAGATTAACTTGGCCTTTCAGTCGATGGGAGCTGGCTTCCAATGTTGGTTAAGAAGACAAAAGCCTGTCGGACAAAAGCTTGTCTCCCCTCTCTTTAAGCCTTTGAAGCTGCCTTTTAGTGGCTCTCTGCAGTGACAACCTTCTCCCTTGTGATTGATCTGAGAACCTGTGCGTTTGGATTCCCTTAAACTTTTTGTCTAGGTTTCCCTGGCAGCTATTTTGCATTCAGGGCTGCTATCAGTGACTTCATCATATCCGTGTCCTGCCACTAGATACAGAAGCGCTTTGTTTGGCCTCTCTTCAGGCTGGAGGGGTTTTTCCTAGGGGTTCCTTCTTGTTCTCAAACATGAAAATGTGCGAAGCATAAAACTCCAGCTGTGAATACTTACCTCCCTGCAGTGTTAAAAAGTTCAATATACAAAACACCTGGTTTCAAGTAAAATGTACATCAAGATATACGGCAAAGAGACAGATTTAATATACCCCATAGGGCCCTTAGGTGGTTTTAAATTAAAGACACAATGCATTTTTTTTAAGCTGAGGTTTTACTATTTTACAAATAATGAACCAATAAACATCATGCAGTTGAAGGGAAAGTTGTAAGAAAGAGTGGAAGGGGTCACTAGCATGCAAATGAAAATTGGCCTCAGACATTATTTAGACACATTGTAAATGTGTTTATTCCTCTTCAGTAAAATTCTTGTTCCTAGTGATAAATGTCACCACAAACTCCAATGGTTTAAATCCTATGGGAAATGATGTCTTAACTTTAGTAACTTTCACAATGCTCGTGTTGAACAAAATTTATTTACTCAAAGATAAAAATATGAAATGTCCATTTTAATATCTCTGTTTCTTTATAAAAGCCTTAAAATTGAAGCAATTATTTTTTTAAAGTTAGCAAACAAGTGTCTTTATGCAGCATCATCGAATCCTATAAACATTAAGCTTTTCGATGTTTAGATTTAAAAAGCACATGGGATAATATTGAGAGAGGTAGAATGAGAAAGATTTCTATATGGCATTCTATAGTTAATAGCAGGAAAAGGTGCTTTCTATATTTTCTTTTTCTTTTTTTCTTTTTAGTTTTACATACCAAGAAATACAAAATAAGTGTGTAAACCTAGTAGTAATGATGGTTATGTGGATGTGGGTTACTGGAAAAGTTTAGAAAATGTCAACTTAAAGATATGAACAGTCTCATTCTAAGGATATATCAGAAGTCCCACCCCCCTCACTTCTCACAAATCGGCCTCCTGCAATATCTCTTCGGGGTATTCAGTTTAGAATTTATAAACACATCAACACAGTTGAAAGCATCCCAATGGTCAGATGTTGAATCCCATGTGTTGAAACACCTGCGATGATCCATGCCACTATTAAAGAGTCCTCATGTCCTCCTCAGAACCAACTAAATTCCAGACTGAAAGCTCATAGGGGCAGTCTAGGGCCTTCATTATTGGATCACTGAGAAAAGACTCATTTTAGGCGTTTTTTGGACCCTTCAAGACTTAATGTTAGAGTGTTAGGATCTCTAGCAAATTTCAAGCAAGTTCTTGACCACCCATCATAATCTCCTTAGTAGCAAGATCAATGAAGAAAGGAGCCAGAAACACTGAAAAGCAGTAATGTGGAACATCGTTGATACCAATCAAAGCAAAGCCTTTCCTTCTGGAAGTTTTAAAATCTTGACGGGTGACTTAATACAAAGATGCAATCTTTAGGAACATGTTTAGCTAACTCTCAGAAGACAGAGAACTTCTTTCTAGCTTTTCTAACATCTGTAGTGAAGGCAGGGCTATCAATGTGGAAGTGTGGGAATGATTGCATAGAAAAGGCCCCAAACATTAATTAGGTTGTAAGCACAAGGGATCACAAACCTAAGAGGCACACTAGCACCCAAAAAGGTTGACATTGGGGTTTCTATCTCTGCACACTGAGTGACTGGAGACTATAGATATTCAAGACATCATATATCCACTCAAAAATATGCTGGCAAGGATACTGGGCAATTATATTGCACAAGAAGCTGGTGGAAATTTGCCAAGGTCCTGCCATCACTTACCACACGCTAATCAGTTTTAGGTATGTAAATTAATTAAATAATTGAACTGAATTATTAATGCTAAGAAACAGATATGTTCTATATCTTTTGAATGATACAGAAATTAAGCCTTAATCAGAATACTATCCTGTCAACAGTGACCTAAATATGAGCAGACACTAAGTAATATACAGCCACCTCCAACTTCTGCCCCTGCATACAGAAATGGAAAAATGGGGAATCAAATGTCACAGACCATCTAAGTCTGGATCTGACCTAGCATGAGATGATTTTCTGCTATTAATAGATTCAAGAACCAATTTTAAGTGCAGGAAAAAAAGTGAATAGTACTTTTATATGTTTTAGTTATATAATATGTGAATTTTCTCATCATCTATCATTTATATACCTATCTACAATTTATCTTCTATCTTATCTTTGACACGAACGAATCTCTGCATTGTTTTCCCTATATCACAGATGTCTCGGGTTTTAAAAAATAGTTTAACTTTATTTTATATGACTTGATGTTTTTACTGCAAGTGTGTCTGTGTGAGGTTGTTGGATCTCCTAAAGCTGGAATTACAGACAGCTGTGAGCTGGCCATGTGGGTCCTGAGAATTGAACCCAGGTCTTCTGTGAGAACAGTCACTGCTCTTAAGCACTGAGCAACCTCTTCACCTCCCACAGATTTGACATTTTTAATATATGATTACAAGGGGATATTCAAATACTTATGAAAATACAGACAGGATTAACTATTAACGGGACTTCAAAGGTTAATGAGAATAACAAAGAGAGCAGACGTTAAGTTGGGAGGGAGACGTGGTTGGGTACTAAAGGAATTGAAGAGGAAGGTACTTACAGATGAACATGAAATCATTTTACAAATATCTGAAAATATCAATGAATGAATAAAGCTATTTCTAAATTATCATAGAAATAAGAGAACACAATTTTTATTGAACGTAACAAAAACTTCTCATTTAGGGTCATAATCAAGCAGACTGCATCAGCAGCACTGTATTATTATGAATATATTCTGAAGTCTGTGTTGTCTGTGCAACTTGTGTTGACTCAAAACCAGGTACTTTAGTTAAGCAATAAAAAGTCTGAGGGACTCTGAGATTTTATTAATTTCAGAATTTGAGTGTGGACAGAGACATTAACATGGACTGTTACATCTAGACTTCTGGGATGGCAGTATTTAACCCATAAAAGAACTTTGATTTGTAAATTTAATAAAAACCTGTTGGTAAATAGTATTGACAGTTTAGAACAACATGCCCCCGCTAAAACCCTAAGCTCCCTCTTCCACTTTTGGAGGACTTGTTTGCACTTACACTTATCCTATATACTTGCTTTTAAATTTTTCTTTAATTTTACTGAGATGTGTTGGATGAGTAAAGAAAAAAAGTACAGAATTTTGAACTCTAAAATGACATTATTTTTATTTAATAATTATATCCCTTTCCAATCCCAAATGCTAAATACACTAATCTTAATATATCAAATAATATTTATTTCTGTTATATTCATAATAAAAAATACCATGCTGTTTAACCAATAACAACTTTCTTTGAGAAAGCATCTTCGACAAATAGTGCTGATCTCACTGAATGTCTCTATATGTCTCTATACACCCATCCCTGGTAAAAAGTCCTGGAGAAATTAAGGATTAAAGTGATAAACTATACATGATAAACGAAATGGACTGCAAGCTTATAGGCAGTATAAAATTGAATGAAGAGATATTCAAAACAATTCCATGAAAATCAGGAAAAAGAGAAGATTGTCCACTCACTTCATATCTAGTCCTTGTACATATCCTGTACTTGAAGTTTTAGCTAGAGCAG
This sequence comes from Grammomys surdaster, assembly GCF_004785775.1. Classification (NCBI taxonomy): domain Eukaryota; kingdom Metazoa; phylum Chordata; class Mammalia; order Rodentia; family Muridae; genus Grammomys; species Grammomys surdaster. Next base: position 2,223,705 of record NW_021604615.1, read on the forward strand.
TAACACAACTGAAAAAGATAAAAACAACATAAATTGGAAAGAACTTAAAGTATAATTGGAAGATGATATGGTAGTATACATAGATGATCTTAAAAATCCCACCACGGAATTTCTATAGCTGATGAAGACTTTCTGCAAAGTGGCTGGATACAAAACTAACAGCAACAATAACAGCAACAGAAAATCAGTAGCTCTCCTACATAAAAATAACAAATGTCAGGAAACAACACCTTTCACAATAGCCTCACATAATATAAAAATAGCTTGGTGTACTTGGTATTTTATATTACCTCACCTGTTTGCTTAGAGTAGAATGATAAAAACTTGAAGTAAAGAATATCTTCCATGTTCTTGGTTTTGTGGAATTAACATAGTAAAAATGACCGTCCTGCCAAAAACATTCCATTGTTTCAATTCAATCCCCATCAAAATCCTAACAAATTGTTTATAGACTAGGAAAGGACAATTCTGAGCTTCAAATGGACAAACCAAAACAAACAAACAAACAAACAGGACAGCTAAAACAAATCTAAACAATAATATCACCACAGGAAGTATCACTATCCCTGATGTCAAGTAGTACTACACATCTATAGTAATAATAATAATTATTATTATTATTATTTAAAAAGTAACCATGTTTTTGCCTTAAAAACAGCTACGATGATCAATGGAATGGAGTTGAAGATGCAGACATGAATCTGAGCACACATGAACACCTGATTTCGATAAAGAAGCTAAAAATACATACTGGAAAAGGAAAGTATATTCAACAAATGGTGCTGGTCACACTGATGTCTGCATATCCCACTGTACAAAATTCAAGTCCAAGTCAGGTCAAGTCAAAGATATCAACATAAAACCTGATACACTGAATCTGATACAAAAGAAAGTAATAGCCTTGAATGAACTGGAACAGGAAATGAGTTTTTTTAACATAACACTAATAATGCAAGCACTAAGGTCAACATTTAACAAATGGAACTTTGTGAAACACAGATGATTAGTCAAAGCAGCAACCTTCAGAATGGGAAAAGGTTTTTTCAACTCCACATCCAGTAGTGGACTAATATCTAAAATATATAAATATATAAAAAATTCATGAATCTAGATATAAAAACTAAAATACTCTAATTTAAAAATGAGTTGCATATCCATTCTCACTTTCAGCTCTCTTCTTTCCCTCTGCCAACACCTGGTCACCAGCTCTGCTCCCCTCCTCACACCCTCCCCATTACCTTTGATGACTATTTAGTTTCTGAGTGAGATTCATGCATCCTCCCTTAAGACCTCCTTATTAAGACTCCAGTTTCTTCAAGTCTGTGGGCTGTACCTTGGTTATTCTACATTTTATGCCTAGTGTTCACTCAGAAGTGCGTATATACCATACATGTCTGTCTGGACCTAGATCTGCAACACACTTGGAGTTAATTGCAGTTTGGTCTTCATGTGGGTCCCTAACAAGTAAAATAGGGACTATTCAGTCTCTGCTTCCAGCCACTGGGTCCCCTTCCACCTACCTGGAAATTCCTGGTTGGGACTTAGTGAGAGAGGATGTGCCTAGTCCTGCTGGAACTAGATTTCCCAGGGTGGAGTGGTACCTAAGAGGGCTCTCTTTTTTTCTGAGAAGGGGAGGGGAGCAAATGGGAGGAATGTGTGAAATTTCTCAATTGAGAAATCTCCAATGACCAAGAAATACTTGAAGAAATGTTCAATATTTTTAGCCACCTATGAACTGCAAAGCAAAGATACTTTGATATTCCATCTTAGACATTCAGAAAGGCTAAAATCAACTACACTGGATCCTTTCCATGTACATTATAGCTATTAGCTTAGTAATTTTATGAGACTTCTGACTGAAAATGAGTAGGTCTCTAACTCTTCTGCCTGCTCTTGGTACTCTTTTCCTCCTGTTGGGTTGCTATGTCCAACTTTGATGTGAAAGTTTTTGCTTCATCTTATTATATTATATTTTTTAAGTTTTATTATCTCTTTAAAGCTTCTTCTTTTTTAATAAGAGACGGAACAGGAGTGGATCCAGAAAGTAAGGGTGATGAGGACAAACTGAGAAGAGTAGGGTAGGGGGAGCATAATCAAGATATGTTTTATGAGAAGATAAACCACTTCAATAAAAAATTAACTAACTAAAAACCAAACACAATGATGTGAAATTGCAGACACCTGGGATCAAGTAGAGAAATCTGTAGGGGAATTGGTTGTTTTCTTCGATTTCACTTCTATCTTCTCAGACCCTTGTTCTTATAGCAGGATGCTGTGATGAGAGTTATAAAATAAAATGTGTGTACTTTCTCCAGTTGAGAAGAATGCTTTTAAACAATGTTCTCCTGGTCATTTTTCTCTACAAGTGGCATGGAAGCTGTGCTTTGCTTAATGCTTCTTGCAGCTAATTCTAGAGAAGCTACATTCCTTAATAGCTTGATTTGATCTGGGAAAGTGTACAAAATTGATATCTGAGCAGAATGCCTTTTAGAATCAGTGCCTCACACTGGCAGCTCATTCACAAGCACGGCAGGCACCTTGATGCTTCCACAAGCTGCTGGAAACACAAATTGGATTACTCCACAGTTGTCATTTAAACTCACAGCGAAAATAGTCTGATAAATGTCACCCTGGTATTGGATGCTTAATTGTTCTATTTTTCTATGAACTAACACATTAATGTACAATTTATTCAACATAATATTCAGGACAAACAAATATTTTACAAGTCCTGATTAAAATACATTGTCAAACAGCAATAGCATTTCAAAACCAGTGACAGTATACACTATGATGTAAATTGAGCATAGGAAGCTCAATTCAATGGAAAAAACAATGATTTAAATTTGGGCATTGTAAGGGTTTGAAAAATATTTTAATGGCATTAAAATTATTATTTAGGGCTTTCTGTTACAAAGCATAGAATTTGTGGAAAAATAGTTTGGTACAATAGTTGCAAGGTGAAGAAACTTTGTAGTTTAATAATGAGCTTTATAAACACTCAATGAGAAGCAACTTTAGGGAACTTCCTAAGCTATATGTAACCCAAGATTCATCTTCAGAACAGCAATGCGGGTCAAAAATAATTGATGACAAACATGACAGGTGCAGCAGAAGCCACAGAAAAGCCCCTCAAGAGTTCAGATGCTCATGAGTAACCATACAAACTGCAGTAAACAAACAGGATCATGTGTACCAGTCATGGAGCACTGCTCACTAACTTGTGACTGTATCATCTTGGGACACAGATTTCCTTCAAAGTCAAGACAGTTTCCAGTGAGAGGGATATATCTTCCCCTACAGAAGAACAGATCTTCAGTTTGTGGGAAGAAACTGTGTCATCCAAGGGGAATATGGGGAGCAATCACCAGTATCTGCTTCAGTTATACTGCTAATCCATAATTCACTAAGTGTGCTCAGTGTGTAAAACGTTTCTAGAGAAAATGTGAAGTTTAACCCTCATATTGTGGAGAACCAAGGTCCATTCATGGACATATTAATGATCATTCCAATGCTGATGCTTTTTCTCACTTTATTTAAATTAACCAGACTTCTTTATGGCTCGTATGAATCCTTTTATTTAATTCTTTGCGTATAACTCTAAGTTCTGCCTCATTAATAAATAATCACAGGCCTAATGTTTTTATATACATGCATTTCTGATGTGATACCAGTAGGACAAATCAAAAGGTTATGCTTCATAGGTCTAGAGTCTGAAGTTCAGATCACATTACTCCATAAACCTTTTGAACATGTCTCTGTGCTTAAACCTGGTGTGGACAGCACCTTTCATCTGTGCTTGGTCAACCATGTGACATAAAATATGTAAAATGTCTGGAGACCTGTTTTCCTGGCACTCATCTTTATTTTCCTTCATTTCTATTTGTGAAGAAAAAAAGCATACATCTAGTGGTCTTTGAAACAGAAATTCTAGGATACAGAGCTTTGAAACACAGCAGACGTTTTATACCTCAGCCACAGAAGTGACAGTTCTAATACTTGATGGCACAGTTAGTTTGATATTCATTTTGGGAATTAGTCTGTAATTAACGTTGTACTTCTCTCTGTATTCATTTTAAAGTTTCAACTATTTGCCTTGGACTTTTTTTCATTCCAACAAAAGGAATATGTGTTTACTTTGTAATGATGATACTAACAAAAGTATATGTTATCATACCAAGCTGCATTAGCCAGTGTATATGCAATATGTGATTGTTTATATGTGATCAAAGACTGATTAGCTTTGTAACAAAGCTGTAATCAAATTCAGGTTTTAATTGAATTTGGTCAGTGCTGTGATTCTGGGACTGAAAAAGGTACTCACTGAGGTTGGTAAGGGCCATTGCATACATGAACTACTCAGATACTGAGCTCTTTGTACTCCAGTACAAAAGATGTATACTGTACATATGTATTTCATACTGAATGTTCAAATGTTTTCCTTAACACTTGTTAGCTATTCTTATATGACTCAACCCTGTGAGAAATCTCAGAATTGTCAATATTGAGAAACAGAAGTGATGGAGGTGGGTACTAGGCAAGGTTGTACCCTCTATTCCTGGTTGAATGGTTAACTCAGATATGCATTACTAGATAGGATCCCGTAGATCAAATCAGAAAATATATATTCTTGCCAGCTCTCTCAGCTTAATATTTCTGCTTTTATCTCTTTCTTTCATAGATTAAAGATTATACCAAGGTCCATAACATCACCTGCTTTTAGATGTGAACCTTAATAAAGAATTCATGACACATTATGCTTCCTAGGTCAGAGATTCAGGTGATGGGCCCAATCATTAGAAACTGGTGAATGTACCACATTGACACCCTAGTGCTTCACCTCATGTGTTTGATAGCATTTTTGAACAAAATGTATATACTTATATAGGTGGCCACATGTATTTTTAAGAATTCATTATTAGTGGAGATGATTTCTTGGGCATTATTTGTCTACATTAACCTCATTGAGTGACAATAAGAGTCATTCATACAGTGAAAAGGATTTGGACATTGGTAATTAATGGATACAGGGACAAATGCTCTTTCTTAGTTTTAATTTTATTGTACAACTGTGGCAACTGGGTGGTCCCTATACTGGGAGACATGTAAATTATAACAAATTCCTTTAAGCAGATAAAGTATGACTGAGTTATGACACTGTCATTTAAAGGCCAAATTTCTTTGTTCATATTAGATTATGTGTTCTTATAATTATTTGTGTATCTTACTACTGTAAATATATGTTAATAACTTTATAGTTCATGACTTTAGCATCCAATATCAAACTTTCAATTCATCTTATATAAGCATTATACATGAACATATACAGACCTTGACAACATCACACATACACACACACACACACACACACACACACACACACTGGATTCTTTTCTCCATATCTTATATGTATTGCCAAGTAACCTCTTACAGCTCCCACTCAAATTTCTCTAGTCACTTCCACACTGATGATCATAATATTTTTTCCTGTTGACTTCATGTACTATAGTCTTTATTTGATAACTCTTACTTATTAGTGATGCTTCAGGTCCCTGTCATCTGTCCTTTATCTTCTGCCTTAGGCTTACATTCCATTTCTTTATTTCATCTACTACTTCAAACTTTTCTCTGACAAACCTTCTTAGGAATTTACTCATTCTAAAATCACTTCTGCTTCTTGGTGTCCTTCCCAAACCTCTCATACTCACAAATCCCCTGCCTAGCATAAGGACATTTGTACCTGAGAGAACAATGAAGGCAAAACAGATTCTTCCCAATAATATACAAGCTTTTATCCATTTCTTCCTCTTCAACTCTCTCTTTCACTTCAACTTAATGTTCAGTACATAGTCTTAATATTCTAGGACCACTGTGTTTTTTATCATTAATATTATTTCAGAATTTCTACTAGGGTAATTATTGCTAAAAATAATTTGTACAACATAAATTTTAAACAAATATAGTGATATCAGCATACTTTTGGTATCTCAATACTAATTAATAACTCATTATCGCTCACAAAGGACAGATGACCTTCTGTCAAATTAAGCAGTAATAACTGATGTACCCAACTAGATCTTGGAATTAGGTGATTTAGTAAACATTTCTTTCTTTGAAGTTTAATGTACTATTGCTGTAGGTGGAAATGTGCTATTAAATTCTCTTTAATCAAGTTAACTTTATTGCAGGAAATGCCATTTAAAAAAAGCATTTGGGTCAAGTGGTTAAGATTTTATACTATCCATATGGAAACCATGGGTCTACAAAGTAGCTCCTGTTTATATGACGATACACAACTTCCTGTTCTTCTTTGTTCCTGAGCTTTCTATTTGGTAAGATGCTGATGAAGAAGATAAAATATCCATTTGTTTGATGTGGTTTCCATGTGATTTAGACAAGTAAACACATTAGTATATGAGGATACTCTTCTTTGAAGCCGGCACACAGTAGGGGCTAAAGCATTGAAATATTTTATCCTATGTGTTTTAACTATCTTATTACTACTCTCAGTTAAAAAGCAATTTAACTAATAATTTGTAGTTTTCATCAATGAATGTATATACAATCATTAAAACTTAAGAGATTTTATAAGCATAAATCATAACATCTTTTAATACTGACTTCTAGAGATGTTTGGAATTCTCTGTTTTGAACATTTAATATTTATGAAGTTGATGTATGAGAAAGCTGTCCTACATGAAACTATGTCCATAGTAATAAAAGAACTGAGATTTTCTGCTATAGTTACAAGGTTTAAGTTATGTCTTTATTTTTCTCTCTGTTGGGTGGGTAATTTACACCCAAGTCTCTGAGTACTTTTCTTTACAAACTCTGTTGCTTGAATGTAAAATTGGTAGTTCAGTGCTACCAGTTAATAAGTAATAGACATTAGTATTATTTTAAATATAGCATTTGATTTATTCACCTCACATATTGTTTTTATATTGGGCTTCTTTGAAAACAAAATTTTAGCTATGTTTGAAAATCATTGTGCATTGATATTTAATAAATTGCTGTCACCCAAAAAGAGATGAAGAATAAGAAAGAAAAGTGCTGCACCCTAGATATTAAAATCATTCTCCCATTTGCCTATAACCAACATGCCAGCTTTCAAGGCAACGTACAGTTTGGGCTGGCTGGCCATTCCTTCCTTTAAATTTGCCTTTAGCATGAAATACATATAGGTAGGAGAATTTCCCAACACTGATATCACAATAAGAAGAAATAAGAAATCAATAATTTAATTTAATTTTTATCTAAACTTGTCCTTAAAAACAGAAAAATAGAAAATATATTTTATTTTAGTATTTGTAGTTGCATATCACATACATTTTACTATGTCTTCTTATTTTGAGGAAATTACTCTAATTTATTTATCAAAATTACTTAAACTCTCTACAGCAGAACAACAAACAAACATCAACATGACTTCAGGCTGCAGTACAGATCAAAGACATGGTATTTGGTAATAACATTGGCTACAAACATGAACACAGAGTCTGGCAGTAGGCTTTTGCAGGCAGACATAGCCCTGGACAGAAACATGTACTCAGACATCAACATGGCCTCAGACAGAGACTGTAAATGGCAAAGAAGCTACTCTTGGCATGGTAATGATGATTGAATACTCAGTTATGAAAGAGAGGCATATAAAGCTACTGTGACAACCCTAATCCACACCACACCAAAAAGGGTAACAGCCTAGACAGAAAGCCACCAAAATGAACTCTTAAAAATTAATATAAGGATGGTGAAACTTAGTTCTTCACAACTAATGGATTCTCATAGTCTCAGTTTTCTTTAAGGGGGCTGAACATAGAAGGTTGACCATGATCCAGTGAGTATATAGATAGCACAAATTGTACTTGATTTTTGCCTCCTCCTCTTCTTCTTTCTTCTTCTTTTCTTTTTCCTCCTCCTTCACCTCCTTCTTCTCCTGCTCATTCTTCTTGGAGAGTGGAGGCCACAAATGTGGAGACAGACCTGGGAGGGCTGGAAAGTGAGTATGCTTGGAGTTCATGATGTAAAACTCCCAAGTAATTAATAAAAATTTTATGAAAAAGATTAACCCTTTAAGGTTACTCATTTGGCAAGTGCTTATCTAACCACAGAACAAAGAAAAATATTTTTGATCATTTGGGTTCTATTAGATAACAGAACAGAATTTTGTTCAAAGAATGAACCAAAGGGACTAAAGTGATAGCTCATTAGTCAAGAGCACTGCAGCACTCACATGACTGTTCTCAACTATTTGAATGTCCAATTCTAGGGGATCTGACATACTCTCAGGCCTCTGGGCTTACAGATACAAACACACACACACACACACACAGAGTACATATATGTACACACACACACACGTGGGCACACATAAATGTAGGCAAAACCTGAAACACATAAAATGAAAACTAAATAAATCTTTTAAAAAGAGCTAGCAACAAAATAAAATAAGTATATAACTTCTGGCAAAATGAAAATGGATTACTTCAGGATAATACTGAAGATCTAATTCATATTATAAAACCCAATCCTCTGGGGAATTTGAAAAGTCTATTCATTTGCATGAAATTAATTGTAAAATAACTTTTGATCTGAGATAATTCTGGTATTAAATAAAGGTAATCCAAAGAGCACATTAGGGTGTTTGCTACTTGAATTTTTCTAATATCACAGGATGACTTGTAATTTGATTTTATTATTATTTCTAGGTTTTAGGACGTGACATCTTGACTGAACATTTTTAGAGTAAACTGAATCACTGATAACTATATTTTAGCAACAAGTTAATCATGACTGAATTTCAAAATTTTCTTGGACAGGACTAAGTTGTCCGTATTATCTATCAAAAGGAATCCCTCATGATGGCCACCTCTCTAGGTCCTTGTCAGTCAACTATCCTTTACTTTCTTATATTTCATTACATATTGGGGAACAAAGCATTTGAATCTCTCAACTACATGTATCCTATGAGTATTTCCAGCTGCCCTGATGCCTTTTTCAATTTTTCTCTATTTCCTCGGTGTCAGTCAAGCTTCAATTTTGTTCTAATATTCTAAAACAGCTGCATCATTTTGAACTACCAATATGTCTTAGATACTTCCTCCTTACAGTGTTAAAGTATTCTAGTGTGTTTGAGCAAGGTGAGTGCTAATACAGAGAGTGCTCCTCTTGGCTTATTGTCCAGAGGGACATAGTCCATCATGGAGAAGACCTAGATGACAATTGGAAAAGCACATTACAGCAGGAATAAGCTCTCTTTTTTCACTACGGCAAACTTGAGAACCAGAGGCTGAGTGGGAAGTAGAACAAGGCTAGAGATTTTGTCATCTGCTCATAGTGACCCATTTCTGCCAGGTAGGCTCCACCTTGTAAGTTCCTTAACTCTCCAAATAAAAGAGTCACTGGAAACACAATCTTAAACGTCAATGGGACCAATATATACTCAAAACACACCACAAAATGAGAAATTAGAAGAGTCTTTGGTCATTTTTTAGAAATAAACCCAAATAATTTAATACAAAGCATATTTTTTCTTAAGTATAGACTTTATAGTATATGGTAATGCAGTCCCTTTACAAACGTACACATTAATGGAGACATGTATCTTCTTTAGAAGAATAAAGGAATCCACAATGACTCAACAGAATTGGCATTCTGCGTGTGTAGTGATAAGGCAAGAGAGAGCTACATTTATGCTGAGAAGCTTTGCTGGAATTTGCTTTGTGTCATTATATAGCTGCCTCTTTTTGAACCTATGACTGTGTCTCACCCCCTGAATAAGCTTCTTGCCATTTAGATGTGCATGCAGAAGGTCAAGACCATCTTCACTGACTGTTCCATATACACTGGCAGCACACTCAAAATGGTAATGTGGAGCTTCAGAATAGAAAGGCCCTAAGTACACACCCAGCATTATCTCTTACCCAAATTAAGAGCACAACAGTGGCATGCAATGGGCAGTCATTATTCTGTGTAAAAGTAGCACAAAGTCTATTTCCCTATGGCTTTTACAGCCATTAAAGTCAAAGCAATCAAACCCCATTGCCGTCTTATTTCCAGTACAATTACTGCACTTTGACAAAATACACTCAGGGTTCTTTCCCAGTAATGTAACCCCACACTAATCAAAAGCAATTCTGGACAGAAAACATTCTTCTTATGAATAAAGAAATTTGCTTTATTATGTTTGAGTCAGAATATGATGGGGACATTTTGTAGACTTACAGGCCAAACTTGAAAGCAATTTGCTGACCATGAAAGAATTCCTTAATTAGAAAATAAGGTTCATTTAGATAACTTTAAATATGAAATAAATGAAAATGGCCTGCAAGCAAGTACATCATGGTCTTACCTTTATAAACAAAGTAATTTTTCTTTTCCTGGAATCCTGATCAATGGAAATGAAAATGACTACATTCTGTAATATTTTCCAGTAGCTCATGAATTATTATTTTTATAATATTTATGATGGATAATCTCAGTTGTCAACTTGACACATTTGGGGAGAGGAAAACTCAGATGACACACTACCTGTATCTGTTAGCCTGTGAGCATTTCGGTGGGGGTATTTTCTTAACTACTAATCATTGTAGGAGAGATCAACCACAATGGTACCACCTCAAGGACAATCTATAAGAAAAGCAGTTGAAATGAGCCTTAGTGTGAGCAAGTAAATATCAATCCTGAATATTATCTGCTTTATTTCCTGTTTCATGTCACTGCTTTGAGCTCCTATCTTCATTTCCTATCAGTGGAAAGTAACCTCTAAAGATGAAAGAAACCATTCAATGTTGGCAGTACAGGCTCAGCAATATTGGCAGTACAGGCTCAGCAAATAAAACAGCAATTATGGTAGCCTGCATGGGTCTGTAACAGGTCCTTTGCATATTGTTATGCTCTTAACTTGGTGTTTTTGTGGAACTCCTAACAGCGGGACTGGGTATATATCTCACTCTTTTACTTGTTCTTGATACTCATTTCTTCCTATTGGATTGCTTAGTCTAGCATCAATATGAGGGCTTTTGCCTTTCCTTGCTGTTTCTTGTTTAGTCTGGTTTGACTATCATCTCTTAGATCCCTGTAGTTTTCTGAAAAAAGAAATGAAAGGGGAAGAGGTGGGAGTAGTGGAGGGAGGGGAAACTCTGATTGTGATGTTCTGTATGCAAGGAGAATCTATTTTTAATAATAAATAAATAAAAATAATTTTAAAATGGAATTCTCAAAATCGTAAACATGAATCTAATAAAGCAAATAAACACTTTTATTCTAAGATCACTTCTGGTCAGAAGGTTCGATTATGTGGCAGGAATTTCCCTGTCCTATTTAAATATTACTGCAGCAGGAAGCCTGTAATTGGACAGGGAAAAGAAAGGTGGAGCTAAGAGTTGCAGGGCGGGGGGGGGGGTGGGGGAGAAAGGAAGGGAGGAAGAGACTGAGAGAAGAAAGGGGACGGAATCAAGACAGACAGGGAGAAGATCCTGAACCAGCGTGGCTTTAAATAGCCACAGGTAGTAGTGAATATCTTATAAGGTTAGAATAATTGTGATAATTTGTCTATTCTACAGCGGCAGCTTGCACCATTATCAATTGGCCTTGAAATTATTGTATGAGCATCTGGTAATTTGACAATTGTTGATATATAAATCTGACTGTTAATTATAAGCTTCAAGTGTTTTGATTTTACTGGGTTACTGGATATTGTGATATCTGACTTCGAGGGTAGATGGTCATTACACGGCCTAGAGCCGTGGAGGCAGCGGAGTTGGCAGGCAGAGGCAGTGACCACGTCTCAGGGGTCTTAGACCAAGGGTCTGCGGAGATGAGAACACACCGCTGGGGCCAGGTGGCCCACTGGTGCTTACAGTAGTACTGGAAGAGAAGGGATCACACCGGGACAGAGAACTGGCAGCAGTAGTGGGGAAAGCCTGGCATTTCTTTTTATACTTCCTGCTACACTATTATATCAGGCATTTTTGTATTGACCTACTACTATTCTAACTTTAGCAAAAGTAATAGTGGCAAGTGACAACTTCCAATTTTAAGCACACTCTCTTTTACTGTACTACAATCTCTCATCGTATAAGGAAGTAGAGTCTCTGTGAAGCATAGTTCGCAGTCGAACACAATTCACATCATAAGAAACATCACTGTCTGCATGTTGACAACCATTGGTATCTGTCAATGAATCAAATTACAAAGCATGTCATGTCTTATTTAGACCTTTCCCACAATAACTCTGTCTTCTCCATGTGACATCTACCAGTGAATATTCATAAGTGAGATACAAGAACAATTGTCATAATCACTTACTCCATAGAAGTCACTGACAGGAAACTTAACTAGCAAAGAAATAGGCAAGGACATCCTTAATGAGCCAATACCATGTAGAAACAAAGAGTCCTTGAATACTTATGAACAAAGAAGTCCTTCCACAGAAGAGCTCCAGCCACATCAGCCTCCAAGAAATCTCCCAGATGAAGATAGTCCATGTGTGAGTACAGGTAAGTGAAGCAGAGTAAGGACCTGACAGCCTACAGAATTCAGGCAGAATGTACAGGTCCCTAAGCAACGAGCACTTACTATATATAATAAAGTTATATACAACCAAATCAATCATCAAAATTATGCAAACTCTTTAATTGCTAATGTAAATAAAATAAATGTTAATTTTATTACGACTGTATAAACACGAAATGTATTTAAATGACAGAGAATTTTATTTACTAATGAGGAGTCTTCAATGGAGTCTCCTTTGCTTTGTTGTTCAAATTATTGAACTGTGAATACTTCAAAGACTTTACAATTCTTAACATGTGCCAAATATTCTATTAATACTCAGTGATTCCACAACATCAATGATTAACACGCATTGTATATTTGCTGGGTGACAGTCTCTGCATTAATTTTTAAATTTTATTTATTTATAATACAGATGCCATCCACTTTCCCCATTGCCCCTCCCTAAAACCCCCATCCCATCCCCTTTGCTTTAATACTATTTTAATTACATGCATGTGTTAAGGTCAGTTCTAGGTTGAAGGTCTAGCAATACAATAGATGCAAATAGTCAAGGAACAAGCAAGACAATAAACACAAATAATCAAAGAACAAGCAAGGCATTAAATACAATTACATAAACACTCCAGTGATAACTGTTTCTAAGGGCTTATCAGGATGACCAAAGTATCTGATTCTACTTCCCTGTCCTAGCACAAGGTTATTTTCATGTCTGAAGTCTATTTCCTTGTTCTAGCCAAAAATTTAGATTCCTGTCTGAAAATACTTCTATGTTCTAGCCTAATATTTAGATTCCTGCCTGAAGCCTACTTCCTTGTCCTTGGCCAAATGTCATATTCCTGACAAGCAGCCCATTTCCTTGTCCTTGGCTCATGTCAGATTTTTACCAAGGAGTCCCAAAGGCTCTCCGCCTCTCCTCCTTCTTTATTTCATTAACAAGACTGAGCCTGTCTTAGGTCATTCTGACAAGAATGCCTTCCTTACCTGTCATGGAACATGCTTTATCAAAAGCAATGTATTTCTGTCTTAGGTTGGTAAGGCTCTATGCAGAATCTTACCCATCCTTGGCTTGCAAGCCTATTAATTTAATAACTCTATCTGGGGGTCCATTTTCAAATTCAAGCCATGTACTTGGCTGCCAACATGTTGATGTTGTTGAAGAAAAGCTTTAACACAACAGGCAGGAATAAAAGTATTCCCAGGTTTATTCAGTGATTTTTAGAAGTTCATATTATAGAACTATACATGCTTGTTGGTAAAAATAGAGGAAATAATGTCAGGGATCCCATCTTAACCCATACAGCTGTGATGACAAATGGGATGAGCATTATGTCAGAGTCACTTTAGCTATCATACAGTATCATCTCTGAAAACTCCGATGTGCTGTAGAGAAGAGGATGTAAAATCTATGGACATGATGACATCAAAACACATTGATCTGGGTATGAAATATTATTTTTAATAGCTCTGTAGGTTAATTGACAAAATTAAGATGCATGAGAATGGGGAAAATACAACAGAATTTATGTTATGGCTTGAATTTGATATTTCCATTGACTTATGACTTGAAACTTCGTTGGCCAGTTATTAGCAGTATTCAGGAACATGAAAACTTTGGAAAATGGACTCTAGCTGGTAGAGTACTAGACTTGGGGCTTCAGCATTGTAAATGATTCCTCACTCTACTGTCATTCTCTGTTTCCTCATCTGCTATAACATGCACAGTGTTGGCCGTGAACTGAAGTGTTCCACTGTACTTTACCTGTGTCACAGTCTAAAACACTCTGAAATGGTGAAACAAAGTAAATCTTTAAGTAGTTTCTTGGAGTCACTGTGTCCTATTAATACAAAAGAAATTAATGTGGATATCTGCAACAAGGAGTGCTTATTGCTCTGACTAAATACAATCATGGGGATGTTTAGCCTTTAAAACCAGTATGTGGGAGAAATTGTGAAAGTGAATTTCTGAACAACATAGTGTTTAGTTTCTGGAGTGCATATTGCTGATCACACATTTGGTCTATGACATGTGTATTGCTGGGTAAATAAGTAGCATTTAGCTTATGGCATGGATATTGCTGGTTCTGTAATTAACATTCAGTTTATGTCATGTATGTTTCTGTTTACTTTTGACTATATTTAAGGCATCAATGAGCAGAAAATGGAAATATTTATACATCATACAGTGTGGCCAGATAAAGAGTTAAGTTTAAACTTATGGACAGGGAGGGCATGTGTGTTAAATAGGTTGAAGCCATTGAACAGAAACAAAGCACTGTTACAGAAGAAAACTGCAGGCATCCAGTGCAGCCAGTCTGAAATAGCAAATATCTGCTGAAAATGACAGTGCAGGAGGGAGAGGGCAATCCAATCAGTTCAACTTCTAATGATACCATCATAAGCTATAGATCCTGAGCACATTTCAGGATTTAATATTTGCTCTTCCAGTTTCAGTCTTACTGTCATTCTGTTACTACCTTCTATCTTCTTGCTACCTCACCTACTTGGATTGAGACTGCTTTATATGACATTGTATATGGAGGGCTTATAAACATCTGTTTTATTTTGCAGATACCTATGATGAAGAATTTGTACTGACTGTACAAACTTACTTTAAAGTGTTAAAACTACTAAGAGTTTGAAGCTATATATTCAAAAATTTTGCATTAAGAAATGACTAGGTGTCTTTAATGACCAAAATATAATGCTGTGGCATTGAATCTGAAATGTTCTAAATAGTTTGATAATCTTTTTATTTTATTTTATTTTATTTTATTTTATTTTAACTCATTTTACATCCCATTCACTCCCCACTCCAAGTCACCCCTTTCCACAATCCTTTCCCCCCTCCCCTTCTCCTCTGAGAGGTTGGTGCCTCTGCCCTGGGTATGCCACCACTCTGGCACATAAAGACTCTGCAGGGCTAGTCACATCCTTTACCATGAGGCCAGACAAGGCAGCCAAGTTAGAAGAACATATCCAACATATAGGCAACAGGTTTTGGGATAGCCCCCAATCCAATTGTTCATGACCCATATGAAGACAGAGCTATACATCTGCTACGTTTGGAGGGGCCTAGATTTATCTAATGTATGTTATTTTGTTTGTGATTCAGTCTCTGAGAGCCCCAGTGGTCTAGGTTTGTTCACTCTGTTGGTCTTCCTGTGGAGTTCCTTTTCCCTTCTGGGCCTATAATCCTTCTCCTTATTATTCCAGAATAGTCCCTAAGCTTCATCCACTATTTTGCTGTGGATGTCTGCATCTGTCTGAGTCAGTTGCTTAATGATTGTTCACTAGCTAGTGCAGTCATTTGAAAGGATAAGGAATCTCAAAAATGTAGATCCCAACTGATGGATGTCAGTTATCAGTCTCTAGGAATGTGACTTGGGGGTTATCCTCAGCCCTTGGTTCTCACATTGTTCTCTTTCTTCTAGCCAGGAGTAGTGTGAACAATATCTTGCAAGCATTCCCACAGCCATGAGTTGATCTTTACTGCTATGTCTTCTACATGATGAGGTGGGTACTTTGTTGAAACCATGAAGGAAAATGGGTTTTTCTATCCTTCAGTTTTTTGTGACACAAAAAATTACTATCCTACTTAGTAACTATGAATCTAATACAGGTCATATTTATCTGAGAAAAGAGTCTCAATTAAAAGTGTTTACATATCAGCTTGTCCTCTGCACATGTCTGGGGATATTGTCTTAATTGTTATTTGAACTGAAGGGATTTAACCTATCACAGAAGGTAGCATTCCCCAAACTGGTTAAGCATGAGGATATAAGTGAACCCAAAAGCATTATTCTTCCATAGTATGTGTGTCAAGCTCCTGCTTGAGTTTCTATCCTAACTTCTTTTTTTTTCATTTTTTATTGGATATTTTGTTTATTTACATTTCAAATGTTATCTCTTTTCCTGATCTCCTCGGAAGCCCCCATCCCATCCTCATCCCTCTGCTTCAATGAGGGTATTCCTCCACCCACCCACCCACTTCTGCCTCCCCTCCCTTGTAAGCTGTTCAATGAAATAAAGCCAGTCCTCCCCTATACTGCCTTATAATCAGTTATGCTGATTGTCCCAGCAACAGAATGTGAATACAAGAACCTCATAGAGGGTAATTCACACATGACAGTAACAGCCATCCAGGAAAAGCTTCCTCTTTATTTAAATCAAAACCAAGTTCATGTGAGCATAGATAACAACATAGACTTGCACTTTATTCTCATTCATGCAGCTCCATCAACTTTCTGATGAACTCTGCTTCATCTCTTCTTCCATCCTGTATCTGTTAGCGGCATGGTTTTAAAAATAACAAAAAATTGGTTTTAAAAATAACAAAAAGAAAAATAAAATTTTAAATATATTCTGGTTTTGTACTTCAAAAGCAAAACCCTTTGTTTGAGGTTGGGTTTCAATTCATCATTCATTGCAGAAATATCACAGGTAAGATAACTGGTGACAGGAACCTCTTCCTATGGAGGCTAGGGAGTAAGTAGGTCTCCTGGCTAAGACAGGCAAACCTGAGTAAAATTTGGAATTTCATTAAGTCAAACTGATGGCACATTTCATGATGTGAAGCACAGTTTGGATTATGGGGCCAGTATGGAAAAAAGGGATAGCAATAAAAATAAAAGATAGTTCCTAAGAAACTTATTTCTAAATGTATTAACCTATTTCAAAATGTATTTCTAGAGATAACTGCATCCTACTGTAGTCATAATACAGATAAACGTCTACCTATTTTTGCCAAGGATATCAATGTGCATAATTCTCACAAAGCGAAGTCAAGATTTCATCACTGTTCACCATGCCTTCTTTTGAGGATCTTGGAATATAAGGATTATCTACTACCTTAAACCTCAAGACTATAGCTGCTAGGCATCAGAGTTCAAACTGACCAAAGTTGACTGGATTGGTTCTCAAAATATGAATAAAAACCATTTTAGTGGAAATAAAAGAGGTTTCACATTTATATTTCTAGAGCACTGTGATTGTGGACATATTTTTCTTATCTGCAGCACTCCATGTACAATTAAGAAAAATTCAACTATCTTAGCAAACATTGAGTGCTTATGTGGATAAACAAGTTCCATTTATAAGGGCAGGGAGAGATTTTTTTTTCTCAGTGAAAATGCAGGTATATATAGAGAATGAAATTACAAATGTTAAGGAGTAGCAGTTAGTGGGAAAATAGAAAAGCATACAATCAAAAAGAAAAGTTATTGTCAAGAAGATCCAGAAGATGAGAACTCAAAATAGACTCAAACAATGTTTTAAGTGGAAGATCTTTAAGAGATTTCTGTGATATTCAAACGACTTTAGCTTTGTAAAGACATGGAGACAAGTGAGTTACGTGCCAATGTTCTTGAGAAACTGATATGATAGTCTCGAGGGATTTTGCAAGGTTTTAGGGTAAAAAATAAAAGTCATGAATGAATGTCCCACAGTGGATTTAAAAACATTTATAGAGGATTTGGT
Source organism: Grammomys surdaster (assembly GCF_004785775.1). Classification (NCBI taxonomy): domain Eukaryota; kingdom Metazoa; phylum Chordata; class Mammalia; order Rodentia; family Muridae; genus Grammomys; species Grammomys surdaster. Next base: position 2,241,699 of record NW_021604615.1, read on the forward strand.
ATTGACAACCTGGGATAATAGGACAGAGAGTGGAAGACCGGCAGGGTGATTTTTAAGTCGAAATATTAGAAAGGAAATAGGTATAGAAGTGTTGACATGTGAAGTTTCATACAATGTGTCAGTATAGGAACCACCCACTTGAAGAGTCCAGCAAGGATGAGATCATTCAAGCAGAAGAAAAGAAGCATATACTCTGACCTCATAAGTGTGCACATCTGGATGGAGACAGATGCCATGCAAAGAATAAGTTAGGCAACTGTAAAGCAAGCAGCAGCTGTTTCTGAATCCATAATAAAACACAGCTATTGATCCAGCTGGGTGGCAAGTGCCTGAATGAGGGTTAAAAAGGTTGAACAGAGAGTAGCTTGTGTGAGAACCACTCTGGACTTAGTGCTTTGCAAATACCAAAAACTAAATTAATATTTACTGAATAAAAAGATCATAAGTGAGAGTGACTACCAATCAGGCTTCTCTTTATTTCATTTAGTCCAAACCTGAGACTCTGTCTCCGTGTTTATGGGAAAGCAACCCATATCTCACCCCATGTAGCTTGATTACACGGTGCTGTCATTTTATCTATAAAGTAGATGTGATAGAAGCAAAGTTCCCAGGTTGTTATGTCAGTTAATTGATGTTTATGAAATGCTCTCAGGTATTGAATGCAAACTCTCCCGTGTTCACATAAACTCAGAACATTCGGAAAGTCCCACTTAAATCCCTTTGCTTTAGTGACTCTCAGGAGTTGGACTAACAAATTGAGAAATTAGCTTTTATTTTATGTATTTTCCATTTCTAAACTAAGTAAACACTAAGAAGAAGAGAGGTTTCTTTAATGTGGGCTTACCTTGAGAAGTGAGGGGTTATGCTGGACTGTGACATTATATCTCAAACAAAATTAAATATACCTAAGTTCCTGTTTTTTGAATAAAAGGGATTTTCCCCTATAGGAAAACAGTTATCATCATTATAGTAGGAGTAGGTGCTTATTGGGATTAATAAGTAGAAATTAAAGACTTATATGCTATGTTCTGATATCATTACTTTCCCTCGCCAGGTTACAGTATATGTTGTCAAATACTCCAAGATAAAAGTCACTCTTCAATCCTGTGCCTAGAAATTTGTGCAGTTTTGGAAATCATATTCGTAAGGAAAAAAAAAACATAATGCTGAAAATGGAGGTTGGGAACATTTAGTGGGAGTACTTGAATAAGCATAAAACAATAAATCTTCACGATCTCTATATTTAGAGAACAAAGGAAATGGTAAGAGCATGCAAACACAATTAACAAGGAATGTTCCATTTATGTACTTGTTGCTATTTCTGTTATTGTGCGAGGTTTAAAAGGCCTAAATAATACTTAGATTTTAAAATCATCTAGAATTGAATCCAAAATTGAGGTAGAACCACACCTTCAGTCTCTTCCATCTGAATTTGGGCAATTTATTGCACTCAGATACATTTTTCTCTCTGTAAAATGAAACTTGTATTTGCAACAGAAAGGCTTGGTATGTGTTAGAGAGATTGGGAGTAAGTAAAGTATTTGCAGTGCAGGCATGGGGATCTGAATTTGCATCTTGACAATCATGTAAAAGCAAGAGTCAGTTATCTGCTGCTGTAATTCCAATGTTGAGGAACAGGAGGAGACAGGTAGGCTCCCTAGGAAACAATGACCGGGCAATACAGTCAAATCAGTGAAATATAAGTTCATAGAGGGACTCTGTATCAAAAAAAAAAAAAAAGGAATAATTAAGGAAGATACTTGAAGTCAACCTCTGGCCTCTTAATTTGCATACACATAAGAACAAATATCAAAGCATACACATACATACACATACATACATACACAGGCAAGCATACATAATACATATATACCAAAGGCAGGGAGTGAGGACACAGCAAAAAAATGCTAACAGTGAAAAACTCATAACTGGTACAAACATCAGATTTCTGTTAGTTGAGGAAATGAGACAGAACTTTTACTTAGTCTCAACTGAAAAACCAAATTAATGACATTTTTAAAAATTTTTTATTCTTTTCTTTTTTTAAGTCCAGTCTTCATTCCCCTCCTGGTTTGCCTACTGACTGCTCTCATACCTCCTCCTGCTGCCTCAGTCTTCATGAGAATGTCCTCACCTTCCCACCCCAACTCCACCAGACCTCCCCATACCCTGGGGCCTCAAATCTATCCAGAGTTCCCTGTATCTTCTCTCACTGAGGCCAGACCAGGCAGTATGTGTCAAGGGCCTCATATCAGCTGGGGTATGCTGTCTGGTTGGTGGCTCAGTATCTGAATGATCTCAGGAGTCCAAATCAGTTGAAAATTCTGATCTTCCCATGGGGGCCACTCTACTCCTCAGCTTTCTCCAAATTATCCCCTTTCTTAACCACAGGGGTCCCTAGCTTTCATCTGTTGGTTGGGTGTTAGAATCTGTATCTGACTCTTTCAGCTGCTTCTTGGACCTCTTGGAGGGCAGCCATGCTAGGTTCCACAGCATCAGTAACAGTGTCAAGCTCTGGGGCCTCCCCTTGAACTGGATCCCATTTTGGGCCTGTCATTAGACCTCCTTTCTCTCATTCTCTTCTCCATTTTCGTTCTTGCAGTTCCTTCACACAGAACAATTGTGAGTCATAGCTTTTGACTGTGGGATGGCAACCCCATCCCTCCACTTGATGTCCTGTCTCTTCACTGGAGGTGGAATCTACAAGCACCCCTCCCCAATGTAAAACACTTCATCCAAGGTCAAGGTCTCTCCCTTTGAGTCTTGAGAGTCTCCTACCTCCCAGGTTTCCCATACATTCCCATTCTAGAAAGTACCCCCACCTCCTACCTCCCAAAGTTGCCTGTTTCCATTCTTTCTGCTGGCCCTTGGGACTTCAGTGCTGCGCCCCCTGCAATACCTGATCATGTTCCCCCATTCCCGTTCCTGTCCCCTCTCCTATCCTGGTCCTTCCCTTCCTCTGAGCCCCTTGTGACTGCTTTCTTTTTCCTCCCAAGTGGGACTGAGGCATCCACACTTTGGTCCTTCAGCATGTTAACCTTCTTGAGTTCTGTGGATTGAATCCTGGGTATTCTGTAGTTTTTTGGCTAATATCCACTTATTAGTGAGTACATATCATGCATGTCCTTTGGGGTCTGAGTTAACCCATTCAGGATGATATTTCCAAGTTCCATCCATTTGCCTGCAAAACTCGTGGTGTCCTCATTCTTAATAGCTGAGTAGTATTTCATTCTGTAGATGAACCACATTTTCTGTATTCACTCTTCCTTTGTAGGACATCTGGGTTGTTTCTAGATGCTGATAAGGTCACTATGAACATAGTGGAACATGTGCCCCTGTGGCATGGTGGGGCATCTTTTGGGTATATGCCCAAGAGTGGTATAGCTGGGTCTTCAGGTAGATCTTTTTCCAATTTTCAAAGCAACCTCCACATTGATTTCCAAAGTGGTTGTACCAGTTTGCAATCCAACCAGCAAGGGAGGAGTGTTTCTCTTTCTCCACATCCTTGCCAGCATGTGCTGTCACCTGAGTTTTTAATCTTAGCCATTCTGATTATTGTAAGGTGGAATCTCAGGGTCGCTTTGATTTGCATTTCCCTGATCACTAAAGATCTTGAATATTTTTTAGATGCTTCTCAGTCATTCCAGATTTCTCTATTGTGAATTCTCTTTACCCCATTTTTTGATTACATTGTTTGGCTTTTTGGTTGTTTTCTTTAGCTCCTTAAGTTCTTTATATATTTTGGATATTAGCCCTTTGTGAGATGTGAGGTTAGTGAAGATATTGTTTCCAATCTGTAGGTTGCCGTTTTGTCTTATTGACTATGTCCTTTGCCCTACAGAAGCTTTCAAGTTTCATGAAGTCCCATTTATTAAATCTTAATCTTAGAGCCTGATCCCTTGGAGTTTTGTTTAGGAAATTTCCACCTGTACCAGTGAGTTTGAGGCTCTTTCATACTTTACATTATATTAGACTCAGTGTTTTATGTTGAGGTCCTTTATCCACTTGGATAGTACAAGGTGACACATATGTATCTATTTTCATTTTTCTACATACAGACTGCCAGTTAGACTGGCATCATTTATTGACGATGCTTTCTCTTTTCCATTGGCTTCTCTGTCAAAGATCAGGTATCCATAAATGTGTGGTTTTATTCCTAAGTCTTCAGTTCTATTCCATTGATCAACATGTCTGTCTCTGTAACAATACCATGAAGTTTTATCACTATTGCTCTGAGGTAGAGCTTGAGGTCAGGAATGGTGATTTCCCCAGAAGTTTTTTATTGTTAAGAATTGTTTTTGTTATTCTTGGTTTCTTGATTTTCCACATGAATTTGAAAATTTCTCTTTCCATGTCTTTAAAGAATTAAGTTGGGATTTTGATGGGGATTCTGTTGAATTTGTAGACTGCTTTTGGTAGGATGGCCATTTTTACTCTGTTAATTCTACCCATCCATGAGAATGGGAGATCTCTCAATCTTCTAAGGTCTTATTCCATTTCTTTCTTGAGAGACGTGAAGTTCTTGTCATACAGATCTTTTAAATGATTTTAACTGATCAAAGTAATTATCATAGAATAGCATGTCAGGCTAACTGAGAACTTGGAAGTCATTGTTGTAACTCACAATAAGATAAAGCTTTACAATGGATCACAGATGTCTTTCCTAGGGTTTAGTCGAAAGCCAAGTTTCTAGAGCAAATCACTAGACACTGGACTGGAAAAAAAAAGCAAAGTTGAAACAAGGGGTGGTCTTACTTGGACAGTTATTGCTATAGACATAACAGAAAAATGATCTACAGTTAGATGGCTGTTTGATAAATTAAGGTGAGTAGGAAACTCCCAGACTTGATAGCTGTAGATTACAGAGATTGTCTGAACTTTTGAAAAGAAAATGCTAGTATCCATAGTTTGGAGCACTCCCAAAAAATAAATTCTAACATCAGGAGAAAATATAATTCCACAGCTTGGTCCAGTGATAAGAAAGGCATATACTGAATATAGCACCCCCATGCATTTCTTAAAAATAGAGAAGCCTTAAGATACATGTTAAAGTCACAGATCTATGGCACAAACCCATTTACAGTGGAAAATGTGTGGGCAAACCAATGTCTACCTCTATTTGTCAATAGCACACCAAGAGTGAATTCAGATATGATATACAAAAATGCAGATTCTTAAAGAGAGACCACCAAAACCCCAAAAGAAATTGGAACTCTTGAGAATCTTAATCTGATTTTATTGTGAAATAAAACCAAGTCTCTAGCTAGAATAAAGTAAGTCTTCAAACCGAAGACCTGCAAGGTCATTTCCTCTGCTATTCCAAGCCTAGCTTTCAAAAAACAGTGAAAACATCAGGGAAAACAAAATATTTCCTCAAGACACAAGTTGAGTATTAGAGATGTATTCAGAAATTACTGATCAGCAAATTTAAAATAACTTTGATCACAATGTAAAACTCTGAGGTGGATACATGTAAATGTATATTGGTACACAAGCAAAACATGAAAATTCTAAAGATAAAGATAGGAAATTAAGAAAAACACCAGAAGACAAAAGAAGATTTTCTTTAAGCAGGAGATTGAAGACAGGTAAAAATAGCATCAATGAGCCTAGAAGAAACTAGTAGAACTCTGTTTATATTGTGGCTTTCATTTTAGTGTTTTAATGAGACTCAAGTGTGTGAACATGTGGATTTTTGATTCTTGTGCCTTTTTGGGGGGCTCTGTTGGTTTTACTTGTCCAACTTTAATGTGATTTTTTTTCTATCTTATATTTTATTTTAATGTGTGTGTGTGTGTGTGTGTGTGTGTGTGTGTGTGTGTATGTATGTATATGTGTGTGTGTTGCAGTAAATATTTAAAAGCTGCTCTATGCTCCCTGCAGGTGCATGGGGCTCTGTTTCTACCCAAAAGCTCTGAATTCATTAAGGAAAAGACTCCCCTCCAATATTCCTGAGTTAATATTTGCTAAATCTGTATTTCATCTATGCTACCCCAAACTCAATTGAGGAAGTGGCCCCTGAGCTGTTTTCCTGAGTCTTACAGGTCAATAGGCTCTTAACTCTGCTCTCTCTGCTTCCCATCATGGTGATTCTGCCCTTCTCTTTTCTACATTTCTTTTCAGGAATCCTAAAAGACCTGCCTCTGTCCTTCTGCCCAGCCACTGGCTCTTTATTTATCTGCCAAAAATCCAACTGTTGGCAGGGACCTGCAGTGGACATGTGAATTTTCATGTAAGCACAAATCAAACCCCCAACATCTCACCCCTTTTGTCTAATAAAAGGGTTCTTTTCTCTCAGACATAAATTAAGCACAACCATAACAATTATGTAAATTATAAAGTATAATATATAATTAACAGCAAGTTTACCATATTTGTCAGTTAAGATACAGTACTCTACCATCTATTCTGACTTAAAAAGTTTAAAATTCTGTACCTGAATTATGTTCTGAATTTAACTTATATTACATGTGAAAACCATTCTTTCAAATCTATATCATTTTCCTCAATGCTAAACAACTTAGTGCTGTAAGTCCTTGCCAACAGTTGACTTTTTATTGTCCCATCAAAAAACCAACTGTTGACGGGGACCTGTAGTGGTTGTACGAATTCTCATGTAAACACATATCAAACCCCCAACACACACACGATCGCACATGCACATGCACACACACGCACACAATATTTAAAGAAGTAAAACTTAAAAGCATGTTAAAATGAAATGAAAAAAAAATGTTGAGATACTAATCAAGAACTGGGAATGAGAGGTGAGGGGCTCAAAAGATGAGGCATATTTGTAATTGACATATTTGTAATTGACACACATTTGTAATTGATACAGCAGTTATAATATCAAAGTGCAAATTCCTGAGGTTCTCAAAATTATTTCTGACAGTAATAAAAGAAACCCAAATACACAGAAAACATCAAGCATGTTTAAATATATATACACATAAAAAGAAATAATACCTATTCATAACCACGTTCAAGCTTCAAAATGCCAAAGGCAAACATCAAATCCTCAAAGGAGCCAGAGCATCAAAGTATCCTGCTTGTTAAGGAAGAAGGCAACTACAGTGTGCTTGCTAACAGAAGCCACATCAGAAGATAGAAAGATGATGTATTTAATATAGAGGAAACAATTATAAACAAAAGTGCATAGTTCCTTGCCAGGCACAATTAAAGAAAAGGAAAGAGGAAAGGAAGGAAGGAAGGAAGGAAGGAAGGAAGGAAGGAAGGAAGGAAGGAAGGAAGGAAAAGAAAAAAAGAGAAGTAAAGGAAAACTCTAAAAAAATTACTCTCATTGCTCCCAGAGACTAAATCCAACTAAGAGCATACATGGGCTGGTATATGGCCCTAGTCACATATGGAGCAGAGAACTGCCTGTTCTGGTCTCGGTGGGAGAGGAAGTACTTAAAGGGCAGAGACTTGATGCCCCAGGAAAGGGGGCATCAAGGGATAGTGGGGGTTGAGGTGAAGGAGAGGGTGAATGGGTGGATGGGGCACACCCTCTCAGGGCAAAGGGGAGAGGAGATGGGGTGAAGAGCTCTGGGAGGGGGAACCAGTAGAGGAAGAGCAACATTTGGAATGTAAATAAATAAAATAATTTAATAATAGAAATCCTCTAAATTACCTGCTGTATTTTGTTTAAAGGAGCCTTTAGATATGGTGAAAATTTATATTTCAAATCTCTACGTTAAATAATAAAAATAATTGAAATGATAATAGCAATTAAATAAAAATTTATGAAATGTTCAACTGAAAACAGAGAAAGCAGGAAAAGTATACAATGATGCAGAAGGAAAATATCTTATAAATGTAATGGATATTTAAATTATACAAATAATCACTTAAATGCCAACTTAAGTAGACATCAGTTGTCAGAGCTACAAACTTATATTGTATGTTACTTATTAAAATAATTCATACAGGATATATTTGATAGATGTATGTCCTTTGGAAAGCATTTAAAATGAAAATTTTAATGACTGAAAATTTAGTGAAACCTTTCTACTATTATAGGATACAGGAGCATAGAAGCAAACATCTCTATCAAGGAAATCTCTTACTCAAAAGTAATAAATTCTTTTGTTCAACAACATTGAAATCTACACTGTAGTTTTATGGAAATATCTGTCACTTGTATGAAAAGTGACAACAATCAAATTATTAATTAGAATTTAAACACAACAAACAATTTTATTAAGTGTATGCCTCAGAATAGAGTAGAAAGCTGAAAATAATAACTCCAGTGGCAGAAGGAGAAGAAAAACAGTTGTATCTTAACTGTAGGAGTAAAATCTAAAGTCTATGGGTAGGAGGGAAGGCAGAACTGTAGAAGAAAGACAAGGTGGGCATTCTGTTCATACAATGGCTGAGTTCAGTTTCAGGGATGGAGGTGTATAAAAATATGGCCCAAATCTCCTATGGAAATACAGGCAACAATTGGGAAATCCAGGGATCTGTTTAGATAATTCTAGGCAGAGTATTGACAAGATTGCTCTTTTTTAAATTTTTATTGGATATTTTATTTATTTACATTTCAGATGTCATCCCCTTTTCCCATTTCCCCTCCCTAGAAGCCCCCTATCTCATCCCCCCTCTTCCTTTTTGCTTTTGCAACATTTTAACTACATTCAAGTATTAAGGTCAGTTCTAGGTTAAGGAACTAGCAATACAGTAAATGCAAATAGTCAAGAAACAAGCAAGTCAATAAACACAATTAATAAAAGAACAAGTAAGGCAATAAACAAAATTACATGAACAGTCCCTTAATCACTATTTCTAAGGGATTACCAGGATGACCAAAATATCTGAGCCTACATCCCTGTCCTAGCACAAAGTCATTTTCATGTCTGAAGCCTACTTCCTTGTTCTAGCCTAAAATTTAGATTCCAGTCTGAAATTACTTCTTTGTTCTAGACTAATGTCAGATTCCTGCCTGAAGCCTACTTCCTTGCCCTTGGCCAATGTCCATATACCTGCCAAGCAGCCCATTTCCTTGTCCTTAGCTTATGTCTGATTCTTGCCAAGCAGTCTGGTGGTCCTTTTTCAGGTTCAAGCCTTGTACTTTGGCTGCCAACATGTTGAATTATTTTTTTTATTGAATATTTTCTTTATTTACGTTTCAAATGTTATTCCCTTTCCTGATCCCCCCCCCAGAAACCTCCTAGCCAGTCCCCCTTCTCCCTGCTTTATGAGAGTGTTCCTCCACTTACTTACCCACTCCTGCCTCTCCACCTTGGCATTTCCCTACACTGGGGCGCTGAGCCTTCACAGGACCAAGGGCCTCTTTTCCTGTTGATACCTGACAAGGCCATCCTCCGCTACATATGTGGCTAGATACATGGCTCGCTCCATGTGTACTCTTTGGCTGGTGGTTTAGTTTCTGGGATCCCTGGGGGGGTCTGGTTGGTTGATATTGTTTATCTTCCTATGGGGTTGCAAACCCCTTCAGCTCCTTCAGTCCGTTCTCTAACTCCTCCATTGGGGACCCCGTGCTCAGTTAAATAGTTGGCTATAAGCATTGCCTCTGTATTTGTCAGGCTCTGGCAAAGCCTCTAAGAAGACAGCTGTATCAGGCTCCTGTCAGCAACCACTTGTTGGCATCCACAATAATGTCTGGTGACTGTATATGAAATGAATCCCCAGTGGATGGCCTTTCCTTCAGTCTCTGCTCCACACTTTGTCTCCATATTTCCTCCCATGAGAACGCAAGAAGTTAGACTCCAAAAAATCAAATAACCCTATTAAAAATCAGGTACAGCTCTAAACCAAGAATTTACAACTGAGGAATATCAAATGGCCGAGAAGCACCTAAAGAAATATTCAACATCCTTAGTCATCAGGGAAATGCAAATCAAAACAACCCTGAGATCCCACCTTACACCAGTCAGAATGGCTAAGATCAAAAATGCAGGTGACAGCAGATACTGGCAAGGATGTAAAGAAAGCAGAACACTCATCCATTGTTGGTGGGATTGCTAACTGATACAATCACTCTGGAAATCAGTCTGGCAATTCCTCAGAATATTGGACAGACTCCTGGGCCTATACCCAAAAGATGTTCCTACATAAAACAAAGAAACAGGCTCCACTGTGTTCATAGCAGCCTTATTTATAACAGCCAGAAGCTAGAAAGAACAAAGATGTTTTGCAACAGAGGAAAGGAGAGAGAAAATGTGGTACATTTATGCAATGAGTACTACTCAGCTATTAAAAACAATGACTTCATGAAATTTTTAGGCAAATGAATGGAACTAGAAAATATCATCCTAAGTGAGGTAACCCAATCACAGAAGAACACACAGGGTATGCACTCACTAATAGGTGGATATTAGTCCAAAGCTTGAAATAGCCAACATACAATTCACAGACCACATGAAGCTCAAGAAGTAGGAAGACTATAGTGTGGATGCTTTGGTTCTTCTTAGAAAGAGAAACAAAAAATTCTTTTTTAAATTATACACATATACATGCAATGCTTTTGTTCAAATTCAGCATCACCTTTTTTTCTAACTCCACAATATCAATGCTAAAATTTTGTATGTTTTTTAAAAATTTGTTTATTCTTTTCATAATCCACCAGTTTCAGTTTGTGCTAAACATATACCCATGTGGTAGGAACGTCTACTTGAGGAAACACATTGTTAAAATAGACAGATTCTCCCCTCCCTATCAACCAACAACTGTTTGTACCTTCTCAGTTGGAACTGGGAGACACTCCCCCTTCCAGGATGGAATCTAATTCTGACTTAATCTTGTACAGTTTCTTGCAGGCAACCAGAGCACAGCTCCCTGAGTCTATATAATAGCCATGTCATATTCAGAAGGCAATGTTTTGCTCTGCCCACACCCAACCTGTGACTCATAAATCTTTCTGTACATTCTTCCATGATATTCCATGAGCTTTAGTGGGAAGGGGTTTGACAGATATATCTCATTCATACCTGAAAACTCTTCAGAAATACTCTGCTCTTTGACCATTTCTGAGTTTCTATAACTGACCAGCTTTACATAAAGAAGTTTCTCTGATGAGGACTGGAGGATGCACTCATCTATGGGTATAAAGATGCAGATTTAGAGGGTAACTTCATACTATCATTAAATTACCATTTAGTAAAATGATTATAGAAGGTTCAACCTTGGTGCCTATGAGCTCTCCAGATATAGACTATAGGCCTGATTTAGAGGAACAGTTATGCCTTTCCTACTTTAAATCCAATTAGAAAGTAATTGGTAACCAAATAACATTCATGCTACTATTGAACACACAGGAATATATTGCCAGGTGTATCATTTTGCAGCTTGATGGGTTCACAGCTGGATAGTATTATTGATGACTTCACTGTCCCAGAAGGTACCTGCATATCACCTTCCACTACTATTCAAGCTATTAATAAGGTGCACATATTAGTTCTTTAGAAAATGAACTGGAAGCTCAGGCACTGCTGAACTGTGAGTTCAAGACATTAAGAGCCAGGGAGTCAGAGGAAGCAAGACCGCAATGGCAGGAGGTATCTCAAGCACAAATAATATGAAATATGACTGGGAACATCTAGTGATGTCTAGAAATTAAATCAGATTAGCAGTTAGAGCATGCACCTTTGCTATGGCAATATAGACTATCAAGTCACTGTATAGGGTGGTATAGGCTAATGGAAAGAAAACCTAAAAGCAGAACTAATCTGAAAAAAATAAAGACAAATCTTGTTTTTTTAATTATTTTTAATTTTTTTTAAACGTTTCTTTTTTTGGTTTTTGTTTTGTTTTGTTTTTTGTTTGTTTGTTTTTGTTTTTTCGAGACAGGGTTTCTCTGTGTAGCCCTGGCTGTCCTGGAACTCACTCTGTAGACCAGGCTGGCCTTGAACTCAGAAGTCCACCTGCCTCTGCCTCCCAAGTGCTGGGATTAAAGGCGTGTGCCTCCACCGCCCGGCTTTAATTATTATTATTATTTTTTTACTGTCCAGTTGTTACTCCGCTCCTGGTCCACCTACCAACAACAGTCCATCATCCCATTCCTCCTCCACCAGTCTCCAAGAGGATGTACCACCACCTAACCCCACCCCAACTTTCCAGATTCCCCTCCCCCTAGGGCCTCAAGTCTTAAGAAGGTTAGGTGCATTTTCTCTTACTGAGGCCAGACCAGGCAGTCTTCTGTTGTATATGTGTCTGGTGCCTCCTACCAACTGGTGTATGCTGCCTTTTTGGTGACGCGGTGGAGAGAGAAGAAAGCAATCAAGACAAAGCTATTTCATGTCATTATTCTATTGAGGATTTTCATCTGTATTCATCAATATATTTCCATGTTTTTCTATTTTTATTATGCTTTTATCCAGTATTGATATCAGGATAATGCTCAATTATTATAAGGAGTTTGGTAATGTATCTTTCCTTCCTATTTTATTAAATAGTTTGAGGAGCCTTATTGATAGCTTTTCCTTTTCTTCTTTTTTTTTTAAATGTTTATTCTTCTTTTATACATAACATTCTGTCCTGACCACAGTTTCCCTTCTATCTATTCCTCCAAGTCTCTCTGCCTACCTCCTCTTTCCCTCGGATCAACTCCTCCTCAGTTTCTTTAAGAAACAAGAGTAAAAGAAAAACAAACAAACAAACAAACAAACCAAAACCAAAAACAGATAAAGCAAGACTTCCAGAGTCTTCCAGATCTATCTACTGAATATGGCCTAACAAGATATAATGAAACAGTGCATAAATCCTCATGTCATTTCTGGACATGGCAACTCAATAGGAGAAAAATTCTCCCAAGCATGTTGTCGGTTTTCATGCTGAGGTTAAGGGAGTGTGCAATGGCAGTGTCATCAGAAAGGCTTTTCAGAATTCTTGAATTAGTAGTACCTACACAAAATTCATAGGTAACAATATAACCATTATGAAAACATGAATCTTATTCACATAACATGAATACAGGTGCATCTGAAATTTAATTCCTGGACACAGGAAGTTAAGCAGTTATAAGAGAAAATATGTAGCATAACAAAGACTGAAAAGCAAATGTAACAACAAGAATGTTGAAAATCAAGAGATGTCTGTATAAAATGGACACAACTGTCCAAGTTAGACAGTCACCTTCCATAAAGGGAAAGGAGAGGTATCTTAGTAAAGTTATGCAACATTTCACAATTATTGTCCTATTTTTGGTTGACATTTTCTAATATTCCCATCACTTCTTGACTACCCTGTCCTGTCCTCTCAGAAGACCTCAGTTTCATAACTTAGTGAAGGTCAAGAAAGCATCTGAAACACTGTTCATGGCTACAATCACTCCCTCTGTGACACTGAAATTCTTCCATCAGAAGTATCTTTGTAAATGCTCAGATGATGAAAAACATCATGGCAATTGAGAAACTGGGACAAAGCCAATCTCAATGAAAACAAATGTGCCCCAAGGGAGCCAATTAGATTTTAAGTTGTTAGTGTGATTAATGACAGAGAAGGTGTTTCCAAAGACAGTGGCAGCATTTCCATCTTGGCACATGTCCTCATTTAAGTGTCCTTGACACTATTCCAGGTACTCTGTCCTTGGATAGCTTTGGATCTTATCTTAATCAATTGATTATAAAAGTGTTCTCCATTGATAGGTTAGAAATAAGATGCAAACTTTGCTTCAGTCATGAACTTCTCTGTCTGAATAAGATGCTTTAATTTTCTGAGTTCATCACACTGACGGCAAGTGCCTTAGACCTCAAAGCAAACACATACAGATGTTTCTTCAGCCATATTCTTCTCAAACTTCTTCCAGCACATGATACCAGTGAATTTGCTACCAGTTTCTCTCATTTTACTATTTATTGAACTATATAGTAATCATGCTGGAGAAATCCACTTGGATGGCCCTAGAGGGCTCATCTAAGGCAAGTGGAAAGCTGGCCTTCACTTGATCTTTCGCATCAATCAAAACTATGATGGTCATTCAGATGACTGAAGCAGGTTATCTGAAACTGCCATCAGTTAGACAGCTACATAGAACTTGTCTATGTTTGCCTTTATCATAGATCTTTAACAAGGTTCCAAACAACAAATATCCTAAGAGAACTTTAACAACATGTGATATTCTCTTACCTTGCACCTAGTACTTTGGATAGGGTTCACCTCTTTCTCACACGTGCATGTGCCCCAAAAGTTTATCCAAGTTTAAAACTTTGGACAGAAATATACACATTTGGACAGAAATATACACAGAAACAGTACTCTCATATATATATATATATATATGCATATATATATCTGATATATTGCTTTAATAAACATATATGCTATTTTAATTAATAATTTTCATGAATATTCCCATTTTCTTAGAACTCCTTATTTCTATTTCTATTATTAAAAAAATTTTGCATAATTGTTTATGATGCCAAGTAACAAGATTATAAACTTCAAATTAAAACAAAAAGTTTAACAAGGTAAAGTGGATATTTAAGTTAGTTAGTTATTGCTGTGAAGAAACACCATGACCAAAAGGCAAGTTGGAGAGGAAAGGGTTTACACTTCCATATTGCTGTTCCTTATAGAAGGAAGCCAGGACAGGAACTCACCAAGACAGGATCTTGGAAGAAGTAGCTGGTGTATAGGTCATAGAGGAGTGCTGCTTACTGGCTTAATTCCCACGGCTTGCTCAGGATACCTTCTTTTTTAAAAATTTTATTTATTTGTTTATTTTTTATTGGATATTTTTTAAACTGTTATCTGCTTTCCAGGTTTCTCCTCCATAAATCCCCTATTCCATGTCCCTCTTCCCCTGCTTCTATAATGGTCCTCCCCTATCCATCTCCGTACTTCCACTTCACCACCTAGCATTCCCCTACACTGGGGCATCCAACCTTCATAGGACCAAGGGCCTCCCCTTCCATTGATGTCAGATAAGGCCATCCTTTACTACATTTGCAGCTGGAGCCATGGGTCCTCTTTGGTTAGTGGTTTAGTCCCTGGGAACTCTGGGGCATCTGGTTGGTTGATATTGTTGTTCTTCCTAGGTGGTTGCAAGCCCCTTGAGCTCCTTCAGTTCTTGCCCTAACTCCTCCATTGGGGTCCCAGTGCTAGGTCTGATGGTTGGCTGAAAGCATCCACATCAGTATTTGTCAGGCTCCAGCAGAGCCTCTCAAGAGACAGCTATATCGGGCTCCTGTCAGCAAGCAGTTCTTGAGAGAAGTGGGAGGGGAAAATGGGGGCCAGGATCAGGTATTGGAGGAGACAGTGTGATATACAGAGGGTCAGTAAATTGAACAGAGGTGTGTGGAAATGGGAGATGGAGAACTGGGGTTAGCCACCAGAAAGCACCAGGATACCTTCTTAAAGAAGCTAGGACCATAAGTTGAGGGATAGCACCACCCAGAATGGGCTGAGTCCTCCCCCATTGATCACTAATTTGGAAAAAGATTTACATCTGGATCTCATGGAATCAATTCCTCAACTGAGGCTTCTTCCTCTATGATGACACATAAAGTCAACAATTACAGTGGGGCAAGATCATCTGTGAATGAATCTGTGTAAAGCAGACATTCATTATATACAATTATCTTGGTGTTGAGTGTTCAGGCCAGGGCCTCATACCTTCTGAGCTCCAGCTCTTCCCCTGTGTTCTACCCAGAATTCTAAAAATTAGCTTTGCTCAGAGTAATCTTAAGAAGCCCTCAGATGCTCCCATATTTTCAGACATATACTGTTCATTCAGGAATGCCTATTGACATAATTATTCAGTCAACTTAAAAGTCTTTTTTACTAATACTTAATGTATAGGCAAGAACTTTGTGAGCCACTTACATTTAATACTCTGACTTTTGTAAAAATCTAGTCTAGAACATAATTTTGTTTTTCATCATTCTTCCCATCCCTTCTTAGCTACCACGGGACTTCCAAATTTGTAGCATTTGGATGATGTAGCCAGATACCAGTTCCAGCCTCCCAATTCACAGTATTTGTGTGATGACACTCACAGCTGTCTACTCCCAGATGAATGACTTTCTGATTTCTGAATAAGAACGTGATCTACCAATAATGACTTCAGACCAAGAACTTTGACAAAATGATTTCATCCACTAAACTTGGTCTAGAGAAAAATTAACTTATGTTTTCACATATGCATTTTTGTGCTACCAAATGATGACAAATATTTCCTGGGTTACTCAACAGAATAATTGTTGGAGTCTTTTATGCCACTTACCCTTCAGGGTTAATATATTCTCTTTAAAAAAAAATAATAAGAATCTCATTTATCTTATCCAAAAAAGTCACTTGCATATTACATTTGTTAGGTTTATTTTATTTAAATTATTTTATTTTATTTTTATTAATCATTCCATTTGTTTACATCTCAAGTAATATCCCACTTCCCGGTTACCCCCCTCCACCACCACCCCCATCCCATATCTGCCTTCCCCTTCCCCTTTGCCTGTATGAGAGTGCTCCCCCACCCACCCACCCTCTCCAGCCCCAATGCTTCATCATCCCCCTATACTGGAGCATCAAACCTCCCCAGGACCAAGGGCCTCCCATCCAGTTGCTATCAGGCAAGGCCATCCTCTGCTACATTTGTATCTAGAGCTATGGATACCTCCAGGTACACTCCTTGGTTGGTAGTCTAAACTTTGGGAGAACTGGGTGGTCAGGCCAGCCTATGTTGTTCTTCCAGTGGGGTTGCAATCTGCTCCTCCAATCTTTCTGCCAGCTCCCCCACCAGGTTCCCTCCATATCTGCATTGGTCAGTTGCTGGCCAGACCTCCCCAGTAACTGCCACACTAGGTTCCTGTCAGCAAGCGCCTCTTGGCTAAGGCAACAGTGTAGGGTTTGGTGTCTGCAGACCTGATGGATCCCAAGGTGTGGCAGTCCCTGGTTGGCCCTTCCTTCAATCTCTGTTCCATTTTTTTGTCCCTGTATTTCCTTTGGACATCTGAGTTAAAAACTTTGAGATGGGTGAGTAGCCCCATCCCTCAACCAGGAACCGTGTTTATTTACTGGAGGTGGTCTTAACAGGTTCTATCTCCCCCTTTTCTGAGCATTTCGGCTAACGTCAGCCCTGTTGGGTCCTGAAAGCCTCACGTTTCCCTGGTGCCTGGGACCCTCCAGTGATTATCCCCAGTTCCTCTTCCCCCCTGCTACATATTTTGTTTGATTTTCTGACCCTCTGCACCTCAATCACATCTCTTCCAGTTCCTGATACTGCCACTCTTATTTCCTCCCCCTCCTTTCTCCCTCCCCATTCCCCCTTTCCCTCAACCTCCCACAATTATCCTGTTCCCCCTTCAATGGAGGGCTGAAGCATCCACACCCTTGTCTTCCTTCCTTTTATGAGCTATATGGTCTGTGGGTTGTATCATTGGCATTGTGAGCTTTTGGGCTAATATCCACTTATTAGTGAGTACATACCCTGTGTGTTTTTTTGTGTCTGCATTACATTCCTCAGGGTGATATTTTCTATTTCCACCTATGTGTCTGCAAATTTCATGTATTTATTGTTTTTAATTGCTGTGTAGTACTCCATTGTGTATATGTACCACATTTTCTCTATCCATTCTTCTGTTGAGGGACATCTGGGTTGTTTCCAGCTTCTGGCTATTATAAATAAGGCTGCTAGGAACATAGTGGAGCATGTGTCCTTGTTATATGTTGTAGCATCTTTTGGATATATGCCCAGGAGTGGTATAGCTGGATCCTCAGGTATGACTATTTCCAATTTTCTCAGGAACTGCCAGACTGATTTCCAAGGTGTTTTTACCAGCTTGCAGTCCCACCAGCAATGAAGGAGTGTTCCTCTTTCTCCACATCCTTGCCAACGTCTGCTGTCACCTGCATTTTTGATCTTAGACGTTCTTACTGGTGTGAGATGGAATCTCAAGATAGTTTTGACTTATTCTAATCTAAGGTATGATTTTCTTCTTTTCTTTGCCATCCATGTAGGTCATCATCATAATTCTGGCCACATTTTAATTTTTTTCCTTATTGCAACCCAAACACACCTAATCTTTCAGGCTGCTAAGTAATGAGTATAATTTTGAAAGAAGGAATCAATAAATTGCAATGACTTTTGAGATGAGAAAATACCATCTTGTAGCTGCCTTTTGTGTGTACTTGAATTCTGCCTTGAATTCTGATTGCATACAATATGCAAATTTACTAAAATAAAAATAAAGAAAAACAAAAAACTAAATTTAAGTAATCTAAAAATACAGTGGCAACAATCACACAATCGATGTGTGTATGAATTTTATAGCTGGGGTCAGTAAGCTAAAGTATATGGTCAGCAAACAAAGAAATAAATATCAGAAATAAAATCTTCCTATATGAAATGTGCCCACAGAACATATTTGCCAAGAATTGTGTGGTGTTAGGAAAAATTAAAAATCAAACCTTAATAATAAGTTGTGGGGGGATAAGAAAGAAAATACATGTGGCAGCTTCTAGAAATGTGTTTGCTATTTCAGAATCATTCATCACTCTTGAGCTTGTGCATTTAAAGCATCATTTCATTCCAGTAACATAAAAGAAATTTTATGTAAAGAACACAAATAATAGATACAGGCTATACATTGGAGAAAAATATAGCATTGTAAGGCATGGGTACATAGTAATTCTCCAGGTGGGCAGGATCACAGCATCTTTGTAATATCCACTTCTGTGTTTTCATTTTCTGTTTATTTTTAACCAGGTGTCTTAATTAGGGTTTATTTTGCCTTGAGGAGACACTATGATCACTGTTATAAAGGGAAACATTTAAATGGGCCTGGCTTACAGTTCAGGTGTTAATTTCATTGTCATTGTATCCCTGAAGCAAAGTGGCATGCAGGCAGACATGATAGTTCTGCATCCAGATTGAAGCCAGCAGGATAAAGAGTGACGCTGGGCCTGACTTGAGCATTTGAAACCTTCAAGCCATCCTCCAGTGACACAGTTTCTCCAAAAAGCCACACTGACTCCAATAAAACCACACCTCCTAATAGTGTCAAACTCTACGAGTTTGCACTGCTTTTATTCAAACCAACACATCAGGTATTTTGTGTTCATATGTGTTCTGGTTGCTAGTTTTATGTCAATTTGACACAAGCTACAGTCACTTGAAAGAAGGGGACCTCAGTTGAGAAAATGCCTCCATTAGATTGGGCTGTAAGGCATTTTCTTAATTAGTAATGATGGAGGAAAGTCCACCCCATTCTGGGTGCTGCAATCCCTAGGATTGTGGACATAAATTCCATAAGAAAGCAAGCTGAGCAAGTCATGATGATCAAGCATCCAAGCAGCACCTTTACATGGCCTCTGCATAGTCTCCTACCTCTAGGCTCCTGCCTTGTTTCAGTTCCTGCCCTGACTTCCTTTGATAATGAACAATGATATGTAAGTCTAACTCAAATAAATCCTTTCTTTTCTACGTTACTGAGGCCATAGTTTTTCATTATAGCATTATAAACCTTAACTAAGACATGCATATTTATGTTTGTGGTCACAGAGGCATGCATATACCTGAAGTCAACCTCAAGTGACATTCCTCAGGAAGACCTCTCTCTTATTTTGAGGCAAATTTCTAGCTGACCAAGAACACTAGGGTGGAAACCGATGGAGGCCAGGGGTCTACCTGTTTTTGATACCCCAATGCTAAGTTTATATATCCATGTTATTACCCCCGGTGTTTTTTAAGTGACTTCTATGACCAAACAGGGTCCTTATAATTGAACAATTAGCACCTACTGGATGAACTGGTTCCCCAGCTGTTTACTGGTTTTTATAAGTCATACAAATACACTGTAAAGTAAATTAAACTAAAAGAAATACTGATATTCACCATTGGTAACCTAATACCAACCTTTTAAACTTACTATTTAAATATAGCCAAGTGAAACCTAGGAAAGGAATTTAACACAACTTTATAAATGAACTTGACTTTTTTTTCCTAGAATCAGTAGACTGAACCTCCAAGTACATTTTAAATTCAGCCTACTGCATTTTCAATAATATTTTAAGTACCAGACAATTATAATTCTCTTCTAAATCTTTTGACTTTGTGCAAAGGGAATATTAAGTGAAACTGTAGATAGGTCTCAAAATTAGATTGCCCTTTAGTCTGCTCTTCAGACCAAAACCAAGACCTGAATTTGGCAATCATTGTACTCAATGATTATGAGAATATTTTAACAAAATAAGAGACTAGAAAACAATATTTCTTTTCAAGGACTAGAAAGTATATAATTGTATTTCAACTGCTCTCTTATCATAGAAATACAAAGGATGGGATGGGGCTTGGAGGGAGCTGGTAGTCAGTATTATTTCAATGTAAGATTATGTCCTCAAGCCCATTATGTCCACCTGTGTGTGACAGCCTAACAGTTGCTGTATGGCCATTTTATTTCCTCTCACAAGGGCACAGTAGGTAATGTTGAAGGGTTTGTTGGTTGATGTTGCCAGAATCTCTGGTGTTAGAGATCCTTGAGTATCTGAATATTTGATCCTCATTTTAAGCCACCTTTATTTTGTAAGCACACACAGGGACAGTTCTTAGTCATTGTTTTTTGATGTATGGCAGACTAAGGGGTACTTAGACCTGAAATAATGGTCTTTTTATAGGCTACTGCTTTATTACATATTACTTTGGCTAACTCCTTCCAAGTTATGAGAGACTTAACATGTTTCTAGCTCTGGGAAAAGTAAACATGATATTTTATACTTTGCATTGTGAACCAGGAGAGTGAGTGGGTTTTCTTCAGTGGCAGGCATCTGTTTCACAGTTGTTCACAGTATGTTATTATTTTCTTCCACCTATATGTAAGCTCTCTGAGAGTGGGAAGCTTTGTCTCCAACACACTTGTCATAGAGCAATGCCCAACAGAGTAAAAGTATTCAGTGCATTCTTATGAATTACTATATAAACTGAACTATTGAATAATGGAGATAATAATATTCATCTGAATAACACACAACCAGTGAATAAAAGTGAATTGATCCTTTAAGATTTCCAGCTTTATAGGTCTTTGTAATGCTATTTAAGAATGTGGAAATGAAGGGAGATGTATGTATTTAAATGTACTACTTTTAGAGAGAAAGTGTTTAAAGCAAATATTAAAGGAAAGGGGATATTACAGAAGCCTTGTGTGATTGAGTAGATTTGAGGAAAGAATACTTGCTAATGTGCTTAAACACTCAGTCTAGAAGAATCAAAGCTTCTAGGAAAATTTGTAATTTGCTTTTGCTTTTGATGGTGGCTTATTGATTAAATGAGAGTGAGAATTATAATAAGCTTGTTATGCCATGTTTTTAGGTTTGGGGTAACATCTGAGTAAAACTCAGGTGATTCATATATTTCAGAGCCACTATTGAGAACTGTAAAACATCAGTCGTCTTACTCCCAGAGATCATGCTTCTGATCCCTTCAACTAATGATTTGTCATTCATTTGGTATTTTCAAAATGTTGTGTCTGAGATGTAAGAAATAATCATGTTTTTCATACATTGTTTCCCCAATATATTATTTATCAAGAAACTTATATGAAGAAAGAGGTATACAGAGACAGAGACAGAGACAGAGAGAGAGAGAGAGAGAGAGAGAAAGTATGTGTGTATATATATATATATATATATATATATATATATATATGGCTATTTTGTAAAATACCTTTTTAGTTGAGCATACAGCTTATTTATTAAGAAAAAGTAGATTTCCTTTGTAACTAAGAATGATTGGTAAGACAAATCTACTTCAGGAAATTGAATCTCTAACAAAGAGGAGAATAAAGTCTCGGCAATATATATTTTGTTGACACTGTAAATAAGATATTGAACATGAGTACTTACACAAGTCATTTTAGACCATTTTAGAAATATATATGATATATTGTATTATGTATATAGCATATAAAAACATGCATACACACAGGTATATATGTATGTATATACATTCATATATATGCATATATTCAATGTTACAGAAACAACAACAGAAGATAAGACTCATTTGAAAATTCCAAATAACTTAATATTTACATTAATAATGAAAACTTGACTGAAAATCTCAGTCAACACAGCTTTCAGGGTTATCTCATAACAATATAGAATGCTCTGTGAAAGATTCTAGGATATGATAGAAACAGGCTGTTTCTAGAATTAAGTGTGTGTATGTATACATAAATAATGTTTCAGATCTGAAAATATTACCTTGAACTCAACCAAGTGATTCACTGAGAAGGAAAGACAAGACCCCTCCTAAATGGCCAAGAAGAAGGCCCATGTGAAGGTTAGGAGATAACCTTTCTTTCCATACTATGAAATTGTATACCTTGGGTTATCTGGAAAATATATTCTATTTTCACTTAATCTACCAATGCAATAATATGCCCACTGACTCTGAGGAGCTGAATTATGGATCATCCCATCTGAGAATTAGGCAGCCTTTCTTTTTAAATCATCACTCTGGCTTGACATCGACAGGGCTTCATGTTTTTTCCCTGCTGGTGCTGAGGAAGCATGGCTACTGCTGGGGGCTCCTGTGCTTTTGTTAGAGACTCCATTTCCTGAGATAGATTTGTCTTCACAGTCCTCTTTAGTTACAAATAGAACCTACTCTCACCATGCAGAAGTTGTCAGTTCAACCAAAAAGGTATCTTAAAAGAGTGTATCGATTTCAAAGAGTGGCCTGCTCTTAAAAATGAAGGAGTGTGCTATTTTTATGCACATTAAAAATAATCCTGATGACCTCAGTGAAACATCCTGGGCTGCAGGCAGATTCTACTCTTCTGAAAGTAGGAATCTCTGTTTATTAAGGTAGAGTTATTGTGGTTGAGGCTACTGTCAGAAAGGGGTGTCTAATATTCATACTGTGTAAACAGAGAGAGTCACTTTCATTACAGTTTGCTAGATTTGGAGCACAGAGGGAAAGATTTCAAAATCAGTTTGATTTATTTGGGATGAACATAGAAGAAAGTACAGTGGTTAGTCTAAATGATTTCCAGGTATTCCTGTAATTCTTACACAGACAGTGCTTGGTTTTTAAAGTTCTAAACTGTCTTAGTTTATCCAAATAAAGCAACAGCAATAATGGATCCTGCTTTTTAATAAAATTACAGTAATAAAGATTTTTCTTTAAATGCCCTTAAGGGAGGAAAAATAAATTGTCATACCAGAAATATAATTAGGAAATTAATTCTTACCAAGTATCTAAATGAAACTTTTAAATGAGAAAAATAATACATTTCTTGACATGGTTCTTTAAAAGATACAGGCTGTCACTGGGAAATTGGTAAAATCAGAATGGTAATCACACACATTAGCCCTCTGGCCATATTTATTGGTTTAATGAAATTAAACAGTTCAGTGTTAGTTGGGAATATACAAAAAAAGTCATGACTTATTGTAATGTAAATAACTTATTAATTAGATCTACCTTTTTATAATGAGATCATGGTAATAACATGTCAGCAATAGAAGACAATGATAATTAGCCATCTGCACCAAAGATATGATGACTTATTAGAGATTACTTCTTCACAGGAGAGCCTGTATTAGGACAAAGGAGAATATGCCCAGTGTTCTGTCCTGCATTATTATAATACAATTTCGTTGTATATTTTATCTTTTACAAGATTTAACATCATTTTGCTAGGAATAAAGCTAAAGATTGAAACAATAGTCATCCTCATTGCTCACATATAAGACCACCGAGCCAGTGTACCTCTGGGAAGTGAGGTTTACTGAATTTATCTTTATAAATCAGGAAGAAAGCAAGGGGAAAAATGAAAATTTCTAAAGTTAAGTCCTAAAAATACATGAGACCTAATTCTGTACTCTTTCTTTCTCTGCTATTCATGGGAAATACTATACAAGCCATGACAAGGAAATCAAACATTTAATGTTAGCAGAGATATTAATAGTGCTTCAAAGATCTATATTTTCAGCTTTCAGTTCTTTTCTTTATCCATAGCATCTCCTTGTGTTATATTTTTCTCTTTTCAGTAATTACACCAACCCTACAGGATTACCAGAATCTTGCAGTTTAAAGAAATGATACCTGAGTCTTTACCAGTATGTAAAACCCTGTATTAAATAAAGGCATCACATCAACAGATTCTACCAATGGCTTATCAAAATGAGTACTTCAAAATAGTTGGGCAGCAAGCTAGCAAGATGGCTCAGTGGCTAAAGTATATGCCATGAAAACAAGTGATCTGCGTAAAACCACCAGTTCTAGTGTAAGAGTTGTGCATGGTTGTGTGTAACCTTAGTGGAGTTCATAGACTGGGAGAGCCCAGCTGAGCCAGTCAATCTATATGAAATGGTAACAGTCAGATTCTGTGAGCGATTTGCCCCACATCAAAAATGAAGACGGTGATGGGAAAAGGGACCTGACATAGTGATCTAGCCTCCACTTGTGTATAAAGGTATGTGCTATCACACACACATATATATACACACACACATACACACACTCATACACACACACACAAAAGCAGGCATGCACATATGTGCACACACATGCACAAAATAAATCTTAAAATATTAAAATGAATAGACAAATGTAGGTCTCTTTTTGAACAACTGAGTCTTTTGTCTTTTAATTACATAGGAGGTGACTAATTTTTATACAACTGTGTACAAGAATAACACGAAGCCAATTTAAAACATTTCAGTGGGTGTTGATAGGCTATGTTAAAATGTTGTTTCTTTTCTAAAAGGGAGGACTCTGTGTAGGTTGTTACACACTCATAAGCCTGAAGACAGTCTCTGTGAGTATTGAAATTTTTTATGTTGTGCAAATAGAATTTTATACCATTGAATAATTGTTTGTTTATTTCTAGACAGGGGTTCATGATTTGGCCCCTACTACCCTAAAACTCATGAAATAGAATTAATATATATTTGTTGCTAGTATGTCTTACACATAGCTGTAGTCTGTCTGGGAACATTTGAAAAATAAGCCATCAACTTTTATGCAGTAAGTGAAATTCTGAAGCAAATAAATTAAGGATAAACTACCTATACATGTTTGATTTTCAAGAAAATGTCACATTGTGCCTTGTATGTTACATTATAACCTTCCTATTCTTTGTAAAATCTCCAGATTTAGCCTAATTTAGTGAGCAGGAGGGTAAGACTTTGAATGCCATTCACATTCAAATATATGTAACCATAAAGACTATCTCTCTATAGTGGGAATCTTCGAGTCTTTTTGAGTCAATGGGGTCTTTGAATGTATTATATTCTTGATGGGTAACATGGCCTTTATTGTGTTGACTCCAAGATGAAAACTTAACATTTAAATGAGATATTTGTAAACTTTTCTATTTCTTTGCAGTATGGTTTTATTAAATGTGGTTTGGATTTGTTTCTCAGTCATGTTCTCTTCAACATCTCTGCACAAACACCTCAGCTTATCACGTCAACCACCAACTGCTCATCTCCTTCTATGAACACAGTCTGATTTGACTTTTCCTCATTCCTTCATAGACATCTGCAGCTCAGTCCCTCAAGTCCTTTCCCTCATAATCAAATTAGCTTCAGGATTTGATCCAAGTGGTGTACTTTGTTATTCAGACACCTTTAAAGACCCAATTACATGAGCAGAACGAGATATAAATGTGTGATAATTAAGGGAGTTTGCCAGTTTTCCCATCAACTTAACGAGAAATTTTTGGTAAATATTTGAAAGGTAGGAAACATCAATTGAAATAGAAGAAATAATATTCACTGTGCTTTGATGAAGCATTAGCAACGAGTTTATAAATGTAGTTATAATTATGTAATTATGGAACCATACTCTGCACTAAATGCCACTCTCTTCATCTTTTTTCATGCAATGATTATTATGCTTTTTACATTTTAACACTCAATAAGAAAAGTGAAATAGCTAAAAGATGCATAGTGTTTCTTATCTTGTAACAAAGGAGAATGTTTCTACTTATCAGCAAGGGGAAGTTCATGGCCTAAAGAAAATATGTATGTGCTAAGCACACAGAGAGACAGATATCCAAATTTAATTTAAATACTTGGCTAGTACAGAAATCGCTGTCTGGCAGACACTTCATATGTTTCACAGTCTGCTCAATCTTCATTTTCAGATCATGCCAGCATAAGTGGTTAGCAGTGGGCATGCACACTAGGCCCACAGTGTTCTTTCTTTATTAAAGGTTGCCGTGAATGTCATGGTGCTGTCTCATTCTATCAGATTCTTACCCACAGTGATGGGAAAAAAATGTATTTTTGTTCTCAAAGAAGGCAAGCAGATAAAAAAGAGTCATAACTGGACTTGGGATGAACATTATAACTATTCTTTTAATGTTATTAATGTTGTGATTTTCTTAAGCAATTTCTCTTTTTCTATAAATAACTAAGTTTGTATCCTGAAAACCCTTTCAAATCATTGGGAGCTCAGAAGATATCTACAGGAGTGTTTAGAATTTCATAAATATTATATTTAAAAAATCGTATTTCCACTAGGATTTTTATTAACTTTAAAATTAGAAAAAAAACCCTCTGTTTAAAGGCTGAAGACCACCAACAAGATCACATTTTATATTACCAGATTAATTAGTTTTTATGTGCACTGCAAAATATAGTTCTTTCTGTCACACCAAAGCAAATATCCTAAAAGCAGAAATATATGACATTAACTACGACTACACAGGAGTCTGCAGTGGTCTGCTTTTTCAGTTTAGCAATACACATGTCATACTTTTAAAAGGGGCAGGTGAACACCCTAATAGCATGTGTTCCTTAGGCTAATTAGCTTCAAACACAATTGGCATACATCTATGTGACACATGGCCTTACTTGTGCACACTCTGTGAAAGAGGGTTATCATTAAGTCTCATCTTGATGGAATTAGATGAGAGACTAAAACGGGGTGGAGATTAGAATGAAGCACACCTCCAAGCTCTTTATTTGTTAACTGTTTTGAACAGAAATTGGATTACTTGGCCCTGAATTTGAACAATTTTTTTTTAAAAAATTCTTAGCTAACTTACATTCAAGACTATAAAGCAAGTCAATAAAAATAATTAACAATAACAGTTTATTCATGCAAATCAAGATATATAACTCGAACTTTGAAAAATCACAATGAAGAGAGAAATATATCCTGGTTTTGCTTGTTTGGTTGGCTACTTGTTTGTGACTGTTTCTGATGTGTGATATATAGCTTATATTTTTCTTAATCTGACAATGACCTTGGATCCGGCCTTCTGAGTGTTCAACATAAGCAAAATGCACTATGCCATGCTCAAACATAAGAAAATTCAAACTTCTGAAGTAGAATAAAATGTAAGGCTAGCCAGGTTAACATGGTAGAAAATATCAGGAGGTGGAGTCTAGGGGAAAATTGAGTAGAAAACAGGGAAAATATTTAAATTGTGAATAATCATTTTCACGTATTGGTGACAGTATGGCATTAAATGCTATGACTCTCATCAATGAGACCCTTTACTAAAAATGGAGGGATATCTTGAGATTTTTAACTAAGGGTATTTTTCATTATGTTTACATCATCCTGTAGTTTTTTTTGTTTTGTTTTGTTTTGCTTTGCTTTTAATAAAACACAGTCAACTACTATTGAATTTTTACATCTTAAATTTCAGGAAAATCTCTTAAGAAAAATGTGAATTATATTTCTAATTTTAATTTCAAGTTCACTGGCTACTTGTTAAAAGAGAAGAAAGAAATGGAAGTAAGGAAGAACCAAAAATACAGAGGCAAAATACCATCAAGAATTCTGAAGTTTAATGAACTCAATAGCTGAAGTCCCAACTAGCAAAGCAAATACTTAAGTGGGTCGAACAACTCAACAGACGGTAACCATCTAGAGCTGCATCCATCTATAAACACTTTATAGTTAGCACTGAAGTATTTTAAGTTCAGTTAAAAGTGTTGAATTCTAGTATTAGATATTACTAAATTGTAAGAATCAGTAGTTTAAATTTTTGCTTATCAAGGACTTTGAAATTGAAAACATTATACAGCACAAATCTTGTGATTTCTCTTTGTAGGTGTGTGAAACTGAGTTTTCCTCGGGGCTTGTAAGTCATCTATGACATTTTACAACCTTTGTCCTGTCCTAATAATTTTCACTTGTTCCTAGCAGTGTGCAAGCCTTATAATGTTAATGGTCTTTGCAATATCATGCAACTGTGCATTATAAATTTTGAGTGTTTCAGGAGCATAAACTTCAAAATATATATTTAAGAAAAGTTGCTTCTAGTTTGCTATCAACTGAGGCAAAGGTTAGTTGAGTCCTTGTGAGCTTATAAATTAGCAATATCAACAACAATGCACTCTGATTACACTAGAAATGTCTGCATTTAAAATCTATTCAAAACAATACGTGATGAACTTTCTGATAATTATATAATAAACTTAATGTGTAATTATGTTTGTGTGACAGTCTCATTCTCTAATTTCTTTCCCCATGACTTAACAAAGAAACTTAACCTAAGTCCAAACAAAATGGCCTTAAGTCATATGTGATTCCATATTGGAATAATTCTTATTTAAAAATAAAACCAATACCATAGATAAATAAGGACCCATTGTAAACAAACAAAAGTGCATATCCTTTATGTAAGTGGACAAGATATAAAAATTGGTAGAACAAAATATGAATCCGAATGAGAATAATCTTACCTACTCCAAAGATGGCCAATGATAGTACTGAGTCACAAAGGAACTGAATCTAAAGGGAAGCGTGTATTTCCTTTTTAGCAACTAGCAATTAAACCTCATAGTAAAATTGCATCACATTATCATCTTTCATTGTATAAAAGCACTTGTAACATCAAGGAGTCACATAAACTATTAATAATGCACTTAACTGAACTCAAGTGCCGAGTGTAAACACAGCGATCCATGGAAGCTACTTCCTAGAGTGCTGGCTGATGTCTCTCCCAGGACATGTGCAAATCAATTTGAGAAAACAATTTTTCACTCTCTAGCCCTTAACTGTGTGATACCTTTTAAATAATCAGGGTGCGTCTGTGCCATTATTCTCAGTGTGTAGCGGAAATCCAGTCAAGAGCAAAAGAAAAAAAAGTCATAGAAAAAGAATAAGATGATAGGATGGAATTCATCTCATCTTAAATGTGGAGGAGCATGGCTCAGAAGACAATAAGGAGAAAGGACAAAGTTTGGATTACAAAGGTAAGAAACGAAAACTGGTCCTTCCTCCAAAATTGAGTTCTGTGCCAAGCGAGCCAGCTTGCCTTTCACAAAAGTCCTAGCTCATAACTTACATGGACGAATAGTAGTTGCAAAATAGGTGAGGTGAGATAGTGTAAGCACATAAGACGCTCAGTTTAGAGTAAGCTGGATAGTATCTGATGCTTTGTGATTGCAGATGAGTGAAAATCAGAAGGAGACAGGTTTTGCTCTTTAACGTGAATTCTCTTCATTGTATCATTGTCATTTAGCAGTCATACTGCCTCATTAGAAATGCGCTCTTAGACATCCCAGATTACATCCATTGATGAAAAAAAGTAAAATTATAATTTTAATCCCTGTGAGAAATAGAATGTCTAGAAGTTCCAACTAGTGAGCTCTTGACAAAATTAAGCAATAAAGCAACAAACAGCACATAGTACCTTTCCACATTCTGGTTTTTAAATAAATACAAGCAGACATACTCTCATAGAAATTAAAAAATGCATAAATAGACATTTTCCTTTAGGAGTTTTTTGGTCATTATCATTACCATGATCATTGGTATGAAGCCCTGCACACATCATTTTAAAAAGGAACATCTCATCCAAATCCTGGAATTTATTTGAACTATATTTTCCTCATATTTTCTTTATTAAAAATAAAAATGGTAACAGAGACCACTTCTAGTTGTTTATTTTCTGTCCATATAAAATGCATTATAGTAACATTACAGTGCTTAGTTTACAGAGATGTTTTTAAAATACAGTGAGGTTCAATTTGCTGTATCTTAGTGGAACTTTCAATTGCACAATTTAAGCGTTAAGTGATTATCACGGTGTTGAAGCAAGAAGTCAAATATGCATCGGTTGCTTTGTACAATAATTTTTATACTTAGCAGTACTCTATCTACAGAGATTAATGAAGCAGACAGTAGTTTTTTAAAGGAGCATAGGAAATATTAGACATCCTTTTAATGAGTTAAATCACTCGCTAAACCTTAATCCATCTACTTAGGATCAAAGTGTAACTGATTTTTAACTGTGATACCTGGAATCTGTAATCCATGCTCTTCCTATCTGGATGCCAGTACTTAAAATGAAAGTATTCTGGACCAGTTAATGGTGTTTTGGAGAGAGATGAAATCAGGCCTTTATCAGCAACTAAAAGGTGGCCTAAAACTAACTGGAAATTCTTGCATAGAGGATTTTCTTTAAATAGAAATGAGTTGAGAGTTAAGGACTTTCCCTTCTAGAACAGCTGTATGGTTTTCCCAAAAGGAGGCCTACTCTGCCACAACAAATGTGCTAAGTGGTAGTAGCATCAAAAGCATAATTGATAAAATCAAGCCGAAGTGAAATTAAAAGTATATGCTTATTGTGTGTTTTGTTGTGTTTGTTTGATTGTGTGTATGTGCACACATACCAGTGCTGTAAAAGTAGTCCTAGCCTAACTATGAGATAGATAGATTGATGATAGAAAGATAGATAGATAGATAGATCGATAGATTGATAGATAGATAGAAAGATGATAGATAGATAGATGATAGATAGATAGATAGATAGAGAGATAGATAGATAGATAGATAGATAGATAGATAGATAGATAGATAGATGATAGATAGATTATTCACCTTTTCCACAAACCATATTTTTCAAAACCTTCCTGCCTAAGGAGATTAGACAACATGGCATAATTGATTCCAGAGTTCTTGGAGGTAAAGTCTATCATACTGGAGATAATGCATTAATTTAGTTTGATGTTTACAGGTAACACTAAAAAAAATTTATGGACAGATGAGAAGCTTCTGTTGAATAGCACTTGCTATTTGGGAAAGTCTCCACAGGAAGGCTGCCCTCTCTTAGGTTGTTGCTAAGTACTTATGTAGGTACAGAAAAGATCATTTAATCCTTGGAATGTTGCCATTTCTTGTAAATGAACCTACCTAACCCTGTGAGGTCTGTTTGTTTCTTTGTATTTTGACAGCTTCCATTACACTAGTCTGACTAAAGCCAGGATAAAATCAGGAAGTGATGGAAGCTGCCTCTGTTCTCCACAAAGCCCTGTGAGCTATGGCTTTATGCTCTATGAAGAATTATGCCTACAGTACTGTCTTAGTTTTATTTCTATTGTTTAGATAAAATACCCTGACAAAAAAAGCAATGCAGGGGAGAAAGAGTTTATTTTACCGCACAATTCCAGGTTATAGTTTATAATATGGAGAAGCCAAGGCAGCAGGTCTATATGTAGATCTTAACATTGCATCCTCAGTCAAGACCAGAGAGAGATCATTGTGGTGCTTATATTTGAATGTCTGCTGGTGTTCCCCCTCTATGTCTCCACTGTTACACAGTTCAAGGTCCATTTCCTACGGGATCCTGCTTCCTTAATTGAGGGGAATGTCCTTATAGCAGCTAACATAAATAGGGGAATTTCCCAAAGAGGTGCTCACAGGCCAAATGAATGTACAGTATCCCTCCTTATTGCTAATCTCCTTCTAGGTTACTCTAAGTTGTGTCAAGTGCCAATCAAGCTTACCATAATAAGTAATTTTATAGAAACATGACAGTGTATCACCGTACATTCTCATTTCTCCCTCCTATGATTTCCACTGATAATAACTTTCTTCTACCCCCAGGAGGTTTGATGGAGTTGAGGCATGGCTATTTGGTATTGTTGATGACTTTACATCTGACCTCAACAGATAAAGGGAGGGATCCCTTTATCTCTGCTGAAAATGAGAATGTTTAGATAGGTAGTTGAAAACAAAGTGCTTAGAGAGCCCACATGCCACCTAATTCTTTACCTATAAAAATCCTTATTCATCTTAGGATCAGTACTAAGAACCAAGTTATTCACTACTCTAAGTTTTCTGGATACAGTTATAATTTGGCTTTGGACATAAGCATTATCATATGTATATTCTTTTTCTTATTGTCTTATTCATAGACTGAATGTAAAAAACAAAAATCAATGAACTTCACTATATTAGTCAATTTCATATAATGTGCCCAGTGGTGCTTCAGTCTTAGTAAAAGCTTGTCTTTTAATGTTGGTGCCTAACATTGAGTGTGGCACCTAGATCCAGGAAGAACAAAGTCTGAATCAGCAAGCCCTCTAGTTGGCTTCCAGCATGGCATTTTTCTCTCCAGACAGCCTTCAGGTCTCCTTGCCGTCAACTTGTACTCATTCAGAATTGGCATTTTTAACACTGAGCATATGACCATGCAATCAGGCTGTAGCTTCATTTTCCTTCATTTAGGGATGAGTGGTTTCATTATTTCTCTCTTTCTTCTTTCCTTTTTTTTTGAAACAATTTCAATGTGATACAATGATGAGAGAGGAAAAACATTATTCCACCAGCTTTTTCTCCAGATTGAAGTGGTCATTATTTTTGGTTTAGAGGTTCAATTCTGGGAGAAAGGGAAAGTATTTTCTCTGTGGGACTCAACTCAAGGCAAATAGTCGACAATTAACTGACTTTAATGGGAATGAAAGCAATTAATTCCCAAACATGAACACTTCTATTTGAATATATCGTGGAATTATACTGTAGTACTCTTAACTGCTAAATTACATTTTTTAAAAAAATACAAAAATACCTACGACCTTTTAGAGAGATCAGAATTCAATGGTAGGTTATACAACTACTCTAAAATTAAAGCTGTGCTCCAGATACTCAAAATGCTGATAGATGATAGCTAAACTGCTCTCATTCACCACCTCTAAAGACCTAGTGCATTAAAATGCAATGTGAAGGATGTGAGTTTCAGTCTCAAATTGCAGATGTATAAGAATATTCCATTTCTGTGGATTTGATAGTATCAATTTAATTTTGAGGTTAATAAAAGTCTTGATTACAGAGTCCTCTGAAATCAATCTCGTTCTCTCTCTCTGTCTGTCTCTCTGTCTGTCTCTCTCTCTCTGTCTCTGTCTCTCTCTCTCTGTCTCTCTCTGTCTGTCTCTGTCTCTCTCTCTCTGTCTCTCTCTCTCTGTCTCTCTCTCTGTCTCTCTCTTTCTCTCTCTCTCTCTCTCTCTCTCTCTCTCTCTCTCTCTCTCTCTCTCACCCAGACCAGATCCTAGAGAATAGTAGTATTGTTCTAACCACTTCAAGCCACTTTTTATAAATGAATCATTTTATTTATTTACATCCCAAATCTTGCCCCTGTCGTAGAGTTCTCCATCCCAACTACCCTATCTTTTCCATTTGTGAGGGTTCCCCCTCAGGCATCTCCTTCTGCAGTGTATCAAGTTACTTCAGGATTACTCAGATCCTCTTCCACTGAGGCGAGACAAGGCAGTCTTCTGGTACATATGTTCTGGGGGCCTTGGACCACCCCATATATAGTCTTTGGTTGGTGGTTTTGTTTCTAGGTGTTCCCAGGAGTCCAAGTTAGTTGACACTGTTGGTCTTCCTATGAGGCTCCTATCCCTTTTCAGTTCCTTCCCCTAAATCTTCCATAGGAGTCCCTGACCCCTCAGTCCAGTGCTTGCTATAAGTATCTGCATCTGTCTCAGTGAGCTGCTGATGGAGTTTAGGCTACATTTAAAGGCCACAAATCATTATGTGTCTTAATGGATTGACATTTAATTTTTTTGTTCTGAATGAGGCTGTGAAGTGGAAGAAATGGTATCCAACATCTTTTAACCATCTTCCTTCTTGTTTTGCACAAAGCTGCTTCCTTACTGTGTCCTCACCTGATAGAGTGAAGACATACAATAAGCTTCCAAGTCTTTTGAGTTGGGTACCAATTGTGCTTATAAGGCTCCTTTTTTCCTTCCCCAAAGTCTCACTTTTTACTATGAGTTCATTGTGAGTTTCCAAATTCAAAATATTAGTATAGAATGGATACAGGAATCCAATTTAATACAATGTTCTTTGATAATTTGTTTATAGATTCATAACAAGAACAACCACTGTCTTGAATGCTAAGGTTACTTTCAATCTTAGGGATGTACCTATTTCATCATCTTATTTGAGACCTTACCCTTTGCTGAACTTCTCTCTAGAGACATTGTTCATACATTATCTTGCCAATAAACACTACCTGTGTTCATATTGCTCAATTCTCTCAAGTCATCTTGACTCCAGCTTAATTTATGTTACTACACAGTACTGCCTCTTTTCTGTTCAATCTTTTCAAATATTTTAAGATCACCTCTAGGCTTAGGGGCTCTGAAAATGTCCAAGAAATACTTGCTGAAAAGCGTGGCCTGCCTTGTCAAAATATACAGAAAATGCTCAATGAGTAAATGAATTAATGTTTCTGAAGAGTATTACCTGCCATGAGGATGAAGATTCATTACTTTTTACTCTACAACCTTTTATCTATGAGGTTCCCATTGCCTGTCATTGCACATGTCCTACAACTCAGTGCAATTAGGCTATAGGAACTTACAACATGGAATACACTTGTCATGTCTACAAAGTGAAAAATTGAAATAAAAATTATTATAACAATTTTATTTTTCTTTTAGGTGCTAAGATATCAAATACCTGTATGTCAGTAAACCCAGAGTCCTGGGCATTGAATATTAATGCAAGCATTACCTCTGCATATGTAATTTCTATTAGCACATATAAACATTTTTTCCTCAAAGCCTGCTTCATCTGTTTATACGTTGCTAGTCTATACTCTCATATTGGCTAATAATAATCTTACCATCAACTATATACATTTCAGAGTCCAAAGGAAGAATATTAACTGTGTCCTGTGAATCGGAATGCTGTAATAGTTTTGACCCAATTTAATTAGATTACTTTAAGTTTCTCCCTATTTAATTTAAAATTATCTACAAAATTCTGCAAAGAAAGTTTGTGTCAAAAATGTAGATAATGGTCATACCCTTGATTTTTACACAGAGAATGGCTGAGATGTGAATGGGCCAGTAAGAGAAAAGAATCGTCCTAGCTAATCCATTACTGAACCAAGAGTAATAAGGGCAATAATAGAGTTGTAAAATGAAAAAAAAATTAATGGGATAAAAGAGTTTTCAATAAGCCAAGAGCATCTTCCTAGTTATAAAATAACACATTTTAAAATAATAAGGCACAAGTGAATTAGAAAATTTTAAAGTTTTGTATGTGTGTGTGTGTATGTGTGTGTGTGTACAACATATGTGATGTAGTTATGCAAAAAGACCAGAAGATGACACCAAATACTTATAGCGCCTTGGGACCTGTACTGAAACCGACCTCAGGTACAGTGTATGAGCAGAAGCACCAATCTGCTGAGCCATTTCTAAAACTTCAACCTTAGAACTGTTAGAAGAATAATCAAGATCCTGTAATGTAGTAGTTTTCAAGCTATATCAAACTCTAAATCGGCAAAGCTTGTTTTTCATAAACTTGTGTACATTCCTTTCTGATCTCAGTTTTCACAGGATTAATGCAATGAATGGTCTTAGAGTTCACCAGGGAAAGCTTCTGGTAAAATCATATGTTGCTGCTGCTTCTGTTAGTTTTATATATATTTTTATCAAAATAAGAAAAACTGTAAGACTTCAACCAATTCATGGGTCACAAATAAAGAGAGATATATGACGCACTAGACATGATGCAAGCCATCACAAAACACTGATGCTGATGGGAAGATTATTGTTATACCTTATTGTACAAGGAAATGTTCCTAGCTAATTAAAATGAAAAAGAAAATTTTTTATTTTAATTATATGACTTTCTTTATGTTGATAAATACAGTAGTTTTACTGCTGAATCAAATCAAATAGCTTTGTCTCAAGCTCCAAGACTTTTATGATACTCATCAGTTGCTATAACAGATAGTATATTGATAAGATTAAGACATAGAGATTTATCAAACTTGCCATTCATATAATCACAAAATGTATATTTCTCATTTTTTCTAAGTTGCATGGAAATAGCAATGTGCTGAACACAACAATGAATGCTTCTGTGGACAAACTATATTTTTAAAATTTATTTTTAGAACATGTATGATATGTGCATGTGAGTGAAGTTAACTGTGTGAGCCATTTGTGGGTGTGGGATCCCTCAGAGCTGGCTTAAAGGCAATGTTTCCCAACCAAACATCAATTACGGGCACCACACTGAGGATCTCTGGAAGAGCAATAATTGCTTTTAATCACTGAGCCATCTCTCCATCCCTTGATTTCACATTTTGTCTGCAACATAACATAGCTGACATCCTATGCTGCTGCCAGTAGTAATGTGAGTGATACCCAATGGCTCTTTCCTTTTAGTTTATAAGGAAAAATCCAAACATGTACAGATGGGGAAATTTACAAGTTTTTTTTTTTTTTACCCAAGTTGCATTGACTTTATTTGAGTATATGCCCATAGTTACATTACTTCCCTCACTTTAAGATTATTTTATAAATTTGCTTCTGTTATTCAGCTATCTTAACTATTATTTTCAATATATATGTATATATATTTTATATATTATATATTTTATATATTTATATATTTATATATATTTTCATACACACACACACACACACACACACATATATATATATATATATATATATATATATATATATATATGTATGTATGTAAGCGAGAGAGGCTAAATTTAGTCACCAAAACATGTTTCGATGCTTTTCAAACAATCACTTCTATTGAACAAGAGGCATATAAAAAGAAAACAGAGATTGGTTTTGAGAGGAAAGTGAAGATCAAATAGAAGACGAATGAACTAGAAACAAGAGTTGTCTGTGAAGTAACATAGACATATAGATAACATTCAGCAACTTATGGATATTAAATCGTGTAATCTCCAAAAAAGAAAAGTACTGTTATATGTTGTTTGGGGAACACAAATATGGGGATCAAAGTGTCTGAAGAGCTGTCAAGTACTTTGCCCCCTCATTGTGTGCTTCTGAATTTCATCATCTCATGTTGTACCAATGCTAGGGCCTTTCTACACATTCTTCTGGCAGAGTAGAGTCGGCATTTGCTCACATATGCTATAACATTGTTCATCTGGCTCTTCCCAGGATCATCAATATTCTGCATTCATCTTGCACACATACAATAAGTACTCCCACTACCGGCTCTAACTCATCTCCCTCTGGTGTCCTAAGGCCTGAGTTCTGCTATGCTCATCTTCTCAGCTTCCCTATGAGCAATGTTCAAGATTTACCTGGAATGTTTCCTCCCTGTGGGAGCATTTTTCCCCTGGCCATTAGAACATGATTATATTCTTTCTCAATAGTTTCAACTTCTGTCACCATTACCCACTGAGTAAAATCATAATTCTTCCGCGTCATTAAGGTGTCTCCAGTGAATGGAAAAGAAGACAAGTTCTTTATCTGCTATATTTTAGTATCCCTATGGCAAACATCTGTTTAGCATCTGATACATAGGAGATACTCAGAAAATGTTTAGCATCAAAGTGATTGATCAGAGGATAACCTGAGACCTGTCCCCAAGTGCTTGAGACTAAATTAAAAGAAGAAATTGGTTTTTTGTTGTTTTTTTTAATCAAATGTCTTGTTCATTCTCCAAAATGTTATTTTTTTCATACTTTAAAAAAAAACAACTTTTAGTTCTTGTCTTTGAATTAAATTTTCTTACTGAAATATATTTCCAAAATGTGCAAATCATGTTTTTTTTTTCTTATAGATATCTTTAGGATGCTGAAACTTGCAGCTATGCCTATATATTTCATGATCATGGTATTGTGCAAGGATAAATGGTAATGTGAGAGGCTTGGTGTCTTTTGTAGAACATATGTCAAACATTTCCTTCACTTTCATAGATGGAACCAAGTCAGTAAATGACTGGCTGCCTCATCCTGCTGTGAACCCTCTGACAGCAGGACCATGGTTCCCACTTTAAGGTTTTGTACAGTTTTCACTGGTTTAATGAAGAAAACTTTTAAAAGAATCTGTTCCTACTTTTCATCACAAAATGTTAGATTTTGAAGCTGTGCACCCATATGAAGACTAGTCTTTCATGTGCATAATGGAAATTAAACTGGACATTCACCGCTTCTGATTTTTATCAGAGCTTCAGTTTTGTGCCTGTGTTGCTCATATATTTAAGTGAATTGTGTGTCCAACTGTTGAAAAATCAAGGCCTCCCCGGGGGAAAGGAGGAAATTGCAAGTTTCTCATGAGTATATTAGGATGGGTTTGCTAGACTCTAGTCAGCATAGAACAAACTGATCATACAAAAGAAGCCCCTGGATATTTCATTTGAGGATTTTCATTCAGTTGCCTAGGTGAGCCTGCTGTGTAAGAGGGTGAGCAAATGTCCCATTATTCTAGGTTCTTCTTCTGAGGGACTGCTACCCCTCACATATGGCAAAGTTTAATGCAAAAATGTTCAGGGGCATCTTCATCAAGAAACTTTAAAAGCTTCTTGTTTGCAAGCATGCATCCAGAAACTCCCTATAATAACAGCTCTTCAAAAACTATTATGTAAGAGCCATATGAGCCAGAATACAATGTGAGTCAAGCTAATGCTTTGAACTTCAATGCCCAACACTGCTAAAGCCTTTTAATGTGCCAGAAAGTACACAACTAAAAATGTTTCCTAACAGTGATGCCACTTGACTGAATGTGTAACTTCACGTATGTGTGATATATTTAGGCTTCACTGCTATTTGGTGCTCATTTCCTCATCTTTAAATTCTTAATCAGACCTGTAAAATTCTTTTCTCCAAAGTGGTATCATTCATAGTCTCCATTTGGA
>NW_021604615.1:2280898-2290978 GCF_004785775.1 Grammomys surdaster
TGGGGAAATAAAGGCTGCATGTCTGCTACAAGTGTCCAAGACAGCAGGACACTGGGCTTGTTGCTTTGACAACACTTTTCTCATGCTGACAGGGGAATTCTCAATCTGGAAAGAGGAGAAGAGAATCTATTCATGTGGCATTGAACACAGCTGTAATGTAGTTGAGACATAGTTGTATATTAGTAATGATGAGCCTTTTGTTAGACTGAATCCAGAAAGTATTTGATTAATATGAGTGACAGAGTTAAACCAGTTCCAACATCGAAGTCAAACATTTAACAGTGATTTGGGGGCAACAGGAAAACCATCCTGGGGACCGAAAACGGGAGTCACAATCATTCATGAAGATTCAAAATTAAAGATTTCTTCAGAAAAAAAACTAGAATTAGAGCAAAACAGAGGACAAGATCTTCTAACATAGGCTCTGATACCTTGTTCCCCCATAGGCTAGTTCAGGTAGAAAAATGCCATATCTCCAATGATCTTCATAATATTAGATTTCACACAGCTTTCTAATGCTACTGAACAATGTCATTCTAAGGACTTCCTTGTGGATCATTCACACTCCGAATATGTGTGCCACATAGAATACAAATGAACTCACAATTCCATCACAATTAAATCAAGATAGTTATCCCATGGTCAGCTCATTGGCTTGGTGTCTTCAATCCCACATGTATAAATGGCTTAGATGCATTCCAATTTATCAAGAGGATATTTGAGACACTGTAACATGGACTGTAATTTTCTGCACTCAGTGATCTTACTGGAGTTTGATAGGATCTTCAGATCTGCTCTCAAGTGTGGCCTAGCCACTGCAGTTCCCATCCATCCTTGATGTTCACAGACTATACTTTGACTGTCCTTTGTGATTTAAGAGTTAATTCTCTAATCTTGAAAGGCTAACAGATGTTTCATAATAAAAAT
The DNA here is from genome assembly GCF_004785775.1 of Grammomys surdaster. Lineage (NCBI taxonomy): Eukaryota > Metazoa > Chordata > Mammalia > Rodentia > Muridae > Grammomys > Grammomys surdaster. Next base: position 2,281,826 of record NW_021604615.1, read on the forward strand.
AAATGAGTTCCTAAATAGTAAGATCCTTGTGTAGTGAAGTCTTTCTCTCTGTGTACAATGTGAAATCTCAGTGAATTTCTATGTCTAGGGTTTTACATAGAATAGTTGCTTAAAAATGTTAAAAATGAAACCATGGTATATTTATGGTTATATACACAGCAAATTTGTAGACAGGCTTTTAGAATCAAAATATCCTAGGTGTGCTTTTAGTTTTTTCAAAGGCAATATTGAATAGCTTGAGCAATTTTTTTAACTCAATCTTAATTAATACCAAATCTTAGAACATAATACATTTTCCTTCATTACTACATTGTTAGTTATAAATCCCTTTTACTTGGTGGAGAAAGCCTTTTGTGGTATTCAGTTCTTGGTGGAACATGGTATCCCAGTGTAGAAGACAAAAACCCAGCTGAGGACTAATTTGGAAAGATATGTCAAGCAGCCAGACGATAATCAGACGTTAAAGGGAAAGTGAATCAATGTGAGAGTCAAAGCTAAGTAATGATTAGACGGTGAGGAGGGGTATATTTGGAGTGAAGAACTTCCACAACTATGCCTGACTCACATTTGAGTGTCTGCTGTTTTCCAGAGACTAGACTTGTCTCAATGGATATGATATTCATGATAAATGCAGATAATTGTAGTGATTGAGTGACGGTATACTATCTGCTTATTTATAGACATATGCTTGGCCATAATAACCAGACTCATTGGTTTTGTCATTAGTAAAGGAAAGGGGTCCAAGTGATGCATTCTCTCTAGATTTGTTGGATTCATTAAAAAAAAAAAACAACCAGACACATGTATTATTCTTCTTCCATTCATGAGTTAATTTATATTTTACTTTTATTCTTTGACAATTTTATACATGTGTATAATATAGAGTTTATACAATTTTCTTCACATTCCCATGTTTTTATCTACCCTGGCTATCTTTTCTCACCAACTCCACATCTCACATCCATGTTTATTTTCCTTGTAACTCATTGGATTTAATTTGTGGCACTCCTGTGAGCATAGGTAAAGCTATCCAATGAGCAACTCATGAGCAATTTATCAATAGCTATCTCACTAAAAATACTGACTTCCTCTCTTTTACAAATACTCTCTATCTATGACTGAATGCTCATTGGCTTAGTCTGTGTGGGGCTTATTCAGTCTACCACAGCTATTGTGAGATCATGAGTTCTAAGCCCACACATTGCACCTAAGACACCATTTCACAATCCTCCTGCCTATTGCTTTGCTCTAGCATTTTTCTGTCTCTCTCATTAAGTGCTTCCTAAACCAGGGAAGACTGTTATAGTTTTGTTTTGTTTTCTTTTTCTTTTAATATTGAACACTAAAAAATAGGTTTTCTTAATATTTTAACTAACTATCATCTTTTCATTAGACAATTTGCTTTATAGAACAGATTCTTTGATCAAGATGAGAACCCAACTGGTCTATAGTTATGAACATTATGACTTAAGTGGCAGTTTGACAACATATTTTAGCAAAAGAAAAGTTTGCTAAAAAGTTTAACAGTTATACCAGTAGTGTCTATGACCTTCTGAGTCATGGATCTTCAAGATGACTATAAGACTATCACACAGGCTTCATTCCAATAAAAAAAATCAGTTAATTATCCAAATAATATTTTCAATTACTTAATAAGGAGCTGTAAAGATAAATTAAGGGTTACAAGCAGTTGTTGCTCTTAAGTGAACCCAGGTTTAGTCCCCAGCACCCATATGGCATCTCACAACCATTTATAACTTCAGTATCAGATCTGATGTCCTCTTCTGGCTTCCATTGATACCAGATATGTATGTAGTACAAAAGCACACAAGAAAGTAAAATAGTAATACATATAAAGAACTAACTTTTAGAGAAACTGCAGATAAAATAAAATACCATCTCTCTAAAGAGATAGGTATCTGTAGGTTTCACAAATTGCTAGAGAACTCATGTAGTTTAATGGTAAGGGAAATGGTGTAGTGTCAGCTCTGCACCTGGGTCTATGGCTTCTCAAAACTGAATGATAGTCTATCACAGACAGGTTTTTAGAATGTGCCTGACCACACACATATTCACAACTATCCTCAAGTGTCCAGTGAGGAAATTTATTCAGCTTCACCAAACTGATTGGGACATTAGATTGAATGTTGTTTGAGAAAGGACACTGTCCTGTAGACACGGAGAAGAGGATTTTGGATTGCCTCAATGTTCTAGTGGGCTATGAAGGAATTTTAAAGAAAGCTTTGAATAAAGATGTTCTATCCCATTCTCTTCCTCACTGTTTGACTTGGAGAACTGGTAGAGCTTGTTGAGGTTTAATTTCATGAGCTATGGAACACAACAAGTGTCTACTTTGGTTTATGTTAAAACAGCATTATGTTGATATGTAAAAAGCAGATAGATGTCTTCATTTCTTTAGAAGAAAGGCATAAATAACTACATTAAGTTAATCTTCAGACAAGTTCATACTGATTACAACTGAGAGCTCTATATGTCCTTAGTTTTTTCAATATATGAAAAAGCCAATGCTGTGTAATTTGCTCAACTGCTTCATTTATAAAATTCTTACTAGTGACAAAAACATACTATATGTGTTTTATAACAGCACAAATTCATTCAATCCTAGAAATTACTTACAATCTTGAGAAAAATCTGAAAGTCAAGAAACTTAGATTTGGATGAATAAGGCATGTTTGTGGACACAAGAATACAATAATTTTTAGTTTAGCATATCATCTCTGTATTTGTTTTTGAGTCATAAGTTGATAAATTACATTAATATTTTACGCCAACATATGATTGTTGAGTTTTGGTCTGTTGCTGAGTATTGCAATGATAAATACTTGCTCCTAAGATGCAGATGTCCTGGGTGATGAGATCTTCAGGGAGTGATGATAGGTAACCTTGCTCCTTAATTTAAAACTATTGGTTGAATAAGGAAGCCTACATCCAATATCTGGGCAGAAGAGAAGCTGATAGGGCTTTGGTTGCTGGACTTGAAGTATGAAGCAGAGACCATGAGGAGGAGAGAAGAAAGAAGAGAGGAGTGGATGCTATAGGGTAGGTGGAGCATGAGAACACGGCCATGAAAGCCTGCCAGTTAGAGTAAGATCAGCCCAGGTGGAACATGGCAACATATATCGCAGAGTTATTGACAGGGAAATAGACGAAATGGCTTAGAAGGTTGATATCTGCCCAGCTCTAATGCTATATGGCTTATTATAAATAAAAAGGTTTTGTGTCTTTTATTTGGAAGCTGAATGATCAAAGGTGGGGTAGAAAGAGCCAATTAGTTTGTACTTCACATATTTTATTCTTGTAACAAGCTGTCAAATGGACATAAAACGGTTCTCATGAATATTTTAACTTTACATGATATATACTCATTTATTATAAGTTTACATTAAAATTATTTTACATAAACATCAGAAGTACTCACAAGTTTTACTATTGTCTCATAATTTTCAGGAATGTTGAATTTAAATTTTCTTTTTCTTTAAAAAACAACAAGAACAACAACAGCAACAAACAAGTTTGGATCATCAGCCAGCCAGTATCAATGTAAACACCATAGCTCTTCACAGTTCAGGTACCAATGCTTGCTGTGGAGCTATCCACATGAAACATTTGCAGATGAAGGCAGCCAAGCTACCTGTAGAGGACTGTGGCAGGGGGCTAACAGGAATCCCCAGCAATGCAAGAAGATCAGGCAGAAATCCAGGGATTTCCTTGTCGTCTACCTACAGAGCATTCATCACCCTAATGGACCGAAAATGAATGTGTTGCTAATCCTAGCAATGGAAAACCACTGCATTTATTGCTGTGCTCAGTCAGGGAAATAAGGTAGTCTTGGGATGAAAATAAAAACCCTAACAAATCAACAGATGACTGTGGTTTTGTTGAGTTGTAGTTGTTGCATTGGTATTAAATAATGGATGATATGAGATTAGGTACCATTTTTTATATACAATTGAATTGTTTGAGGGTCTGTTTCTGCAGGCCTTGATGGTCAAATGTTTTCAGCTTATCCTCCTGAGTTAAGGCATTTTCTTCTTGGCTTATATTTGACTCTTGTCTCTTCCACAGAAACAGGGAATATTCTTGAATACCTAGGGTCCAGGTGAAGCACAGACTTGTCTTTGTGCAATCTAGTCAGATGGATTCCTCACATGATGATGCATTTCTGTATCTTGCTAACAAAATTCAGTTTGATTAGATGGACATGTATTGATCCCCAGGCCCATTATGGAGTGTTATTCAGAGGTGGCATGCATTTACTTTTGTAAATAAATGATGAAGTGGGTGTACAGATGTTCGTTAAGTAGTGTGGGAACACAAAGACACAAAAGATATGATCTTTAACCTTGAGGAAATTACAATCAAGACAGGGAAGTGATAGTACTGAATATCAGTTTTTATGATTTTTTTTTTTTTTGCCAGTGTTATGGACATATCCTAGGAATTTTGCTCAGGGTTCTACTACTGAGCTAAATTCCTGGCCTCTAACTTAAAACACATGAAATAAATTTCACGGTAAAGGTGACATATGAGGCTCCACTACAAATTTTGTGCCTCCCTAGAAGACATTTTCAGAAGGAGGTCTTAATTTGGGTTTTATTAAGCCATGTAGTTTATCAGCTTTGAGAATATTTAATGAATTTTTTTAAGGTACAGCAGAAGAGAATGTGAGTTTGGTGTCCCAAGTCTAAAATGTCAGCACTTTGAAGGTTAAGGCAGAAGGACTATGATTTTGAATCCAGGTTCAGAAATGTAATGACTTCAGGGTTAGTAAGGTTAAGTAGCAACTCTTGTCTCAAAAACAACAGACTCATAAAGTCATGAAACAAGAGTGAATGTTCAACAGTCCTTTAGTTTATTTGAGGCCTTTCTTTAAAATTTATGAAAATTTCAAATTCAGGAAGCTTTTTATTTTTTTTCACATCTACAGCTGCCGCTCTGACTTACTCATCTCTCCATATGTCTTACCTACTTAGAGATAGATGTATGGATCAGGGTGGGAAAGCTGAACCTGCATAACATATCCACCCTGAACTCTCAGTGGTTCTTCTCAAGACTTGCTCACGTCCCACTTAAATTACAGCTTGATCTTCAACAGTCAGGGGACAAGCTGAACAAACATTATTTTCACTCAATCCTGGAGTCTGTATTGAGTCCTGTCATCTATCCTCGACATTTGTTCATACAAAAAAAGAAGGTGAAGATTTCATTCTGTGAAGTGATACCACCATTTCTGCTACAAAGTGACCATGACTAACTATGTAGCTCTCGGAAGCTATACTAGGGACTGGAGAAGTAAGTGTTCCTGAAAGTCAGTAAGGATCCAAACAAGACCTTGATGACATGCTCAATTCACTTATAATGTCTCCATACTAATGGTGTATGCACCATGGATGACCCTCATCTCTGTTAACTTATTAAAATATCCCACCCCAGCACACATAACTAAAGTGGCCACTGGAAGCTGATCTATACAGTCAAATCATGAGAAGAAAAGAAGAGAATTTTGTTTCTCTTTTTGCGATGTTTTGTATAGATAATGTAATTGCACAAGTAAAAACAACAATTACTAATTTGTATCAGTTTATTCTCTGACAATTTCATAATGCTGATAATACATTCTCATCACACTCATTGCTCTTCCCTCTCTTACCATCTTCCTACCAAAATAAACCCCAGCTTCTTCTTACCTCCATCAACAACCTTCCTTCCACCCAATTTCAGGACTTTTCGATTTGAAACCCACTGGGTTTAACCAGAGTCACTCATGTGAGCTTGGAGAGGAGCTGAATGTAAAGCTGTTCCATGTATGGATATATCAAGGCTGATAATTATTTTCTCTCCTTCAGTTCTTCTCACTTGCTCTAAGCTCCTCTGGGTGGCCAGGGTATTATGAGCCACATCTCTAACTAAATTAACATATTCATTTCATTAAGATCCACTTATTAGCTACTGGTAAATTATTTGTTCAATATTACATGATTATTTTATTTGAAAGATTAAATTCTAATCATCATCTCTGAAATACAAAACTATTTTAAACTATGCAAATTCATAGTTGTGTTTCTTTCATTGTCTCAAGAACAGGTTATGCACAAGTGTGAGTCAACGCTAATATTAACAAAAGGTAGAAATTACACAATTATTAAATCACACCACAGGGGAAATATTTCATTGCATTAACTGTACCTTTGCTTCAAAATAAATTAACAAATTAAAAAGGAGAGCAACATGCTAATTTTTTGGAGTGTGTGTGTTTATTGTGATTTTTTCCATGAATGTGAATATGCATTTTGTGGGTTCGGCATATACATATATGTTTGGTGGGCTGCACAGGTCCATGAATGCTAGAGGAGGACACCAGATGCACTGCTCTAGTCCTTTCCATTTTATTCCATGAGACAGTGCCTTTCTATGAAATGGGTGCTATATAGACAGTCAGAAAGTTCCACCCATACCCATCTCTCCCCTGCCGTGTTACAGGTATATTTAAGACCACCCCTTGTTTTTCATGTGAGTACTAAACATCTTCACTTAGATCCTTATGTCTATACAACAATCTGTGTGATTTACTGAGTCATCTCCCAATCCACATTTGTTCATTTTATTGCAACCAATTTAAAGACAAATATTTCATGTATAAGATAAAATTTCATATTGCAAACAAAAATGTGGCCCCTTGTGGTATTCAGTCTGCCTCACCAAATTTAGATTCAAACACACTTAAAGCTCAAATGGTCAAATAAAATTATTGAAGTTAGTCAAACCCATTTTCCTAGGCTTTATGAGCATCCTACCAACAATGCTTATTCTACATATATTATTTATATACAAGACGATTCAGTGTTATTTAGATACATAAACCATGTCAACCTTCAAAATGGTGTACACTAATTTTACACTTATCTGTGAATTCAGAAGCCTGTAGCTGTGACAGGAGACAGTTATGAAGTAGTGAGATTTCAGAAGTAACTTTTCATGACCAACCTGTATTATTAGGCTGGAGAAATAGTTCAGTGGGTATGGGACTTTGCTGTGCAAACATGAGGAGCTGCATTCAACTTCTCTGCACCTATGTGAAAGCTGCAGAAAGTTGTATGTTGTTATGTCTCTAGCCTTGAGGCTTCCGAGTGTGGGAGGGACTGAAACAGGGAGACCTTTTGGTCATGGCCTCCTAATAGTTCCAGGTTCAGTGAGATGTCATATTTCAATAATGATAATAATAAGAAGAATGTGAAAAGGGATAGAACTGGACAGCTAACTTCCTCCTTTGGTTACCACAACCACATACATCCACAGTATGTATAACACACAGACAGACAGACAGACAAAAGACAAACAGACAGACAGACAGACAGACACATACACACACACATACACACCACAAAAGATAATGATTAGGAAGATAATTATGATGTAGAAAATATTATATATTAATGTTACTTTTTTGGCAGATTAAAATACACATGTGTATTAGAAAAACTCAACCCTAGTTAGTGCTGTTTAGATCTTGGACCAACATTACTTAACCACTGTTTAAACTTTCTTGGTCAAATTATACTAAGGGATAGATCAATTTTCAGATGGCTTAATCTTTTCCTAAAAGCTGTTAACAGATGATCATTGTCCTAGATTATGTCCAGTTCCCAGAGGTCAGAGCTCTTGCTTCCTTCTGACTTGTCACTGTTTTCTTTTCCTTTTTTCTTTTTGGATCTTCTATTTATTTACATTTCAAATGCTATCCCCTTTCCCTGTTTCCCCTCTGGAAACTTCCTATCCCATCCCCTCTCCCCCTGCTTCTATGGGTGTGCTTCCCCACCCAATCACCCACTTTGTACTTCCCTGCTCTGGCATTACCCTACACTGGGGCATCGAGCCTTCACAGGACCAAGGGCCTCTTCTCCCATTGATCCTCTCCTCCCATTGATGCCCAACAAGGCCACCCTTTGCTTCATATGTGGCTGGAGCCATAGATGCTCCATGTGTACTCTTTGGTTGGTGGTTTAGTCCCTGGGAGCTTTGGGGTGGGTGGGGGCTCTAGTTGGTTGTTATTGTTGTTCTATCTATGGGGTTGCAAATCCCTTCAGCTCCTTCTTTCCTTTCTCTAATTCCTCCATTGAGGACCCCTTACCCAGTCCAGTGGTTGGCTGCGAGCATCCACCACTGTATTTGTCAAGCTCTGGCAGAGCCTCTCAGGAGACAGCTATATCAGGCTCCTGTCAGCAAGCACTTCTTGGCATCCACTATAGTGTCTGGGTTTTGTGTCTGTATATGCGATGGAGACTTGTCACTGTTATGACCAGTCACAGCTTGAATGTACAGCTCTGCTGGAAATCAGAGAGGATGTCAAGGGATTAATCTTTTGTACATTATGACTCTGGAAGAGTTAGAATACAAAGTATATATTTATATAATCAAACAGAAAGAGTATCTATGTGTTAATATATTCTTTATCACAAAAAGGTAACATTGATAATCAAAAAAATCATTATCAAGTACACATGTAGACACAACTACTTAAAAAAGGTAGTTTCATGTGGCATCTATTCAAGAATCTACACTACCAGAATGCTGGATGCTATTTCCTAAAGGGGGAATACCAGATAACCAACAGTGTACAGTCCTTGTTTTAATTATTACACACAGGCAGGCAAAGCAGAGAACACAGTGAGAAACTGTGTGAAGTTTAGTGACAAAATAGTAGAGCTTAATCTGCTTTAACTTTAATGTTAAAGGAAGCCTTTCAAGAAGTTAAATACAACCTCACTTTGAACAATAAAGACTACAATTACAAAATGACCTTGCACCCTAGAGGGACTAGAAAAAAAATCCAAAATAGATTATAGAATGACAGATGAATGGGGGAAAAAAGTGTGGGTCACATGGCCATGTGGTAAGCTAGAGAAGTGATTTCTGTTGTATCCAGAACATGGAAGTCTATCTATTTTGTCTTATTCTTCAGTGTAGTGAGAGTCACTGAAAACTTTAAATAAACAGGAGTCATGGTCAATATCCATATTTGTAGATGGTCCCCAATTTTATACGAAGCCAAGATCTGAAAAGAGAAATCATTAATAGTGTCAGAGAAAGCCTGTGCTCTCTGAGAGAAGAGGAGAGAGAATAGGAGACTGGGGG
>NW_021604615.1:2291378-2344857 GCF_004785775.1 Grammomys surdaster
GAGGGAGGGAGGGAGGGAGGGAGGGAGGGAGGGAGGGAGAGAAGAAGAAGAAGAAGAAGAAGAAGAAGAAGAAGAAGAAGAAGAAGAAGAAGAAGAAGAAGAAGAAGAAGAAGAAGAAGGAGGAGAGAAAAGGCAAAGTAAAACCAAGGAGCTAAAGAAAGAGGAGCTGTTTCAATTCAGAGTAAAAGGAAGGAAGGAAAAGTTCAACAGTGAGTCCCATATTTCTGTCAAATTAAGAGAATGAGACAAATATCAAAGCCTATAAATGCCATCTATAGAAACACGGCATATAGAGAATGACAATTGAGGAGGGAGTTTAAGGGTTTTAATTTTAGACATAAAGAATGGAGATTCCTCCAAAGCTTCCCACAGGCAGTTACAAAATTATAACTAAGTTCTGTAATCACTCGCATGAGCACTATTTCTAAGGGCTTACCAGGATGACCAAAATATCTGAGCCTACTTCCCTGTACTAGCCCAAAGTCATTTTCATGTCTGAATCCTAATTCTTTCTTCTAGCCTAAGATATATTGACTTGCTTGTTCTTTGACTATTGTGTTTATTGTCTTGCTTGTTTCTTGACTATTTGCATCTATTGTATTTCTAGTTCCTCAACCTAGATCTGACCTTAATACTTGCATGTAACTGAAATCGTATGAAAGCAAAAAGGAGGAGGTAGGATGGGATAGGGGGCTTCTGGGGGGAGGAATGAAGAAAGGGGATGACATCTGAAATGTAAATAAATAAAATATCTAATAAAATACAACAAAAACTAAATTAAAAAATTATAACCAAACTTTCAGAACAGAATTCTGAACTAGAAATAACTATTCAGGAAGCATTCACATATGGGATGTTTGTACTGGTAAAGACAGCAATTATATTTTGTGTGAGACAACAATATACTATGGAATGGTTTGCATTTTGTATTAATAATATACTGTATAAAAATTAATTTTTGCAATAAGAATTATTTCCATGAGAGTAAGTACTTGAGCACAAATAAAAAGATGTTGATATTGGAGTACTTCAAGTGAATTCGGAAATGAACAAATAGTTTTCTACAAAATAGTATTCTGTATGTCATTAAGATGGTTTTACTGTCATTATGAACACATGCAACTTAAGAAGTGATACCAGAAAAAACAAGTACACTATGATAGTTTTCCAAAACACAAAAGAGAATTATCAGGAAGCTGGGATGATAGCTCAGCTAGGAAAGTGTTTGCAGAACAAGTACCAGGTCCAGATCTTGACCCCAAAACCCACCTTCATAATCTGGATATTATAAGCTTAATGCAAGTCAGTCCTAGGGAAGCAAAGACAGATGAATCCATCCAGCTTTCTGGTGTGTTCAACAAGCTTATGTGAGATTCTAACCAAACGAAAGACTGTATTCCAAAGCACAAAGTAGACTGAACTTGAGGAATAACACCTAAATATGACATGTGGACTTCAAGTCCACACCAACACACACAAGTGCACAAGCACAAGCACATGTATGCACATACACAAGAATAACAAGTTCAATGGGTGTCAGTTATTAATCAAACTTCATTTTTATCCAACAGCTAAATCACTTTACGATATTGTTTTTAAAGCTTTCTTTGCCATAAATACTCTGAAAGATCAACATTTTAAGAACAGAAGGGAACTGAATTACAGCAAAATAGTTATTGTTTTTCTACAGAATATACAATATTTGCATTAGCTAAAATATTACAGTAAAAATAGAATCATGTATAAGACAGAAAATGTAGTTATACTATGTATTCTACTGATTTCTGAATGTATTTCTAAATGATAAAATTATTAAGTCAGAATATGAATTATTCTTCAAAATTGAATGTAAACATAATGAGCTTTAATTTAATATTATAAGAGAGAATGTTAGTTAATGTTTATCTTGAGTGAATTAATCATTCCATCCATGAAGTGTTTTATAATTATCTGAAACATGAAAATGCATTACATTCTGGAAGACTTAGTTTAAGGCTTTTGTGAGATGTTCATCAAAACAGCAAAGCTAAGTTAACTTAATAAATGCTTAAGTAGTATATTATATTATCTAGTGCCTCCAATACATATCAGCTTGAATGGATTTTTCACTCTAGGAAACAAACTTCTGGGTGTGTCTCAGAAGATATTTATAAGTGGCTTAACTGAGGGAGGAAGACATTCCATGAGTATGGGAACTCTGGTAGTTAACATGAGAATGCCCACCGCCCACATCAAGTGGTTATCAACCTGTAGATCTTGACCCTATTGGGGATCAAACAACCCTATCTTGGGGGTCACCTAAAACTGTTGGAATATTTTACAGATATTTACATTATGATTCATAATAGTAGCAAAATTATAGTTATGAAGTAGCAATGAAAATAATTTTATGGTTGGGAGTTACCACAACATAAGGAACTGTATTAAAGTATCTGAGCATTAGGAAGGTTGAGAAGGACTTCTCTCTACTCTAATATGTGAATATTTAGTCTTAAGTTGGTGGAACTGTTTGGGAAGACTGAGGAGAAGGTGTATCAGGCTTCTGAAAGCTTATGCCATTCCCAGTTATCATTCTGTACCTTCTGCTTGTTGATCAAGATTTAAGTTTCCAGATACTACTGTGTCATACCTGCCTCCTTGCTACTGTGTTCACTGTCCTGATGGTCATGGACACATGAAGCTGTGTTCTCCATATAACCTCTTTCATCTGTAAGTTGCTTTGGTCATGGTATCTTATCACAGCAATAGAAATGAAACTGAAACAGGCACCATGATCACATGGGCTATGATACCAAGGTGAATGAAAGTGGTAAAAGAACTTTCTTCATGCCCTGTTCTAGGTTTCCTCCTTTCTCAAGATGTGAGGAGTCTTGCTGCATTTTTCTGTCATTTCAAGTTGTACCATCCTCTCCCTGCCATAATGAGCATCCTCTCCTAAACTACGGGCCAAGACAAAATCTTCTCCTAGTATACTGCTTCCTATCAGGCATATGGTCAAATAATGACAAAAGTATCTAACACTGAAGGGTTAATAGAATTTTTACCTCTAGCAGACTAGAGCCAGGAGAGCAGGTCAGCTAGTTCTGGGGCTTTGTGTTCCAGGAACTTGGCTGACCACAAGGTGGATGATATGGTTGAATAAGATTGGGTTCTTGAGAGAAAAGGCCTGTATTTCCCCATGATTGTTCCTTGAACCCTGTCACACACTGAATAATAGGCTGGGACTTTCCACTGGTACTGCCCAGCGCTCCCCCTGGTTTGTGTTTTTTTTCCTTTAAATATCCTACACTCCCCAAGCTAGGGGTCGAAATCCTCTGCCCCGGCTTGGGTCACGAGTCTCAACCTCAGCGCGCTGATTGAAATATAGCTCTTGCTGGTTGCAACAAGATCAGTGTCTAGAGAATCACTGGATGGCCGTGATCTCCTGTGGCTTGAGTGGGGGGGTCTACCCTCTCCAGGGGGCCTTTCAACAACAATAGATTTTTCATTGAAAATTGGATAGTATGATATTCTACAATATTTTATTAAGCATCATCCATTTAATTATGTGCATATGCATGCATGTCTGTGTATGGACATACACATAAGTTCAGGTACCTCTAGAAGTCAGAAGAAGGCATCAGATACCCTGGAGCTAGAGTTACAGGTAGTTGTCAGCCTCCTGATATGGTGGATGAAAGCCAAACTTGTCTCCTTTGAAAGAGCATCATTGGCTCTTAACATTTGTTCCATCTCTCCAGCCACTCTGCAAACTTTTAATGGTCATAGCTCACTAATCCAGTACTACAAATAATACTTGAAAATGAATATTATATGTTACTTCAGACAATCCACTTTTCTGATCCATAGTGAATAAACATGTTCTTTTTTATATTACGTAATGTGGCCTTTGATTATATAAACTCAACATGAAAAATAAATATAGAAATATAAATACTTGTCTAAAGACTGTGTGGATATGCTAATCAGCTGTCTTTATGTCAAAATACCTGAGATAAACATCATAGAAAGAAATGTTTCTCAGTTTGTTTGTAGATATTTTACTTTAAAGTTTCTTGGTCTCCTTGCTTTTGGACTTGTGGTGACCCAGAACCTCACAATAGAAGTGGTTGGTACAGAAAAGCTGCTTTCATCATGGCATCCAGGAAGCAAACACAGACAGAAAGGAGCAGATAGAGATATCCCTTTCAAGGGCTCATCCTGTATTCCTTACTTTCTCCAACAGGGGTCTCACTCTTAAATATTTTACCATGTCCTCAATCAACATCAGCTAGAGGACAAGTATTTAAATATCAGATTCACTGTATGTTTAACAACCAAGCAAGCCCTCATACTGGCCACACTTTATATATTTTATCTACAGTAGAAAGTATTTTTATAGTCCCCATAAACTATTTAGATGAAGTTTGTACCGTTTAACTTTAAGTATACGTTCCTTTTAGGGTTCATAAATTTATCTCACATTCTTAAGTCCTACATTTTATCTTAAAACTGGATCAAAAGTACCATTATAGATTCTTTTTATTTAAACCATATATTTCTTCATAATTATCTTTTCTACTTATGGATGAATGGTATAAATATCATGTTTCCATGATCTTCTGAGTGTTTATCCATCATGATGAAAGAGCATATCCAGTATACCCAACTATATAAAGTCAATAGACAGTGACAAGTGAATACATTTACAAACTGTTTAGTTAAAAATGAATAAAACAAACATAAGCCCTGAAGGGCTATCTGTAAATGCATACTAACCTATATGTATCCATTGTAAAACTGACTCATGTATCACCAGTTACGCTCGCAGTGTCATGTTTTGTCCTAAGCAGGTAGTACTAAGACCTCTCTTTTCTGCTAAAATTTAAGTTAAACACAAATTATTTAAAAGGAAGAGGCGGTCCAAGCTTGTTTGTTAAACTTGGCTCAAATAAAGGTACTGAAGTATGAACGAAACCTAAAAAGAAGAAAACCATGCAGTTTCTGATATCCTGGTTAGATTAGGAGTCAACATGACACAGCTGGGAGTTACCTGAGGGGAAAAGTCTCAGCTGAGAAAAGATAATGTTAGTCTGTGGACATGTTGGTGGAGGACTGTCTTGATTGTTAAGTAATGTAGGAGGGGCACAGCCCAATTTAGAAAGGGTTATCTCTAGGAATGAGGTCCTAGGCTTAAAAAGAAAGTTACTTAAATATGGGTTGGTAAACAAGCCCAAAGCAGCATTTCTCCAGGTTTTCTGGGTCAAGTTCCTTTGTGAGTTACTATTATGACTTCCCTCAGTGAGGTACTCTGGCATGAAAGTTTTAGCCAATAAAACTTTTCTGTGGGATTGTGTAAGGGTATTCTGGTTCATGGCTGGGCATGTGCCTAGAACCCCGAGACTCTATGTGAGAACCCGCAGGAGTTTGGCGCGTTCCCAGAACCCAGGGTCCTGAAAAGCAGTCTAGTCTCCATAGAATTACATTGTTCAGTCACATAGGTCAGCATTACAACCCCTCCCAAAGTGTACAGGTAGAGGGCATGACTAGAGGCCTCAGGCCCTAGGAATTTACATACTAATGTAGGGCAGAGGGCAGAGCAAATTAAGCATGCCTCCCCAGATCCTCCCCAGATCCTCCCCCCAATCTTCCCCCTTCCTCCCTCCCTATTTAACTCAGATCTGGCCTGAGTTTTACGGGGGTACCTCCAGATTCATCCGCCATCTGCCATGACAATAAACCTTTTGGAACCAAGAACTTCCTCTTGTCATTGGGGCCTGCCGCCACCAAAGCCCACAGGCCGCTGGAACATTAGATGTTCCTCCTGCATGTGGGACCCGCTGCATGGTGGAAACCCGCAGGGACTCCACCGCTGCAGCCCCCTATATTTTTCCCACACTTTTCCTCACTTAAATTAATTATATAGCATTTTATCACAGCAAAAGAAATAAATTTAGAAATTCTCAGAATAATACAACTAGACAAAGAGCCTTACAATCAGGTTGCTTCAGGTTAATAGCTGATGATACCTCCTTCGCCTCCTTAATGCTAAGAGAAACTTCCAATACGACACTGGAAATTGTAATATGCACTATGAAGTAAGAAAAATGGTTAAGAACCACCTTAAAAACAACAGTCACTGCAAGCATAATGGCTGAGCTTTAAATGGTTGATTGCTAGTCCTCGACAGGTTTTGAATACCTGAATAAAATTATAAATGAGGCTGTTTTCAAGTTTACCTTACAAAAAAAAAATACCAGAGAAAATACACTTCCAAAGTACATTTGCAGGATGTTGAGCCTGAGTTCCATAAACCAGAACCTTTGAGTAACCCTTGGCTACCAGCTAGTCAAGAAAATTTAATAGGAAACATCCATATCTCTTTAACAACGTCACAGAATATTTTGAATTGCAAAAACAAATGTAAAATATTCTCAACTAAAGGGTGTATTGGTAACTTTCCTTACTGTGTGACAATGCACTCTACAGAAAGAACTTGCAAAAAGAAAGAAGGAAAGAAAGGAAGAAAGGAAGGAAGGAAGGAAGGAAGGAAGGAAGGAAGGAAGGAAGGAAGGAAGGAAGAAAGAAATATTTATTTGGGCTAACATATAAAGAGATGATTGTATATTCTATCATGGTGGTATGGCATGGCATCAGATATGTAAAAACTGTGATCACAATTCATCAAAGTAGTTTTACCATACCCTCAGGAAACAGAAAAAATAAATGCTGCTATTCAGCTCAATTTCTTCTTTTTCCTTTTTTGTTCAGTATGAGAACCCAACCCCTGTAATGGTACTGACTACATTTAGTATCTCTTGGCTTTTAATCAAACCTTTCTAAACTCTGTAGAGGTATGTCTCCTAGATGACTCTAGATACTGTCATCTAGCAGGAATAATTAGCTCATGGGTAAAATCATAAAACCTAAATCATTTTTCTTTTGCTCCATACATAAATCCATGAATCATTTGAACTATTCTTCTCTCTCTCTCTCTCTCTCTCTCTCTCTCTCTCTCTCTCTCTCTGTGTGTGTGTGTGTGTGTGTGTGTGTGTGTGTGTGTGTGTGTGTGTGTGTGTGTGTGTGTGTGTGTGTGTGTGTGTGTTTAAATGTTTGCAGAGTAAATACTTTGGCCAGTTTTTTCTATATATAATTATGACTATTTAGAGAAGTAATGACTCTCTTTTGAAAATTGATGGTCTTAAAGTACACTATCAAAGATAGCATTCACCCTCTTCAAAATCACTTACTCACAAATCAAGCGGCTAACTTATAAATAGTACAACACATTCAGGCAGGAAGGAGGAATTCATGAAGATGACATCAGTCACTCATAAATTTTGTCAACAAATGCATAGTAAATCACACAGACTCAGTCCACGAAAATCTATTTTGAGTTAAATACATTTTTCTGTTCTCATGAAGAATAACTACAGAGCAGAGGCTGATATTGCCTTACCTACTAGACATATCTGAAATTATATTTGTGCTAAATGATACAACAGAGAAATGTGATACTTGAAAAACTATTTTAAGAGGCACCCTTGACATATCTGCATGAATCAGTTATGAAAGAGGGATGCAAGGAACAGCAGAATCAGAGTCCTACACTGAGGTTGTGGACAGCATAGGCGTGGTAACTTACAGCAGAGAGCAAGTTAGTACTGTATGATCATATACACTGAAGTGTTTAGGGTGCAAATGGCAAAAGCTTTGAAGCTGGAGGTGCATTTCTCTGGATCAAATTAATTTGCTAGTGATTTTTTTTTTACTTTTATAATTTTTCAATATGGGTGAAAAAAATTCTCATATCCATGATCAATAGACACCACATAACACTAAATGTAGGTTATTTTATTTGCCATGTTGCTATGCTCCTTAAAAAATAAAATGAGTAAACCACAATTCACTTTAAGATGAGAAAAATACAAATCTCTAAATATTTATAGAAATGTTGATGAGTATATTATTGGCATACCTAAATTTTGTAGTTCTACATTAGTTGTGTATATGTCCTAATATGATCAAAGGTATAGTCATTTAAGGTAGTGAACAGTGATTTAGAAGATGGGTCTGATACACACACATATATATGCACACACATATATGTATGCACACACACACACACATGCATGCACACATGTCACTTGTGAGGTTCCATACTCCATCTGTATCTTCAGGTAGCACATGGATCTACAAACAACTAATATATGGATAGGGGTACTGAGAATCTTTTAAGTTATCCAAGGGACACTTTTGTTACACTCAGTCTTGGCCATGATAGTATTTTCAGAGTAAAAATGTAAATTTAAGTTGGGATTCATTCAATGCCAAACTCTTAACAACCACCCAACCTTTGGATAGAAGATAGAATAATACATAATGCCTAGCTAGCATCATTTGAGGCATGGTTATAAAAACTAAAGAGAATTTTTATAAGTAATGAATATTGAAAATTCCAAAATGTTGGACCATTTGAAATAATCAAAATAGGCAAACTCAATAAATTTCTATCATTCAATTTAAACTTGAAAAAATCATTAATCTGCAGCAATAGAAAACTAGGAAAGGGGTCTACTCCAGGCAGTTCCTCCATCAACCCACACATAATACAAAAACAAACTTCTTGCTTGTTTGGTTGCTTGTTATTTCATATTATTTTGAGATGTTCACTATCAAAGACATACCTTCTCACCAATTTTTTATTTTAATATAAACTCAGGAAAAAACATATGTAATTCATACAAGTTCAAACAAACCCTTTTCATGCATGTTACTGATCTTCTAACACACACACACACACACAAATATCCAAATGGAAGATGATAAGATCATCTTTAGGATTTGTTTTGTTACTTTCTTTTTGCCACAGGCTAAAAATATCCACCAATTTCCTGAGGTCATTATTGATCAATAGGTATCTGACCTCTGAAAGCCCTATAAGTGTTAAGAGGTATTTTTAGGCTATCCTTCCTATTTTCAAAAGTCAACATGAGGAGCTTATCAGTAAAAAAGAATAAATGATACTTGGAAAGAAACTGTTCAATGCTGAGAGAAAAATCTCAGCCTCCATATGTGATATTTGTTATGCTATGTAGATACAAAATGTTTGTTCTTTTTAATTGTTTGAGAGTTTCACACACACACACACACACACACACACACACACACACACACACATATGCACTGTGGCTGTGTTTGGCCAAACTGACCCATATCCATGGTTTAATTCCTTCAATATACCTCCCTACACTTCCACTCCCCAAATTCACACACTCTATTCTTAGTTCACTGAGTCTTCTTATGCAGACACATTTATAGAGCCACCCACTGGCACACTGGCAGCCTACCAGGGTCAGATTCATGAAGAAAATAGCTCTCCCTTTCCTAGCAAATATCAACCCCCTCAAAGCAACAACAGAAACAACAAAAAACACCTCATTAAGGATAAGACATGGAACCCCACTCTACCTCTATCACCTGATACATACTAGAATTTTGGCTTACTTCATCTTGTTTCAGTTTGTGTATATAGTCAAAGTCACTGTAAAGAAATTGAAATGTTTGAGGAAAGATATTGACATGAAACTGATCATTCTGGCCTGGCGGTGGTGGCGCACGCCTTTAATCCCAGCACTTGGGAGGCAGAGGCAGGCGAATTTCTGAGTTCGAGGCCAGCCTGGTCTACAGAGTGAGTTCCAGGACAGCCAGGACTACACAGAGAAACCATGTCTCGAAAAATCAAAAAAAAAAAAAAAAAGAAAGAAACTGATCATTCTAAAATTAGGTAACCCAGACCAAGATAAGCAAGTGATAGACATTCTCTTTCATATATTGATCCTAACATTGAATCTTTGGAAATCTCCTTCAAATTTGCGGAATTGTGGAAGGAAAGGAACTGGAAGGTGGTCACTGTGGGAATCTATGGGGGGCAACTAAGAGAAGGAAAAAGTTACATTTTTTTAAATAGATAATAAAATAAGTACTAAGGAAATGGAAGCATACCTACATCATTAAGAAAACTCAACTGTAAACTCTGATTTCATTATTGAACTTCATATATATTTATTGAGATTATAATATAAATATATAACCCTCCTTCTCTTTTATTCCTTCTTGTTGTCTTCCAACTTCATTGCTTCTTTTTTACATATATTATTGATACATACATATATTACTATGAATCTGTTTGAGCTTGGTTGTTTTTGAATCCTCAAATGCTGACTTTGAGACTTGAATTTTATTCGCACTACTTATCAGAAGACATAAAATACACACTCCTTTATGGTTTATGATCTACTACAAATGTTTAACCTAAGTACACATAAGGATGGAGTAGAGATCTTGGTTAAGTCAGGCAGAGATTTCACAGTCCTGGTATAGGGCTCTACTTTCTGTAACCATAACAATCTCCAAAATGTATGCTACTGCTGAGAGTTCATTGGCTACACTTTTATACTCAAAGACAAGCCTCAGCACACTACCCACTTCTCAACCAAGTGTTATTTCTCCTAGAATCTACCCTTTTTATTCATTACCTTTTTATACTTGTATGTAAAATGGTCACACACTTCAGTCTAAATTATTTTACTTATAATTTCAATGTTTTCATTATGTCTAATTTTAATACTTTTTCTAGCTTATAACACAAATAATTTCAGATTGTATTAATAAAACAATTAGCCAATACAAAATAAGACTATAAAGAAAACCCATACGATATAGAATTTCTCATGAACTTTATAGACCATAGATAGAAGCTTTAGAAATAAAAAACTCAAAAAACTTAATCTAATCTCTGAACATGGCTGTAATCTTTGGACTGTAATCATGAAATCAATGCATCCTTAGAAAATCATTGAACCATGTGGATATAAATTTGAGGAGAGATGGATTAGCAAGAAGTCCAGGTGAAAATTAGTACTGATCTAAAGTTAGAAATTACCACTGTCACCACAGTGTTTCTCATCTCTAAAATATCCTGTAAATTTGATGCTGATTTTCACAGCTTGGTGGATGAAAGTTTTAGAAATGAATACCCAATTATCCTGGCTTAGATCTGTATTCACAAAACAGAACACATGTAAATAATGCCCCATCTAGAATGCCACACTGGACCAGCAAGGAAATGCTCCATTTAGACTTCATACCATTAGCCTTCCCACACAAGAGTATTTTACTGACAAAAATGGGTAAGTTTGCATTTCCACAAGAAAGTCCCAACTGTCTGCTAAACACAGATGATCAACTAGTCTGCTAAGACACACAGCTAGGACATGATTGTCATTAAACAAATACTACAGGAGACACACTGTTTAAGCAAAAGAAGTCTCAATTATAGACACCTGCCTAAATGTTACAAGATGTAGTTTTGTGTTTAAATAAAACTGTCATATGTAAGACATTGAATGAAATTCATTATGTTTTTGGTAACAATTACAGAATAAACAAGTGCTGTGTTTTCCTTTGATACATTTCACCCATCACAAACAATTATCTTGTTGTATGAGGGCTGGACCCTGGGGTAGAGTGTGGCTGGTCTGTTTTTATAGCTCTTTACTTATTCCAGATCTGTTGAAGGAATATTGCCTCAGTTTTTGTTAAATAAATATCATTTGTACATAAAGCAAATAACGTCATTTCAAGTAACAGCAATAAAAATTGAATATAGTGCTGTTTGTATATGTGTTTTTTGGTAGTTTCTTGCTTAAACAGAACCACTTACTTGTCTTTACAGTGTCTCTTTATTTAAATTATTTCTTAATGTTGTAAAGGCCTTAGAATTAATCAGCTCCATCTGCAGACACAAAAGACATGACACAGGGAAAAAAAAACCCTCTGAGGACAAAACTCTGCTTCCTTTCACAGGCAATGGGGGAAATTAGTGTCATCACTAGGTTGAAGACATAAAGAGACTCAAAATTAAAAATCCTTTGAATGCTTCCAAGAAGATTCCTATAATCAACTGGAAGATAAGTAATGATCAGAGCCCTTTAAAACAGTATTGTTCGCTCCATTAGAACTGTTTAAACGTACCCTACTATTCACCAGAAATTATACAAGATTACCGCAGAAACCATGTTATTGTTTCAGTAAGGCACCCAGATGTTTTAAGGATGGCTCTCCTCACCAACTTAAGGTTAAAAGCCAAGGTACAGAAACAGCTGCAGTCATAAACTTTAATTGCCAAGCAGGCTCTACCACAAAAGTGTTCAATTGTCCTGACAAATAGATTTATTCTGAAGAGCTGGGTAGAGATAGACTTGAGATAGCGTGAGTAGTACATGTTAGAATAGGAGATTCCTTGCTAAGTGGAATCATATTTTGTAGAATTTTTCAAATGAGTTCTTTCATAAACCTTCCTAAGTGTATATGGTATCTGTTAAACTTCTAAATATATCATTTCCCTATAAACCATACTAGTCCAGATCTACCAGGATGAGTGTAAAGACACATACACTTTGAACATACCTCATGACTGTTCTCAGACTTGCACAATACTGATGTTGCATTAGTGGATCATGGTTGGGAGGAAATACATTGCCATAGTTACTCTTGATATCTGAAGAGAGAATAAGAATTAGTGCCATTTTAGAAAATAATTTCCATTACCCATTTAGGATATGTTTTATTTTCTAGATACATCTGCATCAGCATCAATGCAAGACTAAGTCTGTGATGAACATGCATGATCAGGGGAGATTCTTCAGCTAACCCTGATGTTTAGAGAGATATGTGGTTCAAATCAACCAAGCAAGCATAGGCTAAAACACAGGAACACTTGTGTCAAAACAAACTGCACAATCAGAGTGTGTTTACTTTTGGGTATTTTGGAAAGTGAATGGTGAATGTAGACTTGGGATCAAGGTTTTCAGTATTCAAAAATAATAGTTCTCAAATAGGCCTCAAAACTTTGCAAATTCCATGAGTTTTTCTGATTAGCCTGATTTTACAATTAAATGAAAACTTGACCTCATTTGAAGAATTGCAATACAGAATATCAAGGAGGATTTGACACAAGAGAGGTTGAGTGTTTGGCAAGTCCGTTTTTCAGAAGTATGTATGTAACGTTGGTGTGTGAGGAAATAAATATCTTACAGCGAACAGCAATCCCCTATTTATTCTCAGGAAACAATGACAATGTTGGATCTTCATAATTCTCCTTCTTGACATTTTTGTTTTGGACTGGTATTCTTATGAAGGCTAATGTTGAAAACTTAGACACTCTGATAGTTTCCAATATAATCTTTGGGATATTTTTGTTATACAGGAGAACATGGGATGTGCTTCTTTCCGTATCTGGATTGTTTCACCTATACTTTCCTCCAAGTCCAGTCACATTTTCAAAAATTACTAAATTTTATTTTTACTCGTGACTAAATAGTGCTCCATTTGACATACATATGGTCTATATTTTGCCTAGTTATTCATTCCTTGGTGCTATAATTGATGATTAGTCTCATTCAATCAAGCCAAAGTAGCCTGGTAATTAAAGGATAGTACTAATTTTATTCATTTTGTTTTTAAAGGTTTGTTTTCATTTCCTATGTGAGTGTTTTTCCTCTATATGTTGCTGCACTCCATGCTTGCCTAGTGTCTAAAAAGTGTCAGAAGAGGGTATTAGATCACCAATGCTTCACAAATTATTATTCAAAGAAGTAGTTAGACTTTTAAAATATGGTTATCGGTTAAAATTTTAAAAACTACTTTGCTAGTGAACAAGATGTTCAGATTATGTCAAAGCCTATTCCCTACTTTTGTGGATATATTTTATTTAGCTTCAAAATCATTTTTGCATTAAATTACAGAAGTTAAGCTTTACATTTCACTGAAATACTTCAACAAATTTACGTAAGAGTTAAGCAATTGTATTTGATGTATACCCAAAGCAGTGTCGAAACTGTGAAGGAGAAGCTTCCCAAAATTAAGGAAAAATTAGCAAAATGCACGAAGACGAGAGAAATTCTTCAGTACAAGGTTCTCTTGTAATAGTGATGTGAAACTTTATGAGGCAACTTTTTTTGAAGATGATGTTGAAGAATCAAAAGAACTGCAATACATTTTGTTGGATACAGTTAAATTGTGTGTGTGTGTGTGTGTGTGTGTGTAGGAGGTTTATGACAAGCTACGTGAAAAGTAGGGAAGAATGGGCTTATCGCACAGTCTTCACAACAGACCTGAAAATGTTAATTTCTGTCTTTACATATATGTTTAGATATCTTCTTTACAAACAAGAAAGGAATCCTAACATCTTTTTGAAGCATGCCTTATCAAGAATGACTGCTACTGCCTGGACATTCAGACAGTCTCACTGTCACTCCAGTTTGTTATATGTATGCAACTAGTGACTCCCAGTCATCCATATAAAATTAGTCTACTAAGATAAAAAGAAGTTATAACTAATAGAGCAAACAATCATAAAAACAGAAATACATAAAATTGATTATACTGCCTTGTTACTTTAAAACTGAAATCACTTTATCCAAGAGTGAGTTGTTTTAATGAATTGCATTTTGACCTGTCTCTATTTACTTTAATGTGAAACTGGTATCTGAACATATCAGATGTCTAAGTTAGTAGCACAATCATATGCCTTGCTTCAATAGTCAAACTCTTCTTCCCAGAGCAAAAACATGCAAATCATCACACAACAGGTCTTGTTTTTGTATTTAAAGATGAAATCATTTGACTTTGTCTTCCATAATGAAGTGTGCAGGAAAAAAAACCTATAAGAAGTAAGAAGTAAGATAATGAAAATTTTATTCCAGTATTAAGTCACCATCTAATTATAAGAATCAAACACCAACCACACCTACAAAGGCAAGCGCCATCCCATTCCCAATGTCTGCATGTTTTTTTTTCTTTCTTTCTTAAATTTCTAAGGAATACGAAACATCTGTCTTTTTCAGTCTCCTCACAGCATTCAATCCTATGGACAGATGTTTTCAAAACCACGTTGTCTGTGAACATTTAAAGGAAGACTGTATTTGCATAAACTCTGGGAATTCCAAGCTTCGTGCTTTCCATACTGTTTCAGTTTCTTTTCTTTTTCTTTTTTTTTCAAATCAACATTTTTTTTTTATTCTGTACCTATCATTTTGTTTTACTCCTCATAAAGCAGACATTGTGTGCACACATCTGTTAAATCTGGGCTGCATTTATTACAGTTCTGTTCTTCCAGAAACAGGAAGGATTAATTACCACAGACTGGCTCTAGAAGCACCCCGTGTTTCTTAACACACAAAATTAATTCAGAGTTGACAAAACTCTTTCAGACACGGACTGCTTCCTGCTGAGGGCGCTTTATTAGCATATTTTTCCCAGAAAAAAAAAGTGCCTGATAGACCCTTTTTACCTCTCCTCTGAGTTCAATTTGTACAGCACTGAGTGACAGGCAGTAAAATGGCTTGAACATATCTGAGGCAAGTTGCCAAAATCCTCCCGATAGCAGCACTTTGGAGCCTTTGTTCAGAGTACATTAAAGTCACAGAAGGTCCATGTACTGTAGACAGCACAGGGCAGGCAGGATGTTCTCAGTAAGACAAAACAGCAGGTGATAAATGACATTAAATAACAGTGAGAATTTACCACAGACCAAACTAACTACTGGAGTGAAATGTTCTCAGCTCGAAGGCTATATTAACAGTGAATTTATAATTAGGCGATTATCATTCTTTTTAGTGTTTGAGGAAGTCTATACGTAAAAATGATGAAGACAGCTCTATTTGACTCTGGAGACATGCTGCTGGAAGTGGTTCTAAAATTGCTGGTGAATAATTTTTCTTTCAGGATTTATAAAGTCATTTATAAAATCGGTGCTTAGAAGATGGCTGGACTTCTGAAGATCTTGCACATGCATACATACAAATGTGCATGTGAACATACAAAGATCATTAATAAACTACTGTCTCATTGAGTTGCCAGAAAGTCAGGCTACATCGAATTATGATCTTGTGGGTGTTTCCTAAGTTAGTCAGACATTAATCTCAAGTATAAGCATTAAATTTTGTGTTCATTATTCTGTTAGAAACTGGGTCCTTAAAAGATGTCTCTCCTCTATCTCTTAAGGAATCCCTTTATATCAGAACTATGTCTGATTTCTATTTGAATTGCCCCCCTGAAGCCTCTTAGTATCTAAAGAATTGTCATTCACTCATTTGGGGAATATGTCAGAAGAGACAATACCTGATAATTTTATCATGAAAAAAGGTTCTTCTAAAATCATCATAGAGCAATAACTTGGTCAAATGACCTTAAACAGAACTACAGTGATAGAAATAATAAAAGAAAACAAAAATAACAATTAAAATAAGACAATATAAAGATTTATTTTAAATGCTTGAAATAACTGTATTTTCCCAGAAGTTTTGCCTCCTAGCCTTTTGCTGTGTTCATTGAACAGTATTCCTTATTTTCTTGATTACCCTTAAGTATCCCTTCTGGAAGAGGGAATGAGAGTACCTTCCCAACAGTGGCCACAGCACACATGGGCCTTTGGTATATTTTCACCATCCAACATCTTGTGTACTTTTCCAGACAGAGTTCTTGTGAAACTCTAGCACTGCGTCATTGGCAACCAAATCCTGTCAGTCTAGACACGCAATAGTACTTGGTTACAATTGAATTTCCATAATAAACTAGAACCCATTCATTCATAACTTTCTCCAAGATTCCCTTCTGGGCTTTTAACTCTCCAGGCTAGCTGCAGCCAAAAGGTGAATTCTTGGAAAGTTTCTGCTAAAGCCATTTTTATCAGATATTGACTTATATGACTCAAAAATCATTTTCCATATGTCCACAGGAATTATTGCCCCCAAAAAGAAGACTATGAGGATCTGACGTCTATAATTTAAAGTTTGAATCTGAGTATTCCTTTGAGAGACAAGCTCAATAGCTGGAATGAAAGATTCAAATTCAAACCCAAAATGTGCTCATAACCATGCATATTCCAGTAAAGCATAAACATGTGTGTTCACCACACAGAATTTTTCACTGTTTTGGATATCTACAAATACAGACTTGCCATGTTATTTATTTTATCTTGAGAAATTAGAGAACTATAAACTAACAAATAAGAAGGTTCCTATTTTAAAATTTCAGTGTCTGTCTTAAGATTTATTTTATTTATTTATTTTTTAACCATGATGACCCTTTCTAACAGGACTCAAGGCCCCACACAAACCTGCTACTACAGCTCTGTGTCCATTTGCCCTCCATGAGGAAGTGAGCTGTGTGTCATTTAGTCATCTTTTGTTCTTGGTTACTGAATACTCTTTATTAGCTTTCATTTGCATAAATTTATATGCTTCTGTATAAAAATATGGATGAAATAGTAAAATTTGAGTCAGATGTCTTCATTTCGCCCATTTTTTTTCTAAATTCTTGATGACTATATTTGGCACAAAACATTCAAATATCTCTAGGATTTTTTTTCCTTGCAGAATAGTAAATAGACATTATTAAGAGACAACTCTTCTAAAATTACCTTTATTTAAAAATCCACTCACAAATACAATAGTAATTCAATATGAAAATCTATGAAATTTGGTATGAATGGATCCTTACAAATTTGTTAAAACTGAATTTAGGATAGAGGCTTCATTGATTTCTTAGTTGATGTCCTTGTGCCTAAATTTTTCCATCAGAATGATAAGGAACAAAGGGGTTTCTATCTTAGATTATTTGAAAATAGTAAAGATATGTTCCACATATATCATTCCAGCAGTTCTGATTAAAGATGCATTTGATAAATATTGTTTACCAATAGCTGTCATCATTACTGCCTACAAATGGTAGCTATGATTATGAAATTGGCTATTTACTAAAAAGAATGCAATTTTGCTGCATGATTAAAAATTGTAATAAAATTTTAGATTCAGTACTAATCATTCTTTGTTTTTAAATTTAACTTAATTCTTGTGTGTGTGCATGCATGTGTGCCTACATACTCATATGTATACTCAACACCATACTGTGACAAAAAAGGAACTACATCTATAGTCACATATAAACAAAATTCTTTTTCAGACTTTCTGAAACAAGTAATTATAAATTAATCTGTGTGAATATATACTGTTTATGAAAGTAATTTTGGCATGATTTCTATGTGTTTTTCCACTAGAATGAAAGACAGCTTATTTATGAGTACATTTGGGTAACCAAAAGCTGCCATTATCAACACAATCTTGAATTCAACCACATGAAAAGCACATGTGGTAACATGTTCCTGTAATATAAACACCTGGAAATGGGCAGGAGAACTCTTGGGGTTTTAACACAAGTGAATCTAGCCAAATTGGTAAGCTCTAAGCTCAGTGAGCGATCTTGTCTCAAAAATGTGGAGAATGGTTGACAAAGATGTCCTGCATCACATAATTATAGAAACATACACATGCTTGCTCCCTCACCCCCCGTCTCGTACGCAAGCAAGCAAACAAAGACAAATTTTAAGTTAATTTAAAGGACATTAAATAATTTTTGTCTGGCTTTGAAATGAAGAAGATCCATGAAACTCAAAACTGATACTGGAAGAAGCTAATTTTATTTTAATGTTTATCACAATATGGCAAATGCACTGTGGGGTTTTTCTGCACTCTAAGAACTGAAGAGTGACCACCTATGAAGAGAACCACCTCTTTGACTCATATGCATGAGTTCCGAAATGATAAGCCATTTTATAATAACTCAGGATAGAAAATATGTAAGCTAAACTACTGAAATTTTACTGAAATATCATGATTTGACATAATGTCCATATAATTTATTTAGTGGTCACAAAACAACAAAGCAAATAAATAAATAATCACAAAACTAAACAAAATGTAAAACATAAAATGGCCTTAAATACTATTTCCTCATGAAGTCAATAACTCCTTGTTAAATATCTACTTACCATCGCCTATTTTGATTACTAGTGGCAAATTTTACTCCTTACCACCACTAAAATACACTTTGTTAAAATATTAGACTTTTCTTGTTTTATTTTGTTTTGTTTTTCGAGACAGAGTTTCTCTGTGTAGCCCTGGCTGTCCTGGAACTCACTCTATAGACCAGGCTGGCCTCGAACTCAGAAATCCACCTGCCTCTGCCTCCCAAGTGCTGGGATTAAAGGCGTGCGCCACCACCGCCCGGCAAAATATTAGACTTAAAAAAGCACTCAAGCCTTCTTTATAATGTTGGTGATGACCTCATCTTTCAGTATGTAACTTTTATGACCATACAGTTTTTGAAAAATTTTCTTCTAAGAACTCACTCCGTTGTACACAAATACTGTATAATATTCAGAAAACCTTTCATTCAGGAAGTTTCATTCAGCTTTTCTGCCCAAGCCCTGATTTTCTCAATGACATTAAAACTAAAGGAGCAGGCTCAGATCTTTCAAACCAATGTTCCATTTTCTTACAGCAGTACTGCACATTTTAAGCAACAAATGACAGTCTTTAAAAAAATAAGTTTCATATAGTATTAAGAACTCCCAATGTTTCAGACAATACCAAGGAGTTAAACATGATTATTTCAATTTATACTTAAAATCAATTATATGAGTCTTATTAGAAACATCTTGTGTTTAAGAAATTAGAGTTTAAAATTATAAACTAATTTCTCATGTTTATAAATATAATAAATAATTCAAGGAGAGATATAAAGACTGATTTTTCCTACCTTGTGATCCTATGCACCTGGTTAGGATCTTGAAGAGCTACTATTTTCAAAGAGGGAAAATGATGACCATGTGGTTTTTTACACATTATAAAAAGCAGCATTACAGACAGTAAAAGGTATGTAGACAGACAAAATCTGTGAAAAGAAGACAGTAGATCAATATCTGTTGTAAAGGAAGCCACATTAGCTCTTTAAAGTCTATTAAATGAAGAAATCTTCTGTAGAAATCCTTTGGGGTTTGCATATGTTACGGGAGGGGGGCATGCCTCTTCTGTGAGCAGAAGCAGGATTCTCTGTGTGAGGATTATAAAATGGGACCATGACTTAAGGATGAGTAATGAGTGAACTGGCTTTTTAAAAGTGGGTTATTTTTGTCAGAAATAAGGCAGGGGTGTCATGTGTTAGGAGTCAAGTGATGTGAAGTCCCAAGGAATAAAATAGAGCCTTTTGTGACCACTTAGCCCTCCTGGATTGGATCACACATAAGAGTAGGATTAGTTAAAAGTCAGAAGGGCTGGAATCCAGAAGTTGAAGCACTACAAGAGAGACATTCCATTAATCTAAATGTATTAGTTAGCCAGGGTCTAGACCAGGGATAAGAAAAGAAAGCAATGGGCAAATGTAACACATAGAAGTTGGAGCAGACAAGACAGAGTTAAGATTAGAAAGGGTCCAATTTCAGCACCATTCACCTTTGGGAAAACAATGTGAGGAATTCTCATGATAAGCAAGCATCACAGGAACTCATTAAAATTAGTTTCCCTAGTAAAGATTCCACACCAAGTTAGAGAAATGATATCTGCCATTATTTCTACTCCTATGACCTAAGTTATTCCATTAGCTGTGTTGCTAATCAACTCAGATTTCTAACAAAGTAAAAAAAAAAAAATGAAAAGGAATTGTGTCAAATCTGTTTACAATGCTGACATTGGTTTTTAATTTCCTTAATAACATTGCATCATATAAGCTATGTCTCCAGTAAGTTGTGCTTGAACAAGTAAGACACTTATGTCATTTTTACAAACTCATTTTTAATGTGTTGTCTGATCACCTCAAGGTGATTCAGATTACCCCAAAGCAATGAACTTTGCACCCAGATATTTATTTCATTTTTACCATGTAGATTAGCATTTTCTGGTTTTAGGTACTCTTAATATGCAGACCCAGTCAACTCTGGTTTTTGGCACTCAATCAAGAGGTTAGGTTACATAGCAGGCAGTCTGTCATCAGCTGTTTTCAGTATATAATCCCCCGTCCATTTTCTCTTCCTGAATCTTGGTTTTCTGAACTTAAATCTTTCAAGTTATTACATGACTGCACAAGAATGTGCTAAATATGCACGTGCCAGAGCCTCCAGCTAAACACAACTCTGCTTCATGCTATTCAGTATAGTTGAGGCATGCAAATCTGTACCAGGAGATGTACGGCCTCACTGGGGAACACACCAGATGGGAAATCAGGCGTTCTGACAGCTTGGGTCTGAAACACTTGAAGTCTACACATCAAGTCACTTACCCCTACCTCTAACTACTCACTGTAGAAGACAACATTTTGTATACAAGACAAACAAAGGTCTAAAAGCGAAACATCAACATAAATAACCAAGATTCTCAGGAATTCTATTTAGCATAGAACTGGAAATTCTAGTCATAAAAAATAGACAAGTGAAGGAAACAGTAGTGGATAGACTGGAGGCACACAGGTGATATAAGTGAGATTTTTTTTAACTATCCCTAATTTTTTTTTTTTACATTCCAGTCATTATCCCCTTCCTGATCCAGCCCCTAACACTTCCTCAATATGTTTCTCCTCCTGCATATCCAAGAGGATGTCCCCAGCCCCAGCCCTACCCTGCCAGGCCTTCTCACTCCCTGGGACCTCAAGTTTCTTGAGGATTAGGTGCATCTTCTCTCACTAAGGATAGACCAGGCAGCCCTTTGCTGTATGTGTGTCAGGGCCTTGAATCAGCTGGTATATGCTGCCTGGTTGGTGGCTCAGTGTCTGAAAGATATTGGGGGTCCAGGTTAGTTGAGACTGATGGTCTTCCTATGTTTTAGGGTTTTTCTTTAACCATCCTAAGTCCAAATTTTTTCTTTCATGTTTCTTTTAAATTTTTAAAAATTTCTATTAGCTTACAAAGGGCTTATCATCATGACATTTTCAATATTTTCTTCAGCTGTTTCTGCCCCGATGTCCCTGTTTTCTTGGTACTCACCCACTTCCAGTTGTTTGTATCTTTGAGAGAAGATCTGACTGCGTCTCTCAGGCTGACCTGGAAACCATTATGTAGGGTATGTTGCTCTTGAGTTTGAAACAATTATTGTGTCTCAGCATCACAATTTCTGAGGTTACCAGTGTGAACCCAAAGTCCAGGATACAGGTCATATCATTTTATATGTAGAAAATCTGAAGGAATCAACTAATGTTTGTTAAGTAGTCTCCATAAAATGTCAGACTACAAAATAAGCATACAAAATTAATTAAGATTTCTATGTACTAACATTGTATTATCAAAGAAATAAAATCATAATTTATACTATGAAACTTAGTACTTATTAGAGCAATTAATAAAAAATAAGCTATGTTTCATTGTTAACTATGACATTGATGAAAGGAATTGAAAATAGAAACAAATGGAAAAGTATCTTGTGTTCATAGATTAGAAAAATTGATATTTTTAAAATGTGTATATTACTCCCCAGAATACTCTTCAGATTCAATATATACCTGTTACTACAGAAACATTTTTAAGAAATTATATTTTAAGCCTTACAAAATAAATCAATACACAAAACTCACTGAATTAGCAAAATAATCTTTAGAGAGAAAAGAAACAAAGGTGGAATTACTCACTTTTCTATTTACAAACTTTTATGCAGAACACAAACCTGTTAAACCTTAAACCAGGTTAATAAATCATAAGATAGAAATAAAGAATCCAGGAATAATACCACATATTTATAGTCAATTGAATTTTCTGTTCCAAGAAAATATTAAGAGAAAGAAGAATCTCATCAAAATAAAAATACTTTTAGGTGAACTGCATATCTGGATACAGAAGAATACAATCTACTACTGTCACACAGTGTACTCAAAATATCAGCTCTTCATTGATTAAAAATACATAAAAAATCAAAAACTATTAAATTTCATGAACTATCATGAAGTTGGATTTCAGAATATTTGGAGGGTTATATGAAATTAAAACCAAAGTAATAGAACAAAATATCCGTAAGATTTCACCAAGGCTAAGACCTTAGTGTACATCAAAGGAAACAAACAACAAAGAGCCTGTAGAACAGAAAAAAAAATATAGCTATAGACTACATATCTCATAAGGCTCATTTTAGATAAGCATCCACATTATATAAACACTACAACTCAGTAGAAAGAAAGGCTCATCCTTATTTACTATTGGTAAAAGATTGAGAATAGGCTTTTTCTAAAGAAGACCAGTAAATGTTAAACAACTATATGAATAAATACTCAACATGACTAATTATCAAAGAAATGCTGATTAACCTACTTTGAGATGTCAGTTCATCTCTTTAGGACAGCTATTATGAAAAGAAGTTGAATATTCACGTGCATAAGGAAGTAAAATTCTTGTGTACTGTGTGCAACATCAGAAATTACTGTAGTCATTAAGGAAACAGTGTGAAGGCTCCTCATGAAACTAGAAATAGAATTACTTTATGATACAACAATATCACTACTGAGTATGTATCCAAAGAGAATTAAAACTCAGGATGTGGAAGATATATCTATCCTTCCAGCTCCTTTCAGTATGATTTATGAGCCAAGATACAGAATCAGCTTTAGTGCCTGTGGACGGATGAACAGACAAAGAACATGTGGTTAGATGGAAAATAGAGTTCACACAGGATACAGAACCTACACATTACTTGTGTTGCTATTGATCCTTTAGTTCTATTTCGGGTAAAAACAAAACAAAACAAAACAAAAAAGAAATAAACCGATGGACTGAATCAAATGCATTGTTCTAGAAACAGAGACTAGTTTTATTAAAGATCCATTTTGTCAATTGAATTATTAAATCTATGTAATAATGTATGGTAAATATTATTCTTAATTCAATCTGTGAAAACTAAATCTGAAGAAGATGAAATATTGCACACAAGTTTCCTACTGGAGGAGACATTTTTTTTCCCTCTTACAGAGACAACCTACCATCTTTATATGGATCAGAGCTTGGTAGATGGAACAACCATGTGCTCGTAGCTAGCATTGCTCAGCAGGAGGTCTCCAAGCTAGAATGATTGAGTCTGCCTTTTTGCATGTGGTAAATTTTGTGGGATGGCTGTGATCCAGAGTAGCCTGGAATAAATAGGGACGTCTGGTTAGTTGTAGAGGGATGAATTATCAGTGCCACCATAGAGACACGGTCTTATTTTCCATTGACATTTTACTGGAAAGGGCTGAGCTACATAAACTCCTTATCTGTGACCTCCCAAGTCAGTCTCACTGTTGGCTATATATTATGTATTGTGCATTCCTTGATCCTTCCACAAGCCACATGAACAGAACTGACACAAAGCCCAGGTTGTGTGATTCTAGGCACAGGGACCTTTGATCCTTGAGTTGTGATCTTAGAGCTAATTATTCTGTAAAAGACCTGAAAAGGACACCAATGATATCCAATTTTATTCTGTTTCCTGTTGTCAGTTATATGCAACCCCAGTTCTCATTCCATCATTAAGAATCTTACTGCATCTTGCTCTGCTATGTTTAGTTGAGAGCCCTGGGAGGTCTGCCTCTTTCTGAAGGGGAAGAGTGGAGGAATGGATCTGAGAGAGAGGCAAGGTGACAGTGGGATGGGTAACTTGGAGTTGTGATGGGAAGAAAGGCTAAGCTCAGAACATATTGTATGAAGAGAGAATGAATAAAAAATGAAAAAATAAAGAGGGATGTAAAAAATTCTTGGTGATTAGAGGTGAATATTGTGACTGTCTTCAAATCACTTTCTTTCCTAATTTCTCCAGTCTTTCTCATAACCAAAATCTACCCTATGAATTGGTATTTGGAGAATAATTCAAGAATATTTTGGTAAATATGGCAGATGATAGATAGATAGATAGATAGATAGACAGATAGACAGACAGACAGACAGGCAGACAGACAGACAGAAAGACAAAGAGACAGACAGATAATCTAGGCCAAAGGGTTTTTGAAGGCTTACTATTTGGCCTGTGAAGTCAAAAAGAAGATGGATTGCAAGTTCCCCCTCCACACTGTAGGGAAGAAAAACAGGACATCAAGTGAGGGAAGGGGTTGCCAACCCACACGCAAAAACTCTGACCCAAAATTATTCCTGTCTGAAAGAACTACAGGGATGGAAATGGAGTGGAGCCTTAGGAAAAGAAGGAAGATCCAGCTATAGGACCAACGTTGGATTCAGCTCAAGAGGATGTCCTTATGCCTGACACTATTACTGAGGCTATGGAGCACTCACAAAAAAGGATCTATAATGACTGTCCTCCGGAAGATCCAACAAGCAGCTGGAAGAGTCAGATGCAGATATTTATATCCAACAAATGGACAGAAGCTGGTGACCCCTGTGATTTTATTAGGAGTAAATTGGAAGAAGCTGAGGAGTAGGGTGACCCTGTATGAGGACCAGCAATCTCAACTAGTGTGGACCCCTGAGACCTCTCAGACACTGGACCACCAACCCGGCAGCATATACCAGCTGATATGAGGCCCCCAACACATATACACCAGAAGACTGCAGGTTCTGGATTGAGTCAAGAAGAGGCACTTAACCCTCAAGAGACTAGAGGCCCCATGGAGTGGGGAGGTCTGGTGGGGTGGGGAGTGGGAGTGGGTATGGGATGTGGAATCGTCAGAGGGTGGACTGAGAGGGGGATAAAATCTGAAGTGTGAAAAAAAGATTAAATAAAATTTAAAAAAGTAAAAGTTCAAATATATAAAAAAGAAGAAGATGGATTACAAAATTCAGTAAAGTAAGAAGTAAAAATCAAAGTTATTTTGGGAGAACAAATCATCAATTTCATTATTTGAACATTTGATAATCACTTCCTATAGATAAATATTAACAAAATATTAATCGATTATTTTCTTTGCGTATCAAAAGTCAAGAATTTTAAAGACAATTGGAAGAAGAAGGAAGAGTGGTACACATTTGGCAATAGTTATTATGATAATTGCATCTTGGAAGAATTTGGATGTGCATGGTTTTAAATTAATTTCTTTTTTAAGTGTACATCTAATAGAAATGAAAAGTATGTAGAGATGTGCATGTTTCTATACAGAGTTACAAGAACTCTTGGACTCTTAGATCCAAAACTTGGGGATGGGCTCCCACAGAGACACGTGGATGGGACTCGTTGCAATAACATGAGCTTTAATGAAACTAGTGCACTAGGACTCTCTCACATGCAGGCAAGAGAGCCCTGAACAAAAGCAGCGAGCCATTTTTATACAGAGTTAACAAGGGCAAACCACAAAGTCTGACCTTTGCAGGTCCGGTCTCTAGGTGACTCAGATTAAGAAAAAGAGTGTCTTCCATTTGCCCAGGTTTATTATGTTAAGGGCCCAGTTTCCTGATTCCTGGAATGTGTCTATGTGCTCTGGGCCCTCCTCATCCTCAGGTGGGTTCCCTTCCCTGTGGTCTGAAAGAATGTTAATCAGGCTCTCCCTTTTTCCTCTGAATGTTAATCCAGCAAGTGTCCTCAGACTAAGGAATGTACTCCTCCTGGAATGCACCCAGGCAGTGAATTCTAAGTACAAACCAAGACCTGAATTCTAAGTTCAAACTGAGACCCAAAAGTCCTACAGAACTATTACTGGTTTCTGCTGTCCAGCTATTTAAGCTCTGATGAATAAATACATGCTATACAATGTGATAGGCTTTTAGAATTCCTGTAGAGTAGTAGCTTTTACTATCAGGAAATATTTATACTAATCTGGCAAGTTAAAAACAAGTAGCACCATGACACAAAGCATTGTTGACTGATAAAATCTAAACAGACCAAAGCAACATACAGTCCAAAAAAAGAAGAAAGAAAGAAAAAGAAATAGACACAATTATTAGCAAATTCTTTCCATGGCATCTCAAAAACATTTTTTTCACCTATCTGAGTTACCTAAATAGTGTTCATTCATTTTTACAATTCAGATAATAACAAACATACTTTCTCCTTGAAGTTTTGTGGACATCACTTCCAGTTTCAGGTCAATGACAAGTCAAACATATTTGTTCCTTCCTCACAGACACTTTGTTTTGATGAACTCACTTTCTCAGAATGCTACTAGGCAACCGGTCTGTACTGTGGTACACCCATATATGTGTCTCTGTATGGGGAAAAATTACAGGCCACAGCTCTGGAGTCCCAGTGGGTTTCCACACTGCTGTGGCTGGTCCCACATGCAGGAGAAACGTCTATGGTTCCAGTGACCTGGAGGCTTTGGTGGCGGCAGGCCCCAATAACACGAGGAAGTCCTTGGTTCCAAAAGGGTTTATTGTCATAGCGGATGGTGGATGAATATAAAACTCAGGGCAGTCCCGAGTTATATAGGGAGGGAGAAATGGGGGGGGGGGATCTGGGGAGGCATGCTTAATTTGCTCCGCCCTCTGGCCTTCATTAGTAAGTAAACTCCTAGAGCCTGAGGCCTCTAGTCATGCCCTCTACCTGTGCACTTTGGCAGGGGCTTTAATGGCCAGCTTACGTGAGTGAGTTCTAAGGAGACTAGACTGCTTTTCAGGACTCTGGGTTCTTGGGGCACACTGAACTCTTGCCGGTTCTCACGCAGAGTCTCGGGGTTCTAGGCAATTGCCCAACCATGACCCAGAATACCCTTATGCAGTCCCACATCTCTGGATACATATGTCTTTGGATTTCTAAGTCTTCGATGTTGCTTTTTCCTACAAGACAATCAGCATGCCTGGAGGTGAACAACTCATGCTGATGATGTGAGAATCAGGCAGGGAATT
The DNA here is from genome assembly GCF_004785775.1 of Grammomys surdaster. Classification (NCBI taxonomy): domain Eukaryota; kingdom Metazoa; phylum Chordata; class Mammalia; order Rodentia; family Muridae; genus Grammomys; species Grammomys surdaster. The sequence goes on from NW_021604615.1 coordinate 2,318,995, forward strand.
AGCAGCCACTGACATCCTTGCTGAGACCAGGAAACTGTCACATAGCACTGCTTGATCTACATCTGTATCTCATTTCACATGAAGAAGAGCACAGATCTCTCCTTATGCAAATCACCTGGACTAGTATTGATTTTTTCTAGGTATTCCGTGAAATTTTAAGTGATACAGAAAAAGAGAGAGAAAACACTAATTATCACTTTGGAAAGGATAATGAGTAGCATATCTGTAAGTCTAGCAGTCCCAGGAATCCAGAGAGAAATGATATGAGGATGGGGGAAGAACTCCAGCCAAGTGACTCTGTTTAACCTTAACACATCTCAGTACTTTTTGCACCAAAGAGTACTTGATGGACACACACTAATGTTCTTTCCAATCTCAACTTTAAGGTGTGAAGAATAGATACCATACTAATTTCCCTTAATGGCTGACTGTCAAATCCTGTGCAATTGGATATATTTATCTTTCAGCAAGAATGATTGAAAATAAGAATTTTCATGTAGTAGGACAGTATATGTCAAGTGCCTTCAACAGTAGCATTATTTATGACCAAGCTGAATTTTCAGATTAAGAAATTGGGCTATACATAGATACTGACAGGAAGAAAGGGGACAAAATTGACCCCTGAGTGAGAATTTGCTGTGGGAAAATCAAGGATCAGAAGCACAGAGAGATTTTGGGTCTTTCTCTAGTCACTGATTCTCTATATGAGACTCCTGCCCAAGTCATTTCAAAAGCCATTCCTACTTCAAAATGTCTATGTATTCTTTTTGACCTTATTATGGTATTAAAACTAACTTTCAGCAATGTCTATGTTCAGAGGAAGATGAGGGAAAAGCGCTCCCTTCTAGACATTATACCACTGAAATGCATGCCCGTTTAAAAGTGATTGTTCATGAACCATAACCAAATAGAACCTCTCCATTCTGGAAATGATCAGATAGATTCAAAAAGAATATTTGAAGCTGTGCCAAACCAACACATCGTTGCAATTATAAAAGCAAAACCCATACCCCAAACAGCCAGACATGCCCCCTCCCATTACAGCACGGCTGCCTCCCACAGGGAGCCTGACTTAGCACAAGATAAAAACTCAGAGTACTCTGCATTACATCAGTTAGGTGACATTTCCCAGTGGCAAAATCCCAGGTAAATAATTAAAAATGACTTGGAAGTCATTACGCTGCGATTACCATTTTCCTGAAACTGTTCATCGGAAACTGCAATGGTGTGTCAGAAATCAACAAAATGGAGCATACTTCACTCAAACACAAATTCAAGGGTCAAATATCTCCTGATAAAATACTACATTTGGTAGACAGGATTAAAATGATATGTTGAGATTCTGCTTCGAATACTGTTTTAACCCTTGGATTTTCTCCGTTAAGTAGCTATGATCTTCAGTCACCATCATCATTGTGCCTACGGTGTGAAATGCTCTGTTTCCATTCCAGTTCCTCTTGGTTCAGAACATCTATGCCAGGAAGCACCTGAGGTGTATATATTTTTTGTTGTTTTAAACAAAGCTTTGACTTCTTATCTATGCATAAATCAACTGTGGTGCTATGTCTATTGTGCAGAGATAAAACAGAAATATACTGAAATCAAAAAAAACCACAGTCAGGGAGGGTTTTCAAGGTGTTTTAGAAAGCATCATGTTGCAGCCTGTCAAAAAAAATAGCCTTTTCTACTTCTAGGTAGATAACATGATTTTAAAATGGTGTTTGTTGTAGGTTCTTGACATTTACAGCTCTTTGTATTTTGCCTTCAAGAGTTGAAAGAAAGGCTACAGCCTAATCCTGCTGTCCTAGCCCTTAGGAGATCAGGGACGAGAATTCATGGGGTTGAGGCCAGTCTGGACTAGAGGATGAGATGCTTTGTCTAAATGGATCACAAACATTTTAAAAAAAAATATATTATTGAAGTGCATTCTGTGAACTGTATATTCAAATGCTAATTTCAATACACAGGAAATCCAGTTGAAGTCCCGACTTTAGTATTGTCATTATTCTGAAGCATTTCCTGACTCAGTGTTTTGTAAAACATTGTTGGTACATCTTCAGATTGGTGAATAAAGAGATGCTCAGCTGATAGCTGTGAAGGAGAGGAAAAGTTTGCACTTCAAAGCTCAGAGAGCCAGTGGGGAGTCTGAAAACAACAGCAAAGAAGAAGGAGGTGCTGAAAGAAGGATAGGAGTAAGATGTCAGATAACTCCAGCAGCTGGGGTGTGGTTCAGGCCAGCATAGTCTGGCTAGAATAAATCAGAATCTTCCCAGTTATAACGGTAAAACACTTATTAATAAACATAAAGGTCTCTGTATCATTATTTCAGAGAAAGGGAAGGTATAGAGAATTTTACTATAATTTTACACCACATAATAATCTAAACATTAGTCCTGGGATGTGCTGGAAAAAATTCCCCACAAGCTATACTTAAATCCTAAGAATCACCGGATCTATATCCTTTAGACAAACCCCCTCACCTCTTCCTTGGGCCCTTTTCATGCTACCATCTCTAAAGCTCTTTCCCAGGTGTCTCCAGACCTATTTCTCTGTGAATTTCTTTCTCTCTTAGCAAGAGATTAGAAATGCAACCTATGGATTGTGTGGTTAGAGAGCACTGTAAAAACCATGTCTGTCTCCACAGTTTCACATTCACTAACGCATTTGTGGTTGATACTTTAGGAGTCCTTGTTACATTTTTAATTGTATAGATTGTGTTTCACATCTAGTCTGATTATTTTCTTGATCTTTAAAGAGCTTCTTAGCTTACGAATTTTTTTTAAATGTGAGTCTAACCTTTTACAACTGTTCAAGAAACCCTCAAAACCTCACACAAATATACAAGATTAGACAAAAGACTCACAGGAAGTTTGATTTACTCCTATTCCCACATCAGGTATTTTTCTAGTCCAGAAGCTTGTGTAGTCCCACAACCTAGTACACTTTTTTGATGGCATGCTTAGGAATACGTCATCTAATAAGTAGGCTCCAAGTTGACATGACTATAGTAGTCACAGAGCCCATTGAAAGCACTTAGCTTTGAGCAATTGAAGTTAGAATACTTTTTTTACGATAAAAATGATCTTTTATGTAAAGATATTCCCAAGCTTTCATGCTTTAGGATAATATTAATCTTAAATAACAATACATAGTAGTAATTATGACTCTTACTTAAAGCATTTAGCACTTATCGGATTATGGAAATGACATATATCTTAAAAGATCCACAGCTATTTGATAACTAACTAACGTATACTCCTCCCTCATTAAGGTTTTAAAATATGACCAATTAGCAGAATAACAATAGTTGTTTCTGCTCTAGAGACTGTGAGATCTCTAGCCTTGGGCTTTGATCAGATTTATATTACCAGACATGAATTTCCATCTGTGGAGCAGGTGCCAAATCTAGTGGTAAGGCAGCCAGTTACCTCTGGGCAGGTATGCCACATTTGCTGTAGTGGGCATATCTTGTGTGACAGGTTGGTATTGTAGCGTACAGTATATAATACTAGGTAAGAACAATGATACCTCTACTTTCCTAGCAGCCTGTATAACACATTCCATAACTATGAAAGCTAGATACCAGGAAGGAAGTTTCTCATTCAGTTTGAGATTGAGGTTACAATTTGGAAACTATGTAATCATATAAAAAAAAAAGAAAATATACATTACTGAATGAGAAATAAATAAGTTTGTGTTACATATGAAAGACATCCTAGATTTCCTTGAGCAAGCTCAGCTGATTTGAATTCTAAGAATATCATTTAACATATACATTTAATGATTTGTATACTGTTCAAATTTTAGAAATTAATAAAACAGCTCAAAGGTATATGATTGAAAATAGTTACGAGAGTAACTTCTTTAAACATAAGCTTGAAGAAATGAATATAAATATGTCTATTCTTACCACATACTTGTTTACATTAACACAGTTGACTTCTGACAGAAAAAAAGAAAAAAAAAACACTTGAATCCTTCAGGACTAACCCCCATATCCATAAGAGATCAGAAATGGTAAATCAGTTTTTATTACAAACTATATACATATGTTAGTCTACCAAAAACAAAGATGAAATTATTCATAAGAGCAATATAAGCAATTTAATCTAGCATTGGTCAAATATACATGCAAACAAATACATGAGTATTTTTCTAATTATCAGATATATAGAAATGTACAAATACATAATTTTGATACAAAGTATTCATATGTTACCTAGGCTGATCACAAACACAAACTCAGAGACTAGCTTCTGGCATACAAGCAGAGAAATCTTGTTTAAACATCCTTCAGTATCTGTAGATCTTTGGTTATTCATCATGAGGTGACAAATGAATCAACATGAGTCTATAAATGCAATATCATTTAGACAGTCATCTTTCAGTGACGACTTTAGAAATTCAGGCAGAAAGTTAGAAACCATAACATTTTTTAACAATGGTATCCTAAAAAATGCAGAGGATAATTTTATAAACCATAGTCATTGTATTTATTTCATGCAACTGATCTCAATGAAGAATGGTGGTAGATACACCAGCAACCCCAGAAGTTTTCAGCGACAAGGGAATTTTTATGGGAAATGATCAAATAAAGCAATAAAATGTACTTTAGATGTGTCAGTCTTAAGTGGTCTTACTTGTACACCATACCATTGCCAGTCTGTCATTCTTGTAGGCTTTGCTACCTAGAGCACAAAACAAGCAAGGCTGGAAGTCTACTCACTTCTTCATGTTGGTTAATGGGTCTGGATTGATGAATCATGACATACCAGGCCAGGTATCTGAAGCCAAAACACATAGAATTTCTTGTGGGTTTTTTTTTTTTTGCAATTGTAGATTTTTACACTGGAAATAAATTCCGTTAAAGATAATGTACATCTAGGCTTACCAATTTGTTGCAAGTCTGAATTAGCAGAATTATCATTGTAGACATGGTTATACCACAGAGGATAGACATCAACATGTCTGTTTCTTTTAAGTCAATGATGTCTTTAGTGAGTATCAGATATATAAAAAATACTTTGGAAATACACTTCAAATAGCAAAACGTTGCTCATGCCCTTGGAAAATCTTGTTCATTTCATTTGGGAAAAGTATCAGGCGTCAACAAGTTTTAAAAACTTTTCAACCTAGGTAAATGCTGTATGCAAAGAAGGATGCTCTTGAAACATACAATTTTCTATGCAAATAGGTGACATAGAAAAATGACTACATTTACAATAAAATAGTCATAATAAAATCATCTAAAATCAAAGGTAATTGCTCTCATAGAAAAGAAAATTTGAAAATTACTTTTTAAGATATTTATAAGCAAGTTTCAAGAATTTATTTAGACTATGAAACAATAATTACCCTTCTAGTAACTAGAGTGGCAAGATCTATGAAATTAGAAGGCATGAGAACAATATAATTACTGATGATGTTTTATAAATTTCTATGATAAGACATCTGTTGTGTTTATAACAACAGATAAGACATCTGTTTATATATGAAAAACTAAAATGCTTAATATTAAGGAAGTATTTTTAATTTCAAATATAATAAAATTTCATAAATGCAAGAATTTTGGAAAGTTTAAAATAGTCATAAGCTAACAGATAAATTACTCTAACATGTAAGTAATATTTAAATAATAATTTATGTATCTATAATTTAAAGAAACAAGGATTTGGAGTCATAGAAAGTATCAGTTAATAAAGTGCCATAGAATCATAAAGGCCTCGGTCAGAGTGCAGAACCCATGTGAAAATATGCCATGTATGGCCACACATGCTTATAATCCAGGGATTGGGGAGGTGGAGTTAGGTGAGTTTCTGGGACTTACTGATCAGCTAATATTCTCTATTGGATAAACTATGATCCAATGAAGAAAGCTTGTCTCACAAAACAAGGTGGGTGATATCTGAGAAATGATACCCAAGATCTATGTCAGATCTCCATATTTGTGCATACACATGTAAACCTAGCTCTCCCCTACATGAAGATATACATGCGTAGATATGCACATATACACACATATGTGCATACACATATACACACAAGTGAAGACAAATGTGCACAGGTAAATGGAGATGCCCTCATTCTATGAGAAAGAGTATCCATGCATGTTTTCAAGTCAAAAATTACTCTCCTAAAATACCAGATCATCTGAGTTGTTAACAACTTTGTTCTCTTGAAGTTGTTGATAATGTATAAAGGTTAGTGATTTTATCCTGTTTCTTGTCTCATAATAATGATTATATTCTTTATGTATATCATGTTGGAGATATCTTGCCCTGGTATGACTCAGCTGACCTCACTCATTTCAAATCTTTTTGAGAGCTTAAATCACCAATTGCTTCCAATGCATGCCCTTGCATACAGATCGGTGAATGGAGTATGTTTCTGATCTAGAGGAGGCAATATGAAGTAAATATTTACAATGCCATCATTGCAAAGGTGAAGAATCAAAACTTTAATAACATAAATTTGGTCATATGCAATCTTTTTGAATGTTCATTTTTTTTAACATTTTTCCACTGTAGCAGTATTTGAATACCAATAGAATCAATCTCAAAGAAATAGAACTAAAGACAGTATTAACATTTCTGGAATTTATTCTGCAATGTGATATTTATGACTTTTTGCCAAACAGCCATATGTTTAACATCTTCTTTGATCTAGAAGCATTAGTCTGTATAGTTCATAGGCTGCTTTGTAATAAATAACGTTTTGAAAGTAAAATTAAAAACAAGTATTTGATTAAATGAACAAAAATAGACTATCAAATTTAGCTGTTGTCTACTGACATGTATGTAAAGAAGATTGGTTTGGAAAAAGTAATTGGCACTGTGTATTGGGCACTGATTTAGAGGATGTACCATCTAAAGAACTTTGTAGCATCCCTGTAAAGCAGGGCCACCTGTTTAATCCAGGAACTGAGTGCAAAAAAATCACTTTCTATGGCCTTATCAAGAGAGCATATTTAGGAAATCAAGAGACTAGATGATACCTGTGGGGACTTTGAATCACTGCTGCTCTTCTGTTAATTAGAATCTGTGCTGTGTGTGATTAAGATGGAGCATGTGGCATTCTGGGAGATAGTCTTGGGCAGTACAGCACAACCTTATCCAGACTCATAGTCAGGTATATATCCTCCATGGGAAATGAGCTGTCTGACGCAATAACTGTGTAGCCAAATATTCATTTGATCTTCTTGAAAATAGTACAGCGTCTAAAACAAGAAATGATATACTGGATACACAATGAGAGCAATATGCAGGCAGAGTAAGTGGGGAAAACCTATGTACAAACATCATTCCTAAGAAATGTCAATCTCTCTAAGATACTAATGGGCAATAATAGTGCCTAGGGAAGAGGCAGATTGTTATCTCTATAAAGAGTTATGCTACCTACTTGATTATTAAAATCTTTTTGTGAGCTGATATAATACAAATACTTTCATGCAAATTCAAATTGCAAGAGATTTATCCATACAATCTGTACACAGATATCCATATTAGAATTTTCATTTCTGGTATATTTTTTAATTGTCTGTCCATACACACCATTTGATGAAACTTATAATTTGATATATACTCACAAACATAGAACTTACTCTTCTATACAAAAGCCTCTACAGTAAATTGTCTTTTCTTCCATTTCCCTGTTATGTCTATATATTAAGTAAAATGACTACCGTGTGCTAAGAAATATGCTCACGATGTAATATGGAAAGGCTTACACTAAGGATACCCTATCTATCACTCCCTTTTACTACTCAAGTCTTGATTTTACAGGAGAGCCTTTGATACTGATAAAACAGCATGAACCAGGATGCCAATCTTATAGTCATTGGATTTCTTGAGTGAGAAACAGCTCTGGTTTTCTCTCTAATAGCATGAATATTGGACATTGAACGGATACATTTTCCATTCACTTTTGTCTATGTTCCACTATAGATGTATTTAGTCAACTTTACAATCTTAGCATTCTCTTTATCACAGCTACTAACAAAGAGTACATGCAAAAACTGTTAAAGCATTGGAATTACTTCCATAGTCCCATATTTTTTTCCAAATATCTTCGTGGAACATCGTATGATATGTTGGAATATAACAGTACACAATGTAAATCAAAAGCAGTGGACTGTGTAATGTATGGCATGTGATACGACTAAGACTTGTAACTCAGCGATAATAGTTGTTTCTTATTCTGCATTGAAATATTTATAAAACACCACCAAAATCTTCAGACATAAAAATCCCAGATTATCATTGAAATGTGTTTTAAAGGTAGAGGGAATACATACAAGGTGATAGAGAATGCAATACATAAATTCTAATTTAGACTCTCAATCAAGTAAAGAAATAAAGAACCTATATTTTACAAGAAATATCATATTTTCTATGTATAAGCAGAAGCATATATATAAACAGATACAGAAATAGAATTGGGGTATTTAGATGATAATGAGAAAGTACTACAATAACAGAAAAGAAAGATGATAGATTACTCAGAAGACAAGATTGGATAGAAATGAGAAAAGGAACATGGAAGACTCTTGACTTGGAAATAACTAGAGAAAGTTAATAAACTGGAGGGCTATGCATATGTGTGTGTGTGTGTGTGTGTGTGTGTCTCTGTGTGTGTGTGTGTGTCTTGTGCTGTTCTATTTGCTGAAGACAGTAAATAACTTTTTCATTTTATGAGTGAATTTTTCACTCAATTATTGAGGTCTTTTTAAATCTACCTAATGAGTATGAGAAGAAAGAGAATGTATAATGCTGTCTGCAGTTAACAGGAGCAAATAATGGTTAGGGTGGCTACATAAGTAATCCAAATTGCAACACTGCTGCCAAGAACATGTGTTTAACCATATGGTACATCTGCTGTAAGTTGGGAGTGGTACAAAGGTAGCTGGAACATATGGTCATCCTAAATATAGTGGGCATGTTCAATACATGTGCATTTTAACAGGCAAGTACCGTTCTTTGTTTTAGAAAAAATGTATCTTTAATTCAGCAATATACGAAAAAGGCTTGATGTCATTTCCTATACTCTGGAGAGAAAATTAAAATCAAAAGGGTAGGGAATATAATGCACCATGTTCGTGTCTAGTAGAATGTGCTACAGGAATGATGCTCCATGTTCATGGTTCTGGGCAGCTATACTTTTTAGCATTGAAAAATTATTATATATTTTTAGATTGCTAGTTAAGTTTATTGTAAGAAACATCTAGTTTGAAGCCTGAATACTGGAATAGAGAGATGCAAACTGCTGCCTGTTGTGATTTAATTTCTACTGTTGTGGTAAAGAATTCTGACCAAAAAAACAGTTAAGGGGAGAAAAGATTTATTTCTGTTTAATGGCCACATCAATTACTGAAGAAAGTCAGGGCACAAACTCATGCAGGAACTTGAGAGTGAGCCACATTTCTCTCCCATAGCATCACCTCTGTCCCAGAAACTGACAGCCAAAGGAGTACATGGGAAATCATGGAGGTTGTGACTTCATGATCCTTCAGGATCCGATCAGCTAGGCTAGACTTTCTTGCTTCAATTAACAAAGAAGATAACCCTCAGGCCAATCTGATCAGAGAATTCCTCATTTTCATGTCTCCTTACAGGTGACATCTAGGTTGTGTTAAGTGACAGTTAAATCTATGGAAGACCCTAAAAGGACATAAAAGTGTAGGAAGAAATGGAACAGAGAAGCAGAATCAGATGGTCCAGCTCTACTTGCTGTGGAAGATAAGCATATACTATAAATGGCAAGGATACATGTACGTTGTACTCTTATCCATACTTTCAGTGTCATATTGTGGAATGATCCTCACACTCCCTCACACAAAGTACAGAAGAAACTAAATGGCAGGTCCTTTACTCAACAGGCCTGAAGGTATTTACACATTTTAGGTATTTTATCATCACAATTATGAATTGTAGGATTTGTTTTACTATTCTCCAATGAATGGTATAACATTATAATTAATTAATTAATTAGTTAATTAATGAATTGAGATTACATTCTAATATCAGTTCCCCATCCTCCCAGTACCCTCTCACAAGTCCTCTTGCATTCCACCTTCCTCTTCTTTTTTGAGGAGGGGAAGCTCCCTGTCTTCATATCATCCCCCCAATTACCCCACCATCACTACTTCCAACCCCCCCCCTCAAATCTCTGCAAGACTAGGCACATCCTGTCTGACTGAGGTCAGACAAGACAGTCTATTTAGAGGAGCAGGATCCACAGGCATACCATAGGCTCAGGGATAGTCCCTGCTCCAGTTGTTAGAGGACCTGCATGAAGACCAAGGTGCTCATATGCTACATTATGTGCAGGAGGCCTAGGTTCAGCCTATGCTTGCCCTTTGGCTGGTGATTTAGTCTCCAGAATATCCCAAATATTCAGGTTAGTTTGCTCTGTTGGTCTTCATGTGGAGTCCCTGTCCCCTTCCGGTCCTTCCATCTTTCTGCCAACTTTTCTGTAAGACTCCCCCAGCTCCATCTAATGGTGTGAATCTCTGTATCTCTTTCTATTGCCTGTGCATGGAGCCTTTCAGAGGACAGCTTTACTAGGTCTCTTTCTGCAAATATAACAGAGTCTCATTAATAATCTCAGGGATTGCTTCTTGCTTGTGGGATCAGTCTCAATTTAGGGCAGTCGCTTGTTCGCCATTCTCTCAGTCTCTGCTCTTTGTCCCTACATAGCTAGTTTGCAAGGCACATTTTGTGTTGACGGTTTAGTGGGTAGGTTGCTTTCCTTAACCCTCCACAGGTAATTCTCCCTGGCTACAGGATGTAGACACTTCAAGATCCGTATCCTCCACTACTAAGATCCTAAATGCCTGAAGCACTCTAGCTAGAGTGGCCTCCACAGATCCTATTGGATCCCCGCCCCCATGCCAGGTCTCTGGCATGTCCTAGAAATTGCACTTCCCCACTACTGTTCTCCCGTCTGTCTCTCTCCTCTACTCCCCCTTCGTTTGATCCTCTCATCATCTCCTCTTCCACCCAGTTCCCTCCTTTTATCAACCTCTAATTTCTAACCTGTTTCCCCTCTGAGAAAGATTCAAACATCTTCCCTTTGGCCATCATTGTTATTTGGCTTCTTTGGGTCTGTTGATTATAGCATGGCTCTCCTATACTTTATGGCTCATATCCAATTATAAGTGAGTTCATACCATGCATGTTCTTTTGGATCTGGGATACCTCATTCAGTATTATATTGTCTAGTTCCATACATTTGCCTGCAAAATTCATGATGTTCTTCTTTTTATTCACTGTGTAGTAACCCATTGTGTCAATGAACCATATTTTCTTTATTGATTCTTAATTTGAGAGACATCTAGGTTATTTCAAATTTCTGGCTATTACCAACAATGCTGCTATAATAGTAGAGCAAGTGTCCTTAAGGGACTGTGTAACATCTTTTGGATATATACCCAGGAGTGCAATAGCTGGGTCTTGAGGTAGTACTATTCCCAATTTTCGGAAAACCCACCAAATTGATTTCCAGAGTGGTTGTACAAGTTTGCACTCCGACCAGCAGTGAATGAGTGTTCCCCTCGCTCTACAACCTCAACAGCATGTTCAGTCCTTTAAGATTTTGATATTAGCTATTCTGATGGGTGTCGATTGGAATCTAAGAGTCATTTTGATTTGTATTTCCCTGATGACTAAGGACATTGAACATTCCTATGGGTGCTTTTAAGCCATTCAAGATTCCTCTGTTCAGAATTCTCTGGTTAACTTTGTACTTTGATTTTTAATTGGGTTATTTGAATTGTTGGTGTCTAACTTTTTGAGTTCTTTATATATTAATCTTCTGTCAGATGTAAGGTTAGTGAAGAGCTTTACCCAATCTGTAGGCTGTCATTTTTTCCTAATGATGGTGTCCTTTGACTTACAGAAGCTTTTCTGTTTCATGACTTCCCATTGATTAATTCTTGACCTTAGTGCCTGAGCCTGATTTAACTCTAAATAATTATAATATTATGCTCTGTCTTGAATAGTTAATAACTGTCTATTGTAAAACACAAACCATGGTCTCTGGACTTAGACTTTAATAGTTTCCATTACAGTGAATGGCCTACCATTCTATCCAGTGTTATGCTATCCAAATACCAAATATTTTCCTTTAATAAAATAAATGACTTTTCTATGCCTTAAAATTCCAGACACAATGGTATTTTAAAGCCAAATTAAATAGAATAATCTTGCATATTCTCTTGTGCTCCCTGAAGCAATAATGTGGACAATGCTACACCTGCAGGTACATAATCTCAGCTGAAATACAAATCACTGTTGGACTCAGAAAAAGAACAAAAATCATAATAAATACAAAATTCTGTATACTCTCAATGTTTTCTGATAATCCATACATTAGTATAAATTATTTACAAGATGACTATTTTTGATCTCTGTTTCACAAGAACAAGATTGTATTCAGCTATCAGCACTAACATTTTACAACAAGCTTTACAATAAAACTGAGAATAAAATACATTATAATTGGGGCTGGTTATTTTTTAAGTGTTATGATTATTTGAAATTTCTAAATAAAGTAATTGCATAATTTTAACAGTTTTGTCACATAACTTATATTTACTTTTAATTAAGACATTCTGTAAAGATAGATTACTTTTTCTCCCCAAGTTTTCTAGACCATAATTTTGTGCCAAATTCTCAGAAAAATAATTCTTATCAGGAAAAATTGTACATCTTGATAATTGGTCTGTTATTGGTATATAATATATAAATTTATTTCTGGGGACTATAATATGGAAAGCCTCAGCATTTATTTCTAAAAGCACCTTAAAAATAAGCAAGTACAATTATACATATAAACATGAACAAGACAATCTTCTCTGAATTTTAATAATTGACAAAAACAATGTTCTCATTTATTCTTTCAAAAATTCATGCAATATATTTTGATTATGTTTATTCCTCTTTTGCAGTTCTTCAAAGATAAATTACTACTACCCTGCCTATCTAGCATCATGTTTTCCCTTTTAAAAGAAATTCCAAAATCATGGAGGTTGGATGATTCCTCTTGAGTGTGGACCATTCCTGGTGTCCTGTATGTATCTCCAGTATCACTACATTGAAGAAAACTTATTTTCCTTTTCCTAGCAGCTACCCATTGCAAATAACTTTTTAGCTTTATATCCCCAGAACACATCATCTCGCTTTATCTTCATCTGTAGGGTTCTTATCTTAGTTTGAAGGAACATGGGATGAAGTGTTGGAAAGACGGCAACAATACATTTCCTCAGCAAATACTGATTGTCAGGCACTGTGTTGAGCTGAGGATGATAATGATGACCAGACAACAGACAAGGCTGCTACCTCAAGGAATGAACAATGTCCAGTAGGAATGAGCATGTGTGGGACACTGTACTACTGCTTCATACTGTCATTCTTTCAAATTTAATCTTAGAGAATACTGATGGAATTCATTACCAAACCATTCTTTGAGGGTATTTGTTATAGAAAATTTGCTAGACCTTAGCATGGAGTCCCTAGAAATTAATATTTTCCAAAGCCCTTGTTATGATAGGGTGGACAGTGGTTTGCATTATGCAAATTCTGCAGTGTGGGCAGGCCTGAAGCATGAGTTCCATTCCATATGGCTGTATGTTCTCCAATATCTGCCTCTCCAAAATGGCTTGGCAAGAATTGCTATGAGGTTTGGAAGAGAGTCAACAGGACTTGATTCTGGAAAGAACGATTGCTCCCGGGAGCAAATGGAATAACTGACACAGAAATCAGTTCATTTGCTCCTCTACGATGATGCAGGACTTGGGAATTCTCAGCCTCTTTTGTATCTGGCAGCAAGATAAATTCCAGCCTTCACAAACAGACTCTCAAGCTGAGAAAACGTATCTTCCTTGGGCACTGTTGGATAAATCATGGACAGCCCTTTAGGGAACCTTAGATAGGAGAGTTAGGACAAATCACAGCCTAGCTAGCTCATCCAGCAAAGTGCAGCGACTGTACTTTAACTATTTAAAGGACAAGCATAAGCTCAATTGCTGGATTCAGACTTTGCTGCTTCAGACTTTTCTCAGAGCCACCTTAAAGGTCACTGTGTGTGAGGATGGTAGATTCATTGTTATATAAATAGAAATGTCCTTATAGGCTGATGTAAAGGACTGGGCTATACTCGTGGGTTAAGGCATTCTCAGGCACACTTATCTGCAGTTGATGTTCTCAAACTTTTTTTTTTCAATATATTTGCTTATTACTGTCTCTACATGACAAGTACACATTGATGTACACATAGCATGACATGTGTGTGGAAGGTAGAGAACAACTATATGAAACTTCTTTCTCTTTCTGACTTTTGATGACTTCCAGGGCTGGTAACCAGGTTATGAGGTTTGTATGACAAGGGTTTTAGCTACTGAACCATCTAGCCAGAATTGAAGTTAGTTTTCTTGATTGTAACATTTACATATCAGTATTTTGCTTTTCTTCTGTCAGGATATGTTAAATTGTCATTTTAAAATGCACATTCAAGAGAGGCAAAATGTTTTATCAAAGTACTACTTTGGGGGCAGAAAACAAAAATTTAAATGAAATACAATAGCAGGATAATTTGTATTTTCAAAAATAAAAATAAAAAAGACTCTCAGGGGTTGGAACATTCATTATCCTTTGCTGTAGTCTACGATATGAATTAACATTAGTGTTATTAAGAAAGGTAATGATTCACATACAGTACAAGGTCCACAAACGTCTATTATTCTTACAGTTTATGTATTATTGTATTTATATTAAATCACTTTTTTTTCCATTAAGCAAGAAAGACAATTCAGTAGCAATACATGCAACAGGATCTTTGCAAGAGATTGAAAATCCCTGGGTCTCCCTGTGACTTTAAGTATTCATTTTTCCACAACTAATCTGACAATTTTTAATCAGCCAAAATGTAAAAATTATGTCATTCAATATGCCTATAAAAAGGAATGTAAAAAATCTGTAGTTCACATGTCAAATGTTTAATTATATTTATTATTGTCTATTCATTTCATTTTTTAACTCCTGTTTATATTGACATTCATTGATTTATCTCATAATTACTTGTCTGTGTTTTATTGGGTAGTGTGTGTGTGTGTGTGTGTGTGTGCATGCACACACACACACACACACACACAACTAGTTGTGCATATGTATGTGAGTGCATGTAGAGGACAGAAATCAAAATCACATGTCCATGTTCTGTCACTCTCTAATTTAATATATAATTAATTATTGATTAATTAAAATTTGGGACTGTATCTCTCATAGGCCTATAACTTATGAATTACTGTAAGGTGGTCAGCCAGGACACCCCATAGATTTTCTGTGTCTGCTTCCTGATATGTCAGACTTTTAAAATTTTTAATATTTTTCTATTTCCCCAAGAAATACATAACTACTGTATTTGCACAACTTCTATCCTTCTCCCTTCTCCAACAACTCATTTGTTCCTCAAACCCCACCTCAAGTTCATAAGTTTTCTTTAGTTATTGTGATTATACACACACATACACACAGTCACACACATAAACTCAAACACACACACACACACACACACACACACACACACACACTACCGACTCTATGGAGAGGTAGATGTATTTAGGGTTAATCAATATTTAAGAATAATTGGATAACCTATCAGGAATCTTATTCCTGGAGACAACTGATTCTCTCAGCAGCCAATGACTGCCTATACTTCTTCCTTTAGTGTTGGATCATGCAAAATTTCCCCATTTACAATGGCTATTGTCATTATGCACATCTTTTGGAAAGCTGCTACTGATCAAAATACAGAAGATAAGTGTCTGTGAATGTAGGATGTGAAGGCCAAGTCACTATATCTTCAATAAAATCTCTATATCTAAGACTCAGGACATATCACTGTACGGAGACAAGAAAGATTATAAGACCCAGAGGACAAAGACACCCACAAGTACATTGTAGTCAGAAGTGGAAAGCTGTACCTTTAATATTTCAACAAAGTACTGGTGTGCCAGGGTGGGTGCTGGGGTTCTGAATCCAGGTTCTCACAACTGTGTTATAATTTTAATTGCTTTTTTCAGACCGCCCTGTGACTCACTTTTCAGCTTCAATCACTTAGTACATTTTCCCTGATCTCAAACCAAAAACTTATCCTCTCACCACACTGGCTACTGAGACATACACCGTTTTCTTGCACAGTCAAGAGATTTCAAAGGATTACATTAGTCACAGTTTATCACTTAGCAGATTCAGAAATTCAGGAGTAAACAGGGAAATCAGGTGGACATTTACCACCAATTCCTTGCCAGTTGGTTTATTTGGCTTCAGTAATTTGAAATCCTATACTGCTTTGCAGAGAGCACAACCCCTCTACATTCAGTATGCTCACTGTGTGTGTTGACTATTAACAGCAAGGATAAGTGATTCGTCACAAGGGAACAATCCCTTTAAGACAAATGAGACACATGACTCCTTCCAGGGATTCTTTCTGTCTGGTCAGGAAAGAGTCTGGCGATAACACACTCTGAGATAATCATTCCTGTGATAAGGGTGAGGATGACAGCTTAACAGAGCTTTGAGAAAAAACAGATATGTATCGCCTTCAGCAGATACACAACATTGATATTTTTATCAGCCATTTCCTTTAGTATTTTACTCAAAATGCACTCAGCTGTTAATTTTCTAGGCAGAAAACATTCGCATGGATAAAGATAATCCTTGGGCACTTGAAAAACACTTTAAGCAGTGAACTATTATAGGCTAGGGGCTGACCTTAGGTTCTCATGTCTAATCGGGGGATTTTGACCACTAGTACATTTTTTTTCCTAAGAGAAAAATTAATTAAGTAGAGAAATTTGGACCATGGTATATAACAAATGAATTCTACTGCTAAAATAAAGACCCAGCCATTTCTCACAATGCTGTGACAAGCTGATATTATAACTTATTGAATGTATCTTATAGACCAATAGCTAGAACTCAAGACTCAATCAAGAAAAATACAAGTACAGGCCAGGTTGTACAAAATGATAGATCACAATGCTGTACAGGAAGAAAGGAGTTCAGACAGAATTGTTCAATATTGTAATTGTGACTGAGAAGTATTCATGAGGCTTTTCAATGTGTTTTTAGCAATGTAGCACCTATACATTTCAAAGAGTAAATAATTTATGCATCATAAATGTGATGACACTGAGGAGATAAATTTGACAATAGAAGGTGATAAGGGAATTTCTCTTTGATGTCAAACCAAGCATGTTTGGGTAATTTCAGTCAGGTCAACCAGCCTTCCATTTCCTATGTATGATATCAGTATCCTCCTTGGTCCCACTCTCTGGTTGTTAGTTGTATAACTCCCACTGGATTGATAATGAGATATCAAGACACAGATGCATGACTACCCAGATGATGGAGGAAGTCATGAGGGAGTCATTATCATCACAGCCCATAGACTCTAATACCAGAGATCAATAACTCTCTCATGGGACTGTTTCCCAGGGACATAAGCAAACATTGCTCTCCCTAACCATGAAAGAAGTGAAGCTTGTTAAGAACTGGGAAATGATGGTAGGTATACATAAATCCATCACATGTCATTAAACTCAGTCTAAGGTCAGTTTGCTAGATTAGGCTACGTTGCGATACTTTTAAGTTTGGATAACAAGAGAAATGGGGAAGAGTGAGAGGGAGATGAAGAGAAACAGGAAGAGGGAGAGGGATAAGCACAAGGACAGAGACAGGGAAGGGCACAGGGACAGAGTCAGGAAATTCATTCTCTTACTTTGGCATGTTGACCTAATTTTGGAATGCTACTTCTGATCTGAGTGACATCACCTCTTCACAAAAATCTGTCCCATCATGTAATCATTCATTTAAAACTATTTCCAAAAGATCTCATTCTTCATGAAATTTAAATTTGGCTCAGTGGCTCATATCCCCCTAGAAATACGTAGATATATTCATATTTTTAATTCTTATGTTCTTATGCAATTATATAGAAATCCTAAGCAGAACTGGAACCTTATTTCCTAGCCTAAGACCTCCACCTTGTTCATTCAGTCCTTAACGCCTACTCTAATAACTACTTTGTTCATTCAACAAGAGCTCCAAAGTTGTGTGTAGATCACACTCTAGGATGTCAAGTAGTCTTCATTCTTGAATATTACAAATGTCCTTGAATATTATACAAGGATCCAGCATTAAGAAGATCATTGAAAAATTAGTCAAACTTTAAAAGTCATAACAATAAAATAAACAAAATTTAATACAGAAAATAAGTAGACAAACCAAACACAAAAAGGGTTAAGGAATTTTTGGAACTATAAAAAGCTGTGTGAAGATGATAGAAAAAATCAGATTACTTGTTGCACTGTAATAAGCCTTGAGGGGGGTGTGGTATGGGATTAAAGCTATACTTTTCTGAATTAGTGAGAATAGAGAAGGTACTTTTATTCATGGAACTTTTAACTCAAGTTGAATTAAGTGAGTTAATAATGATGTATTATCATCAATTCACATAATTTCTTTAAATAAATTCATTCACAAGGCAAAAAATCTACCCAGGAAATAGTATTTATGGTTAACACTCTCTGTCTCTCTGTCGCTCTCTCTCTCTCTGTCTCTGTCTCTCTCTCTGTCTCTGTCTCTGTCTCTCTTTATCTCTCTCATGTGTCCCTGTTATATATGTATGTTATATATAATATGTGTGTCCTACACATATGTGTATGTATATATGTGCTCATGCACACACATTTATAGCATGCCTTAACATTTTTCTTATGTCTAATATTGTTCATGATGGTCAGGGTGTTAGTACTTATGTAGAAAAAACAAAAATAAAGCAAAATTTCTGTTCTCATGAAACATGTTACAAAATAAAAAAATAAAAAATAGAAAAAAATTGAAATAATGGTAATAATAAAATAGAAACATATGTTACACAGAGGGGGAAAAAAGGAGCTCTGTGAGGTTTTAATCTATGCAAGCATGGATTTCCATTATTTTATACAAATGAAAATCATTCTGTATCAATATTAATGTGATAAAATTCACATTTTTTAATAATTGTTTTTGGCCTTGCTTACTCTTCTTTATAGGCACCAAGTTCCTCTATCTAAATTAGTTTCTCATTAGTTCTAAGTTTATGTAGTTGCTGTGATAATTCAGCTCTGTTGGTAATATCAAGAAAACAGGCAAAATAAGTGATTCCACCAATTAGTCACACTTTTATTTTTAATAAACCTTCATCACTTTTGAAAAATGCATTTTGCAAAACTTTCCTGTATAAATTTTTGAAGTAAATATTTAGCTAGTATGTAACTATTATTATTTTATAAATGATGTTTTATTTTAATGATGTTGCTAATATTTTAATACTGTTTATCATTTTTACCTGCCTGCTGAGTGCACAGTGAATTACTCAATGAATATTTGAATTTAAATAACAAAGTTTTCAATTTTTACATTGGTGTTTCATGCCATCTCTAATTTTGAGAGTTTTCAAACAAATTTTTTTTTTCATTAAAAATATCAACTTATTTGTACTGGCCGTTAATATTTCATCTTATATGAACACTTTTATGCTAACTTACCTATTGACCTGTTCGATTTTATATTGTTCACTTTTTTGAGTTCTTCATATATTTTAGATAATAATCGTCTGTGAGATACATATCTAGTAATTTACACAATGAAATTTTTCATTCATAAATAATGAAATTAAACCAATCAAATAAAAATGGAAATCTGCAAACAGAAATAAATTAAGCAAATCATGAAATACTTGTGAAGACTGACCACATGTGTCCGTCCTCTCATTCGTGTATCCAAGAGTCTACATAAAGCCATAAAATCTCATGCCTCTATGAGACATGGAAAGCAGAGAAGAAACTATCTAGACAATCAGAGAGAACTATGTGGAGGGAGAGGCTAACATTGGATTGTAAACCAGATTGTGTAGTGGAACTCCATATTATGAAGTTGCATAAAAATAGCCAAATGAAACCCAGTACCATGCATAGTGAATATATGCTTATAAATTATTATTGAAGAAAAAAAAGTCAGTCATGTTTGATGCTAGACCTGTCTTACAAACATGTTACACACTCATTCCGTACATTTCTGACTTTCTCCTACCACATTCTGAATTCAAAACTGAATCTAGTCTCTGTTGCAATATATTAGCAAAACAGATGAAGCAAAATGAAAACCTTTAGGCACTTGCATCAAGATGTGGTAATGAATCAGCCTAAGCATGAAAGTGCACCTGAACAGTACAGAGTGACATTAGCGCTCGGGGTCCTTTATTTCTCAGTGGGAAGTGAATTCCTAATAAAATGTAATAACCAGGAATCGTGATTTAAATGTCAAACCTAACAGGTATCTGCAATAATATAGTCAACAGCACTAGATGGTTATCCTTGTAGTAAACTGTAGCCCTTCATAAGGCAGTTTGGAAATGATGCTCTCTAAATCATTGATATACACCCAAGTCAAGAGAAGCAGCTGCATGCAGTAATACCGGGGCAATAAAATCAACCAAAATAAAGTTAAGGAATTATAATTATACCACTATCATCTTCCTTAGCGATGTGCAGCTATAGTAAATTATAAGCTTCATCTTACATTTTAAGTGATAGCAAATGTTTTATGTTCATCGCATACCTGAATTATCTATAGCTCGGTGTACCTCTCACTGTTCCTTTTCCATGACTGGTCAGAATCCCTGTACTCTTACAGGGAAACTGATAGCCTAAGAGTTACCTGATACAGACCACGCTGAGTGACACTTGCCTTGATAGACAATCTGATCTATTGAAAACTGAATTTACATTTGCACAAAGTTTGCACACCTTCCTGCAATCAACATAAATACAGCCTAATGACTAAAGGCTAAGTTAGTAGAAAATAGGGAGAGAGCAAGCAGGGCAAGGAGTTGTGAGGAACATGACACTAGGGTGTCTTTATTCTGATCTCTGATACTCTATTTTGAACATGGCTTCTGTCTCCTCTCTGAAAGCAACAAGCAATTATACTTCAAGGAAGTCCCCAAACTCAAGGGTTTCCCTTGATAATTAATGAAGCTAGATCCATTTTGCATCACAATCCTACAAAACCGCAATGTCTACATATGCTGATACAATTATTTTTAATGGTTATAATGATCTGTGGGGAATATAAAAGATTGTAATAGGAATCATTATGCCCTTTTGGCTCTCGGATCTGCACCATGGCGGTCGGCAAGAACAAGCTCCTAAGGAAAGGTGGCAAGAAGGGAGCTAAGAAGAAAGTGGTTGATCCATTTTCTAAGAAGGACTGGTACGATGTGAAAGCTCCAGCAATGTTCAATATTAAGAACATCGGAAAAACACAAGTCACAAGGACTCAAGGGACCAAAATTGCATCTGATGGCCTCAAGGGTGGTGTGTTTGAAGTGAGCCTCGCCAATCTACAGAATGATGAAGTTGCATTTAGAAAATTCAAGCTCATGAAGAAGGAAGACCAAGTGGGGATGATTCGGTCCTTATTAGAAGAAGCAACAAAATATGGAGACAAAGTGAGGGACAGAAACTGAAGGAGGGGCCATCTGAAGACCATTCCACTTGAGTATCCATCCCATGTGCAGTCACCAAAGGTAGATGCTGATGTGGAAGTCAGGAAGTGCATGCTGATAAGAGCCTGATATAGATGTCTCCTTGGAGGTCTGCAAGAGTCTGACATATTCAGAGGCAGATGCTCACAACTAACCATTGAACTGATCATGGGGTTCCCAATGGAGGAGTTAGAGTGAAGACCATTGGAGCTGAAACGGTTTGTGGCCTCATGAGGAGAGCAACAATATCAACCAACCACAGCTCTCAGGGTCTAAACCACCATCCTGGGAGCACTTAGGGAGGGATCCATGGCTTCAGCTGTATACGTAAGAGTGGAGGAGGGCCCTGCTGGGCATAGGTGGGAGAAGAGATCCTTGGCCTCATGAAGGCTGGACGCCCCAGGGGGTGGGAATTGGAGGGTGGGGAGGTGGGAGTTGGGGGTAGGTAAGGGTACATCCGCAGAGAAGCAGGAGGAGGGATGAGGGGATAGGGGGTTCCTGGGTGGGTGAGGGATGGGGTAAGGGGACAACATATGAAATGTAAATAAAACATCCAATAAAAAAATAAAATAAAATAAAAAGAAAATTCAAGCTAATTACTGAGGACATTCAGGGCAAAAACTGTCTGACTAACTTCCATGGCATGGATCTTACCCAGAACAAAACATGCTCCATGGTCAAAAAGTGGCAGACTATGATTGAAGCTCACGTTGATGTCAAGACGACCGATGGGTATTTGCTCCGACTTTTCTGTGTTGGCTTCACTAAAAAACTCAACAACCAGATAAGAAGACATCCTATGCGCATCACCAGCAAGTCCGCCAGATCTGCAAGAAGATGATGGAGATCGTGACTCGAGAAGTGCAGACTAATGACTTCAAGGAGGTAGTTAATAAACTGATTCCAGACAGCATTGGGAAAGACATAGAAAAGTCTTGCCAGTCCATTTATCCTCTTCATGATGTCTTTGTTAGAAAAGTAAAAACGTTGAAGAAACCCAAGTTTGAATTGGGAAAGCTCATGGAGCTCCGTGGTGAAGGCGGTAGTTCTGGCAAAACAACTGGAGACGAGACAGGTGCTAAGGTTGAGCGAGCTGATGGATATGAACCACCAATCCAAGAATCTGTTTAAAATCCAGATTTTTAATAGTGACAAATAAAAAGTCCTACTTGTGATTGTTAAAAAAAAAGGAATCATTATGCTTTGTTGATACGTTTATTTTCATGGCCTTCCCTTCTATCTCTTTCCCAGCAATGCTGAGGCAAACATTAAGAACAGTAATTATTACATCTATCAGAATAAAAAATGTAGAAGTTCATGAAAGATCCACAGAAACTGGGAAGCTTATACTATAACCAGTACCCCATGTTGTAATTTACTCAATACTGGGGACTTATAATACACACACACACACACCGCACACACACTCACTCACAAACACATATACAAACACACAGACAAAGCACACAATGTGGGATCACTCAACAGCTTTAAAAAATGTTGAATAAAATCCCTCTGTTGTATTTACTTGCAAAAGGGTATAATTAATTGTCCTTCCAGCATTGTAGATAAAGATAGTGTATATGAAAAATAATAGGCTGTCATTCCATAAGAGTTAGTAACTAGAGTTCCACAAAGGAATACATGTTAAAGCAACAATAGTTTATTCTTATTTTTCCAGTAACTGGGATATTTGAGAACTTCCAATGGAATGAAAGCACATGGTTAAAATGCAAAATGGTGTATATTTATATTGTGATTTATTTTTAAACTTTGAATACTAAAATAATTCTAGTAAAATTTAAAATTCATAAAAATCTTTACAAAAAATAATTGTTGGTGGCATCACTTATCAGAGGCTTGTATGAACTAGAGTAAGCTAGAAGGTGGCAAGAAAAAAAATGAGACCAGATGTCCCCACCCAGTTCATCTATTGTGCTCTGCAGGGCAATGCAAGTGAACCTATGGAATATTCAGCTTCTCCATCCCACACCCTCCCATTGTGCATGGAATATTAATAGGTTCCATCAGGAAGCTCTTGTCTGAAAGGAGAAGCATCTACAGTTTCTTTGGAAACACACTGTTAAACCGAGTCTTATTTTTGCAAGATTGCAGATTTCTTTTGAATCAAAAATTACTGTTTCTAAAAATGGATGCAAGCCTAAATTGCACACATGATTCTGTATAATGTAAATTTTGAAAAAATTAAGGAGAATGGGAAACATTTTCCCATATCCCAAACTCTCTGCAAAAGCAGTTTGGTTTCATTTTTCATTTGATAACTATGTGGTCCTTCAAATTGAACAGTTTTCATTTTAAGTATATTTTAAACAGATGGAAACAAACATTTGTTTACCAAGTGTTATATGACCAAATGTATAGTATGCTGCATATAATATTTATGGTTACAATATTTATGTAATATAAACATGTATTTTGGGATCATTCATTGAACTTTTATCAACATAGGAACAAATTAATAATAAGATAATATTTGATAAATAGGCCATAATAAATGTATAGATAAGGACATACAATGATTAATAAATTAGATTTATTTTGCCTACTTGAAATCTGTGTAAATAAGGAAAAATATAAATTCACCCTAAACTGACATCTCATTCTTCCAATTTGATCTTTTGAAGAAAGCAATGGGAAAAATAGCCAGTTATTCTACAAGCTAACAATTCTGACAGGTTTTCTGTGAAATAAACAAAGTAAAGTTTGCAGCTGTTCACACCAATGCTCTACTAAATGAGGACAAAGCAGATATAAACTTCATGGTGATCACACATCAGTAAAATTACAGAGAAGATAGTATATACACAAAGAATCTGTATTTTAGTTAATTTCTGTTAGATATAAAAATATTTTCCCTGCCTGATTCACAATACCCTTCCTGGGGTACAATATATGTAATCAGACAAAATGAAATCAAGATGTGTATAAAAACAAGAAAGTAAGTGAAAAGACTTAAATCACACCTTAAAAGTTAAATAAATTTTATAAAAATAGATTTACTTGTCTTTTGACAGAGGTTATAAAAGTACACTGAAAGCTTAAGACTCATAATTACTCTTACCTTCCTTTAAACCTGAAAGTAGAATCCGTAGACTACCTTAACAGGCATGCAAGCTAGTAGTATATGCTATTGTTAATGTTCAATTTCTAATTCGATATGAACATAGACATTTTAAGACTAAGTAAGACCTCTGAAGAATGAGGGAAAGTTACTAGGAGGAATATTGATAACTCCCATTCTTGACCAAAACTTATTCTGAGAAAAAAAAAAGAGAAAAAAATAAATGAAGAAGGAGAGAGAGAGAGAGAGAGAGAGAGAGAGAGAGAGAGAGAGAGAGAGAGAGAGAGAGAAGATGAAGAAGGAGGGAGGGAAGGAGGGAGGGAAGGAGGGAGGGAGAAAACAGGTAGCGATCCATTCTTTTCCAATAGGTAACAAAATACAAATTGAAATAAAGTTTGGCTAGAAATTTGGTTAGAGTGAGATGGCAAAGTGGCGTAGAAGGGACAGTAGAAAGTGGACTAGGAAACGGATATGATGTACCATCAGTACTACTATAGTGTGGTTAAATTTCCCCGTATGCGCAGAGGAGCCTGGAAACACACGGGAAGCTGAAGTGTTTATACTGTGCTCTAAGTACCACATTGTGATAAGACATATGGAAGACAGAAGCATCTATTCACCAAGTTGCCCCTTGTCAGATATCTGGCACGTCACTAAGAAGAGCAACCAATACAATCCCACTTCCTTATAGAAGCATCATTTTAAAATAACTACACTTTTTACAAATTCTGTGGGAATTTAATTTGCTCCCTTTTCTCCCCCAGTGGCCATCACAGCATCTTCTGGCATGATGAAGGGTAGCTAGATGTGATGATGTGTCCCGGTAGGTTTCAGATTGATTTCTTTATGTAGCTCCTTAATTCCTATAGCTGCCGTGCAATGGGTGCTTCAAACTACTATGGTGTGCTACCATTATATAGTACATTCTCTCAAATATACAAATGTTTATGGGAAACCCTAATACATCCAAATGAATTTGCTATCTAAAATATGTGGCTTCTAAATAGAAAAAAACAAAACAAAATCCTTATCTAAATAAAGGTCACAAAAGAGTCAATAAATAGATATAATTTTCTTCCTCACGGGAGAATAGGCAGAGATAAGTGACTTAGAACTAGCTGTCCGTTTCATTTTAGCCTTGATCGTCTGTAAGCTAATACCCCAGTTTCTCTCTCTCTCTCTCTCTCTCTCTC
>NW_021604615.1:2344957-2358166 GCF_004785775.1 Grammomys surdaster
TCTCTCTCTCTCTCTCTCTCTCTCTCTCTCTCTCTCTCTCTCTCCCCCTCTCTTCTTTCTCATCTCTTCCTGTCTCTTTATCTTTTCTCACATTCTTCTTTTTTGTACTTCCTCACTTCATATTTAAAAGCCCTGTAACATCTTCAATTCTCTCGTTAATGTTAAAGCTTTCTATCTTATCTAATATTCTCCTGAACACTGATTATTTTAAAATCAGTACTGTATTGTAAATTTCAGAGGCACACCCTGCAATAAATTGGTCATAGGTTTCTAATATCTGAAATAAAGGTCTTCAGTAAAATGTGATAAATCTTAATTGAGAGTCATTCAGAGTATCAATCTTTATCTGAGAGCACTTTTAATCTTTCTGATTCATTTTGTGTCATGTTATATAAAAATCATTTATTCTTTAAGGATGATATTAGAGCAATTTGACTGAGTGGGAAATTTTTAATATTTCGATCTGTCTTTAAATGGTATATATAAAACACAAATCATACAAAATATTATGTACGTACTAAAATATAAGCCACTGTGTTCTTTAATATATGTGTAATGAGTATTTTCTATTTAGTAATTCACATAGCACATTGATTCTATGAGTGTATACATGGAATATACATGTCTAACAACTCATATCTGAATAGTTACATATTTATTATTATATGTAAACATACATGTGCATTTTTTCCTGTAAGAAAATAAAAAATCATTGATAGTGTTAAAAATTATAAATTGTATTATTTTTGATGACTATTTTCCTCTATTATTAAATATATAAAATGTAGGACATTAATCTTGGTTTTGTGTTTATACTGAACTGGTGAGATGAATATTAAGATACCAATATTTGTACTCTTCAGATTTATGAAAGCAAATGCATGAAGTCAGGGCAAAATGGCCTTGACCTTAACATAAGAGAAATGTGATACCTGCTGAGAGCCACTAGATTCTGTAGTAACTAAACATGCCCCAAGTTTACCAGTGTCTTTTGTGAAAGTGAAGCACTAATCATAAGTGGATTTTATGTGTCCAATGGAGTTCTCTATACTTTAACTACTTGGTCCTAAACATAACTTACAAGATGAATAATTTTTATGCTCTATCAAGATTTGACTTTGTTATAAAACTGTCAGCTTTTACTAAAGAGCATGTGTTTTGTACAATACAGCTAAAGTAGATAGTAAGTATATATGAGGTTCATTAGCCTTTTAATTCCTTCTCTTCACACCAAAGAAGCTTGACAACTACAAGATTGGGATTCAAATATTTTACAGTTCTGAAAAGACATTCTGGAGTCCAGACAGAATTCAATGCCCATATAGGCTAAACTCAACCAAAACTTGTCAAATGAATATCTGCAAATAAATGTCTTTAATAATTGAGGCATTGAATCAATCTGTATGCATATGCCAGTGCCTTGATACCAATTAAAGATGTGGTCAGAAACTTCTACAAAAAGAGTGAATCCTGAGCTTCAGAGGAGAATTCCATCTCTGTTCTGTCTTGCCTTGGGTTGTGGCTAGGTGCAACCAGGCAGATTGCCAACTCCCAGTGTTCAAAACCACATGGGCATAGCGGAATTAGTTAGTTCTATTTTTTTTTTGTGCCTCTATCAACATCATTTGCATGTTCTGAATGCAAAGGCTATTTTCCAGGAATAATCATATCTTGGTGACTAGACTGCAGTAGGTACAAAGTGGACATTTGTTTACAGGTACTGCTGTACCACAGTGTTATGAATCATCATAGCAGGAAGGAATTGCTGCCTTATCACTATGTCCATTGTGGAGAATTTCAAATAGCTATCAGGAGATACTTCCAGGAGTAACTGAGAATTGGGAGGATTTTTCTCAGGCTGTTGATCACCTTGAGTGACAACTCTACTTATGTCCTGTTGATATTGAGCGTCCAAAAAAAAAAAAAAATGACAGAAAGAAATTTCAATGTTTTTGAGAAGTAGTAATGGCTCTGCATTTACTTTACTTTTTTTAAATGGGTAATTTTGTTTATTTACATTTCAAATGTTATTTCCCTTTCCTGGTTTCCCCTCTGAAACCCCCCTTCTGCCCCCTATTTATTTACATTTCAAATGTTGTCCCAATTTCCCCTCCACAAACCCCCCATCCCATCCCCCTCTCCCTTGCCTCTAAGAGGGTGCTCCTCCACCCACCCACTCACTCCCACCTCACTGCCCTACCATCCCCCTACACTGGGGCATCAAACCTTCACAGGACTCAGGGCCTCTCTTCCCATTGATGCCTGACATGGCCATCCTCTGTTATATATGCATCTGGAGCCATGGGTCCCTCCATGTGTATTCTTTGGTTGGTGGTTTAGTCCCTGGGAGTTCTGAGGGTTCTGGTTGGTTGATATTGTTCTTCTTCCTGTGAGGTTGCAAACCCCTTCAGCTCCTTCAGTCCTTCCCTTACCTCCTCCATTAGAGTTCCCATGCTGAGTCCAATAGTTAGTTACAAGCATACCCATCTGTATCGGTAAGGCTCTGACAGAGCTGAGACATCCTTATCTCACTCTTGTTGGCAAGCACTTCTTGGCATCAGCAAGTGTAGGGGTTTGGTGGCTGCATATGGGATGGATCCCCAGGTGAATCAGTCTCTGGATGCCTTTCCTTATGGAAATAAAATACATATATATATATATATATATATATATATATATATATATATATATGACCAAGGAATTTCAGCAAATAACCTGGCCTTCTGATTTTGAAAGAGAAAGTTGAGTGTAAGTTTCTGGTAATATTTCAGAATCAACCCAATTCAATGCATGAGTCAACAGTTGGATTTTAAATTAACATGCTTGTTCTCAATGGACAGATATTACTAAAATTATAGAAAGTGAATTTGCTGTTCTGAAATGAAAGAAAATAAAACTTATTGGTTGTTATTTTTAGAAAAGAAAAAATTAAATTAAAAACATAAGTATAAAAAGAATGATACATATTAGGGAACTATGTAATAAAGAATGTTGATTTGAAAATTATTTCACCAAATACCTTGATTTTAGCATAGATAATCTGATATACATTTTGATGAAATTATATATGTGTACATACTTGTCTTTTAAATCAATGAAATTTGGTACCTGAAATAAGATCAAAGTCAATAGCTACATGGAAGGTTTGTGTGACTGAGATTTTAATTTTTCTAGATTTGCAATTTTCCAGCAATGTAGAGTCCTTTGAGATTTACACTGAATTTTTAACATAAAATTTGGAGTAATGCTATTTCCAGTGTAGTGTAATTAAAGAGCAATCTTACATCCTGACAGCTCCCATTCTGTAAGTCTTGCTGAGACACTAGAGTCACAGGAATTCAAGATGTCTCAGCTTATACAGGAACTTGAATACAATGCATATAAAATGTTTAAGAGATTTTATTACTAAATAGCATAATTGATGAAACTAGAATAACAATGTTTTATTGTATTATTGTTTAACAATGACTGAATGTTAAAAATGCAATTCATGATGTTCCACGGAAACATAAGTGAACTAATAAAGTTCTAGTCACTTTATCACTGAACTATATTGGTAAAAAAGGAATGTAAGTATTTTGAATATTAAATATGGCTAAGTAGTATGTATCCCATACTCAGGTTAGCTATCAAAAGAATTAAATAAACATTTTTGATATTTAGTTGCAAATTTACTTAAAGCCATATATTGATTATCTTCCTTACAACAAAACTATTGACCTTAATGATCAGGTGTGGTTTAGCAAAACACTGTCCATCACACGTATTTGTGTATTTCTGAATAAGTTTGTTTGAAACATGTTTTCAAAATAGGAAGGGTAGGAAATTGAGGATAAGAGAATTTCTTAGGCTAAATGTCTAAGGAATGTAATTAATGAACTCAAAGTAAGATATTTTTTTAAATTTAATTCTATATAAGGTATTTATGGTTTGCTTTTCTATTTTGTAAATAATAAATTAGCATTGTTTGGTAAATGTGCTTTTTTGAGGGTGTTGGAAGGGACAACTTATTTATTTATATGTAAAACAGTCATTTCCATTTAGCCAAGGTACAAATTTGGTTTTTGGCATTTGAGGGGCTATTTTCCTTGACTTCCACCTTTCAATAAATACTAAGATTAATAAAATAAATAAATAAATAAATAAATAAATATCATATACACATAATAAAAATCTATTTTATTAAGTAATAGATTTTAAAAGGAATTACATGTATGAAATACAACTGTAAGATTCTGTGGCTAATGTTTGATATCCTATTAATGTGGCCACTAATCAGTGTTTATAAATGCCATGCCCTTCATAATTTCTGAGAACATTGTTGAAATGGACTTATTCAAGGTTACTGGAATTTCCTCTTGGTTTTCATACAAAGTAGTAAAAATTGTTATGTTTTAAAAGAAAGTATGTCTAACATTAAGACAATTAATGTAACCATTATTTTAAAGGATGCAAGGGCAATCAAATTATTCTAAGTAGCTAGAAATCTTAACATATTTTCATTTTTCATAAACATTACAATTCAAAAAAAACCCCCAAGGACATGTAATTACCACATATTATCAAGAGGAATCAGCAAGAGTAGTCCATCCACTCCTTCCTCTATGAGTTCACTGCATTTTGGTATAAATTTTCAATATAA
The DNA here is from genome assembly GCF_004785775.1 of Grammomys surdaster. Lineage (NCBI taxonomy): Eukaryota > Metazoa > Chordata > Mammalia > Rodentia > Muridae > Grammomys > Grammomys surdaster. Next base: position 2,349,600 of record NW_021604615.1, read on the forward strand.
CAAATAAATTATGCTCACTATACACACACATAAGTGTGTGAGAGTGTATGTGTGTGTGTGTGTGTGTGTGTGTGTGTGTGTGTGTTATAAAAGACAACATCTAGGAACTTGTTCAACCTGGACAAACTCTGTACAATGTAAACAATGGTTATATATAATTTGCCATGATTATGCAAAATAAAAATCACTTGTACAACTAAATCATGTGATAAAACGATTAGTATGGAGTTATCTTTTTGGAGAATGAATACAAATATCTATACAGACAGAATTTGACCTTATCCTGTCATATTTATGAGAAACTCAATTCTTTAGAATAGTTTTATTGGAAATTTCACTCAGCATTTCTCTTTCTCAAAACTGTTTTAGTTTATACAAATATAAATTTTCCATAATGAAATTAAACTTTTGATCTAGGTGTATTAGTATAGAACAATAATTCTAGCACTAGGGAAGCTAAGATAGGGTACTGGCACATGTTAAAACTAATCTGGTCTCCACACTAAAATTCAGGCCACTTGACACAACATAGTCAGATATAATCTCAAGAAAAAATTGAAGAAGAAATTAAACTTTGATTTAACATATTGTTCTGAGTAGAAATTTGTGTATATTGTATATTATATATATTAACTTAAAGATAGATACAAAAGAGATTAATTTAAAAACTCCAGCAAGCTACAAATATAAACCAACTATTCATAATCAAAGTCTTATCAAATGCTATAGCAAGATCAAGTTCTGATATGAAAGATTTGCACATTCTTTTGTTTTAGTATTTTTAAAAAACCTTTTAAAATTATAGTATGTTTTAATTTAATACAAGTATGTAATTTTCTCCCCACCATTTTTCTTTACAAGTTTTTCCCATCATGCCTCCTTGCTATCTCATCTATATTAGGCACTATATCTCTCACAAGTTGATTTCTTTTTTCATTGACAGATAATAGATCTATATATGCATACATGCATATATATATATATATATATATATATATATATATATATGGTACTTAATTGGATGATAGATAGATAGATAGATAGATAGATAGATAGATAGATGTTAGTCAGATAAACAGACACTATATAAACAAAGTTATGGCATTTGGACTGACAATGTTTCCCATGTGTGTTATAGAATACCAAACAAAATTGATTTTCTTACTCTTACTCCTTGCACTATGAGAGTGTTATACTCGATCCCAGAGTTCAGTGATTTATATATTGTCACAAAAAGACTTGGTTTGAATCCAATTGGTAAAGTTATATCCTGGGACTTTCTACAGAAAAATGTCATCTTAGAAGGTTGTGAATTTAATTTGGAATCACCTGCTGAGCTCTCAGCGGAATATTCGATAATTCGGAAACCATTTCCCCTGCTTTTCTGAAAACCAGAAAACAGAGAGTAAGTATGTCTTTTCTGTAACTTCTCCCATAATAAATAGACTTAAAATCACCCTTGCAGATAAATAACTGAATGAAATGCTAGCATCTAAGACAGTATATTAAAAACATAAGTCTAGCAGATTCCATTTTCAAGTCAACCTATCTGAAAGTTCCAGAGTGGAAAAAAATCAAATAATAAAAGGTCCCAACATATGTTGGGAAGGAAAGCAATACTCCCTGTGAATATTTCTTGACAAATTAGCTAAACCTAATGTGTTTATGCAGGACCTAGGGCATCTTACTTCTTCTAACACAATATCAGTCTATTAATTTAGTTGTGTTTTACTATGAGCAATTTTCTAATTATATAGCACTCCTCTACTTTAAAAGATGAGTCAAAAAGAAAGTCAATGACTTTGCAAGGTAGAAGGATGGCTCTATCATCAGTGAGGATACGGTGACATGTGCTTTTTATATTACTATCCCAATCATTCCTCATGTGTCACTCCAAAACTTTTATGAGAATATCACTTATACTACCCAAACATATCCTTAGTCAAGATATAAATTTTCATTGGATGGCTATATATTTTAAAGTTCTCCCTTTCAATCCAGGAACTTGATTCCATGTGCTTAGCAGATTTCCCCTTTAGTAGGAAGAAAAAAGTATCAAAGGCTGGAATCCCCTACCCATTCAGTGTGTATTTGGCTAGCCTCTCTCTCCCACTGTGTGTACAGATGATTCCAAGTCTAATGCTTGACATACTGTCAGAAGAGTTGAAAGAAGACATGATACATGAGTCAGCAAAGACATGACCGGAAGGAGAGCATCCATGACAATTGAGAGAATAAATTGTAGCCTGATGTAGCTGAAGGGCTTGGAATCACATGCTGTGCGTGCTTTGCCTGTATAAACTTACTGCAAATACAAGATTTACTGCAGAATAAGAACCTATCTGGTTTTCACTTTAGCTTCCCCTAATTTTAATCCATTTTATTCTACTTCTATCATTTTATGAGTCAGTATAAGAAAATTCAGTTTCAGAATTCTGTTCTACTTTTCAAATTACTTTCAGATTACAAATTACCTTAGTAATTACAGTTAAAATTTAGGAAAAGCGTAAATGTCCAAAGTCTAGAAATTGTACATTACTTGGGTTAATATCAAAAAAAGAACAACAACATTATCATGTAGTTTGTTTTGGATTAAGAATTTCAGTTCACACAATAGTTAGTGAGCAATTTGTCCATTTCAGGGCGTTCCCAATTCATTTGAGTTACACAGCATATGATTTTACTCATAGCCATATATCTATCCTCTGGTTTCCTAGCTGGCCTTTGATTTTAAGAAGCCTAGATCACAGACTACTGAGTGGGATCACTGAAAATTATAAAAGTTAATTTCCTCCATTTTATGTGGGATTAAAAAAAGGAGGAGAAGGAGAGGAAGAGGAAGAAGGAAGAAGGAGAGGGAGAAGAAGGAGAGGAAGAAGGAGAGGGAGAAGAAGAGGAAGAAGGAGGAAGAGGTGGAGCAGGAGGAGAAGGAGGAGAAGGAGGAGAAGAAGAAGGAGGCAGAGGGAGAGAGGACGGAAAGGGGCAGGGGGAAGGGGAGGGAGAGAAAGAACTAACTTCAAGGAGAAAAGATTTATGAGGGTTCATGGTGGTTTGAGAGAAGCCATTCCATCATGGCTGGGAGGGAATGATGGTGGGTGTGACTCAGGAGTATGAGTGTGGGTGCATGTGTTGGGAATATCACAATCAGCAGCCTGGTGAATCTAGCTAGAGATATACCTTTTTGTTATTTCCAGAGACCTCTTTCGATCTACTAAGGCACACTTCCTGAAGCTTCTACAGTATCCTCAGAAGCTTAACCAGTGCAGGGCTAAGGACTAATCATGAGTTTGGGAGGAGCATTTCATATTCAAATCATAATATCACCATTGATCTCCAGACTAAATTTAGCAGCTCTGGCTCCACCAAGAAAGATGTTTGATCCAGGAATAATGTCAGTTCCATTCAAAGAAGAGAGAGAATTAATATCTAGTCTGTGAAAGCTATAAATGTAGTTTGCAAGTACACACTCGTGTGCATCATGCACACTGAACACAAATATATATATTCTTTTTAATTAAGCTGAGAACGAATAAGATGAATTTATCAGATCTTCATTTTGAAATTGATGTCTGTCTTATAGCACTAGTTCCTAAATACTGGCATCATCTATCAGCCTGACATAGCCCACAATTGTTTGAAGCAGTTTCTGTCAGAGTATAGCCTCCAGCCTGTTGACATTCCTGTGGAACATTTTCTTCATCAGTTTAATTGAAGTAGTAGTGGCTAGTCCACTGTGGACCATCCCACATCTGGGAAGGTGATCCTGGGCTATGTCAAAAAATATGCTGATTGAAGCATGGGAGGGAGCAAGCCAGTAAGCAGTGATTCTGCTTGTTCTCTACTTCAGTTCCTACCTCTAGTTTCCTGCCTTGAGTCCAGACCTGGCATCTCAGGATGATGGACTATAACTTGTAAATCAAACAAAGCCTTTTCTCTCTATGTTGTTTCATAGCCATGATGTTTACTACAGCAACAGAGACCAAACCAGAACACTAGTCTTGAGGCATATCATTTTATTTATAAAATTTTATTTATAAAATTTCCCTTAGACTGTTTTCAACCAGCATATTTACTTTCAATTTAGTTAAGTGACCATGAAAATCGCAATGTACTTTATATAATTGGGACACTAGAGCAGCCCACACTGCATGGATTATAATAATTTGTCTGTCACTTAAAATTCTTCTATACAGGTTATTAAGAACATGTACCATGTTTTGAAATTCTTTGTAATGTGCTAGACAAAAAAAAAAAATCTGTGTGCTCCAAAACAATTTAAGTATGACTTAGGTCAATGTTCTTTAGTTTAGCATTAGTTTTTTTTTCTAGGTTAATTTGTATCAAATGGAGTAAGCTACAAAAAAGTATATAAATAAGTTCAACAATTTAAATCTATCGTTTTATAACAGAATTAAGAGTCTGTTTTATAAGAAATTTCAAATGAATTATTGATACTAAATTCATTTATACTTCTGCTTGTACCAGTTAATTCTTCCCCTTCGCACTTTGTATAAATTCACTCCGTCACCATTATTTTAGTTGGACTTTCAAAATAAAATTCAAATATAATCTTTCTTTTTCCATGTCAAACAAAGGACAAGTCACACAGGAATTATTCCCATATTAATGGCTTAATCCCGAGCACTTCTCTCATTCTGACAGGGAATGTCTAGCAGGACCTACACAATTATTATATCCTAGGAATACCAGGCCACAAGAGAGTGTAGAAAATCATCCCTGGGTTAAATGTGCCCTCCATTTTACCTGATATGGCATCTCTAGAGATTACAAATCTATTTTTAAAGATTTGTTTTAGTTTTACTTGTATATACTTGTGTATGACTGCATGAGTATGTGTAGGAGTATTCTGGAAGAGGAGACAAGCTTCGGATCTTCTCAGAGTGTAGTTGTGAGTTCCCTTGTGAGGGGCTGTGACTAAATCACATGTCCTCTGCAAGTAAATAACTATCCTTAACCACTGAGATATCTCTTTAAAATTGTTTCTACAATTCTATAGTTTATGTGTCATCTAATTTTTAGCCTTAGATTTTGATTCATTTGGATCAAATGTTCTATGGATTAGGCTGAATTAGAAAATGATAACTGTCTCCCACTAAACACCAGCTCCTTACAGGATGCTAAATGAATATTTAATTTCTGCTTCCTTTTCGATATATACAATAGGATAGAATTTGTGACTGAAATCTTCAAAGTTTTTATACCCAATCATACTACCCCTGTGTCTGGCATTCTGTATTCTGCCAATATTCTCTCTATAAAAACCATATTTGCTGTACAAAGGTTAAGCCATTCTTATCATTATCAGATAACTGCCTTGTACTCATTTTTTGTCCTTTTTTTTCTCTCTATGTTTCTTTGAACCATCTTCATCCCTTCTGGACTTTCTATAAAAATAACTTTTGTGATTATATTTATTGTCAAACACCTGGGAACCTAATCAATCCCTATCTGTATTCTCTAATCAAAAGAAGTTGAACTTCTTGAAAACAGAAACCATGGCTTATGCTTCTTGCATACTACTTATAAAAATATTTCATAAAAATAATGTAATTTCCTAAAAGTACAAAGGTACACTATTCTTACAGTTTTGTCCAAATCTAAATCACTCTCTTCAATCACAAAGAATGAAGCTGTGCTCTGTGAAGTGGAGCTGGCATCCAGGGATTTTGACTCACCATCTTGACTCAGTGCCCTTCACCTCTTCAGTGTCCTCTATTTTGGCACCAGGCTGGATGTCTCTCCTGATGAGACCCATCAATATTGAACATGCTGTTGTTGAAATAAGTGACACAGAGGGCAAAGTCATCCATGGCTGTCTTGCTTCCTGACTAGAGAAGCTAAGATTAGATTGATTCATTTCCTATAACTTTGCTTTGCCTCAGTGAACATTTCATTTGGAAAAATATTCAAAGGTATGGTTAACAGTGGGTTTGTGTATACAAATTGTGAGTATCTATTTTATGTCTCAGTATAAGGCTTGTAATAAAAGCAACATCTATAAACCAAGAGAACAGAATGATATCATTTATTAAACTTGTTCAGCAGTGTCATCCTCCAAATCTCTGAGCTTTTCAGACATTGTTTCTTTGCTAAAAAATGATGGATGAATTCATCTAGGTAACTTTAAATAGCCTCTGACTGATTCTTAAAAATTTATGTTTCTTCCCATAGGCTATATTATTTTCTTAACACACACACACACACACACACACACACACACGTTCAGGGGAGAAAGTATAATTCAATTTTAAAAATGATTATTCTTCTTATGTTTTCTCCTTCAAACATAGAACTCCATCAGGTCTCCTTTATCAAAAAGAAAACAAGGGAGAATTATGACAAGAGAGACTGAGATTAGATAACAAAGAGGACTTCCTGTGTGCATATGCTAGTCATCTAAAAGATCAGTTAAGTAGTAGCTCTATGTCCTTGATGGGAATTAGTAAGAGAGGCACAATTACCTTAAGAGGTTTCATTCTCTATGTTTATTTTAACAAAATTGTATCTCTGTATTTCCACAGAGGGACTAATACTGCTAAAGGAATCCTTTCATTTAATAGTAGTTCCAGATATAATCTCTTTTCTTCTTTTTCAGGTTTTAGATAAAATATAACATAATGATCCAGAAGGTCCTTTGAATGTATCTTTAAAATATATATATATATATATATATATATATATATATATATATGAATTAGCTTCTGTTCCTCTGACCCACAAATCTTTGGATTCTTTTTCCTTTCTTATATTAAGATTTAAACTATGAACATTAAGCTGAAACTGCATCAAGGAAAATAGAGAACTAGATAAGGCCTCTCTCCCACTCCCTTTGTTAATCTGACAAGTGTCACATGTTACAGCTAATGTGCTATTCTGTTCTTATCTTCCAAAATTCACATGTCTCAGAAAGTCAGAACACAGTAGAAAAACAGCCTGGATTCTAGCCCTGTCTCCAGAGTTAAGATAGACTTTGGTTCCTGCCTTAGAATTTCCTGAGCTGGGAGTAAAAATTCCACACTTAAGCCAGGCTGTCACTTAGAGGAGTCCCATTGTACTGGTGTATCTACAAACTATTTTCTGAATAGGTACTTGCTCAATTTTCTCTTTTCCTGAGGAAGTTTTATCAGGGCTCTCATGTACTATAAGCTGATAAGCCTTTATTTAGCACCCATATATCACTGATGAACTCTAAATGGAGGCTGGAAAAGGCCCAACCTTCATATTTTAGGTAGATATAAACAATTAATCCTGGTTGATACAGAAGACTAAGTTGCTTGTTTGTTTTGTTTTTGTTTCTCTCTCTCTTTCTCTCTCTCTCTCTTTCTCTCTCTCTCTCTCTCTCTCTCTCTCTCTCTCTGTCTCTCTCTCTCTCTCTCTCTCTCTCTCTCTCTCTCTCTCTCTCTGTGTGTGTGTGTGTGTGTGTGTGTGTGTGTGTGTGTGTGTGTGTCTGTGTCTGTGTCTGTAAATGCATACTCTTTTTCTCTTGAAGTATAGATTTTAAGTTTTATTCCTGTCTTTAACATTGATGTCTAGCTGGCTACTTATGTTCAATAAGATTTAAAATCTTGACAATTTAAATAGATACAACAAATTACAACTTACATTTGTACACATATACAATCAATCCAACTAGCATTATAGAAATCTATTCAAAGCCTAAGTCAGAATGGGTCATAATAAGGGTCTCTTGGCTAGTTCATAAGAGCAATAAAAGCTTCAAGAAAGTCATAGGCTGAAAATCAGAATCATATCATTTTAAATAAGATTTCCCTTATGATTAAGCTATTTATGATTTATTTGTATACAAATGGTTTATGTACGTATGTGTTATGGATAATTTCTTATGAATGTGGGCAGAGTATGTTATTGATATGAAGGTAAAAATATCCTTAAAGGCTAGGTATAGTGACCCATGCCTCTACTCTGAACACTCAGCAGGGAGAGGCAGGTGGACCTCTATGAGTTCTAGGCCAGCCTAGTCTACCTAATGAGATAAAGGACAGCCAAGACCACAAAGTGAGACCCTGCCTCAAGAACAAAAACAACAAAAACAAAAAACAAAAACAGAAATAGTATTTCTTTCCCTTAGAGATACTTATATGTTGTGGTTAAATAAAATCGGCCTCTGATCAAGCCAACTATCTAAGCTGCAGTAGCTCTGCCTATCTCAGCTACCATGTATCTCGGCCAGAGGCCACGTGCACGCAGTAGCTAGAACCGACCAGCCAGAAACACCAGCCCTGCCACCCATGAGACGTGAGAGTGGGAGATGGCTCTGCCAATCTTCCATGCTGTCTCTGCAAGGTTGGGCATTGCCCAGACCATGCCGCCATCCACGTGGGCCCAGTAGAAAGATGAGACTCTAATGCTTAAAGATTAATTAAAGGCTTATATATTTGGTAATGATAAGTAACAAGATACCCATACAATCAGAAGTGTAACCCAACACCCAACCTAGATATACCAACTACCTTTGGCTGGTACAGACACGTGAACATCCGCCTCCATCCTCTCTCTCCTCTCCTCTCCTCTCCCCTCCCCTCCCC
>NW_021604615.1:2358566-2374632 GCF_004785775.1 Grammomys surdaster
CTCTCCTCCCCTCCTCTCCCCTCCTCTCCTCTCCTCTCTTCTCTAGCTCCTCCTCTTCCTTTTCCTCCTCTACTCCTTACTCCTCCTCTTCCTCTCCTAACTCCTCGCACCTTAGCTCCTCCTACACTTATAGTCTACTATATGAAAATCATGGCATACAATTATCTGCTAAACAATGAAAGTATAGTCTTGTGAGCCCCAATACAAACTGAAATCTTAAATAGAATGAACTGTCCAGATCATGGTCAATATTCTACGTGAGATGATTTGCTCATTTTTTAAGGGAAACCCATTACATAGCTGACAGGTTGTTGGTTCCACTGGCCATTCCCAATTGGAGCCTGGAGAATTGTACATCATTCTGTGACTATTTCGGATTATGCTCCTTTTTAATCAGAATTCCTTGAAAATGAAATGAGCAGAGCCAAGGAGATTTTGAGAAAACTCACATGTTGATCTCTCTCCAAAGGTGATCAGCAGCTGTAGGAACAAACCAGAGGCCATTGTTCATAAGACCTAGAGATTAACTCCAGACCACATTCCTAGAGGATGTTTTTCCAGAAGGATGAGGACAAAACAAATCAAATCATGATAAAATTAGTCTTCCTGGCAGGTAGAACCACTCATGATGTTTTGCCAAGTTTTTCAAAAAACTAAAACAAGAGAAACACATACATTTAACGTGTTTGTCACTTGTCTAAGTAAGAGAGTTATTTGTGTAATAACATTGAGTGATTCAAATTCATGACAGGGAGTGCTATTGCCTTATAGACCAACTGTCAATAAACTAGAGAGCAAAATTTGATTATACTGGTAGTGGAATTTTCAACACGGGGTCAAAATTCTGGTGGTATTTAGGACACTTGGACTTCTCTCTGTTCTAACATGAAAACACTGCTGCACCCTCTGCAAATAAATGATTTTCCTATATAAACCTTTTCTGGATCAGTTTACTCATTGGCAGGAGAGTGGTTTGAATTTAATACAGCTGGTTGCTGATATTAATTTTGTGGCTAAGGGTTACCCACACTATCCATATAGGAAGAGGCCATATGTGCTCTCTAACTTCATAACTCAAAACAAACAAATAAACAAAAACAAAACAAACAAACAAACAAAAACAACCACTGCCCAGCACCCATATGTGACTGTCTTTAAGTCAGGAATACTCACTTCTCCAAAGGAAATTTACTGAACACCTAATCTTCCAGGAGCTATGAGTGACAGCCTAGATGATGAGCACACATCAACTAAAGAGTTAAAGCTTTTCCTTCCCTTGACACTTAGGAGACAGATACAATCTGACTTCAAGCATATTTTATAAAATATTTTTTTTTAAAAATTTTTATTGAATATTTTATTTATTTATAATACAGATGTTATCCCCTTTCTCCAATTCCCCTCCCTATAACCCCCATTGCATCCCCCTCCTCCGTTATGCTTTTATACCATTTTAATTACATGCATGTATTAAGGTCAGTTCTAGGTTAAGGGTCTAGCAATACAATAGATACAAATAGTCAAGGAACAAGCAAGACAATAAACACAAATAGTCAAAGAACAAACAATGCATTAAACCAAATTATGTGAACACTCCCATGATCACTGTTTCTAAGGGCTTACCAGGATGACCAAAGTATTTGAGCCTACCTCCCTGTCCTAGCCCAAGGTCATTTTCATGTCTGAAGCCTACTTCCTCGTTCTAGCCTAAAATTTAGATTCCGGTCTAAAATTTTGTCATTTGTCTAGCCTAATATTAGATTCCTGCCCGAGATTACTTCTTTGTTCTAGTCTAAAATTTAGATTCCTACCTGAAGCCTACTTCCTTGTCCTTGACCTGTGTCAGATTCATGCCAAGCAGCCCCAAAAGCTCTCCATCTCTCCCCCTTTTTTATTTCATTAATAAAACTGAGCCTGTCTCATGACTTGAACCTGAAAATGGACCCCCAGACAGAGTTATTAAATTAACAGGTTGGTAAGCCAAGGATGAGTAACATTCTGCACAGAGCCTTAACAACCTAATACATAAGTGCATTGCTTTTGATAATGCATATTCCATTATGGGTAAGGAAGGCAGTCTTGTCAGAATGACCTAAGACAGGCTCAGTCATGTTTATGAAATATTTCTAACTATGCTTCAAAATACCTCAGCATGTGAAACATGTAAGGAAAGATCTCTGGTTTCTACTGTGGGCCTGAACTCCTGTGTGAGCCCACTCTATATTGTCTATGTTTTAATGACTCTTAAGATATCTCTCTCACACAATAGGATAATCCCTCGTGAACCCTTAATCTAAGACTTTGAAGTTTCAAAGCATTCAACCTTGTTAACTCACAGCATGCACTGGAAAACCTCAAGAAACTTGTACCTTTACTTCCAAAAACTATAGAGGCTTTTTGGTTAAATAAAGATTCTTGACAAATATACCAATGACATAATACTTTAAAAAACAGTAATGAAAAATATATTTCCACTCAATTTAAAAACAAGTTAATATAAACTGCAAAGGTCAATTAAATTCAAATGCTAACATGAATGAGCATCTTCATGACGTTTCCTCACAGGTTAGATAGGGTGACGAATTCTGTGATCTTTTCTTTTCAAAGGTGTTACTTTACTCCAGTTAAAGATAGCGTCCTAATGACAATGTAATCACCAAATGGTTCACCACTGTAAACCACCACACTGGAGATGGGGATTTCACATATGAATTTGGGGGTGGCTGTAAAAATAGCTCCTATGTAACAGAGAGGAATGCTTATACAGATCCATGGACATGTGATTCACAAATATAAATAGCTGAATTTTAAATAGCTCTAGGCTGAACTTGAACAATTGAATTTGTCTGTCACTGGGAAAAGAAAAGTGAATGTTGTTGAAGATTCTTATGAAATACTATACAGCAGTTTGGTATGTGTGTATTCAATGGTAGGATTGATGGGATCTTGTTTCTATGAAGTTCTCTGGTGGAGAAGGCATCCTGTTTATCATTTTCTCATCACCTCTCAAGAGCTATCTAACATCTCTTAGACTGCAATTGGTTTACTTAAAGCACACTCAACATACAGATATGGAGACTATGTCCACACTCATGGGAAGTAATTTCATTTACAGGTAACACCAAACATTAACCACATCTTGCAGCCTCTATGACAAAACAGCATGATTCACTGTGATATTTTCACATGCTATCAAATCATTTTGAAGGACAGGCATCTGCATCAGCACCTTTTTCACTCCATGTCCAAAGACAAGTTTTCTTTCTCAATCCATTTAAATATCAAAGCCGATAGATTCTGACAAACTTCCTGGCTTAGGTGATGACCTTTCTACTCTGTTCTAGACTCCAAGCAAGAAGGAAATAAACATTTTCAAATATCAGACAATTCTATTACTTGCACATATTAACACGTACTTTGCAGATCATAATAGAAATGCTCACCAAGCTGAAACATTCCCCTATTTCTTCAAATCTTCTGAGTAAATGTGCAGCTAAGTAATTTTATCCTACCCTTCTCATAGAATGTCTCATGAACCCAACTCCATGAACTGATACAGAAGAACAGTGAATTGTGTCAATAAACTAAAGCCCATATTTAGAATATGTGAAGACATTTTACAATACTAAGAGATGAGTACCTAGTGTGCTTATTTCATGAGATGAGACTAGTCAGGATTTGTTTAACTTAGAACATTATCCATGATTGGAGCTGTAAGTATGTTCTGTACAAGGGGACTAAATAACTCTATTTTGTACCACAACAGATTTGAGATAATGTAAATTATTAATTACAACTCGATTCTTCTCTGTAGATAATATGAGAAACTCAGTTCATACTTTATAAGAAGGGGAGTTTTTACTGTGGCACTAGCTATTCTGCTTTTCTGTGTGTTTTCCAGTATTTGAGGCATTGCAGCTACCTGCTTCTGAAGTAGATGGGTTAAAGGTCAGGCTTTCAGATTAAAGATCCATGGAATTTAAAACATACCTGACAGTGAACTGAAATCTCTATTGATTTTATATTCTTTTTTTTCCAGAAAGAAGAAGATTCAAAAATAGAAAAATATGGTTCAGAAGGCAGTTACTAAAATATCATGACAAAAACTTTTGATTTTTTTTTAAGTAAAACATGAACCTGCATAAAACTTTATGAGAGAAAATAAGTACACCAAAAGATGGAAAGTGAAAAGCCTAAGGGTCTTTCTGGGTTGACAGAAGATGGTTTGGGTAAAAATGAAGAAATTGACAACTGAGCATCTTCATTCCAACTCCCTCTGTGTGAGCTGCCTTAGGTCATGCTCTCAATATCTATGATGTGTGGCTAGTTTTTCAAACTCAAATGGATCTGGTGTATAAACTGGATGTCATATATACATATATATACATATATATACATATATATACATATAACTGTATATATAATATATACAGTTTTGAAATTTATTTGTATATTATCTGCATATATGACAGTTTTCTCATTTTAGAATATGTCTCTATTCTATGTAATTATTCTTTTGTATTCACATTTCACCAAGGAATACTTAAATACATAAAATCAAAATCTGAAATATTATAAGCTTATTTTTGGAACCCATAATATCCTTCCTGTTTTGCTCAGCTTTATCTTATAAAAATAAAAATAAACCAGGCCTGGCAGTTTTAGATCTTAATCATAAGCATAACAGGAAAGAAATGTAGGCGTGAATTGTATCATGCCAAATGTTTGTGTGTGTCATGAAATGTATGTTTACATTATGGAATATCTGTACATTGTGTGTGTGTGTGTGTGTGTGTGTGTGAGAGAGAGAGAGAGAGAGAGAGAGAGAGAGAGAGAGGAGGGGGAGACTGCAGATACCAAAATGTGATATATCTCTAAATTGTGAAGTTAATGAGGAAACTGAAAGAAAAATTAGATAGTATATTTTAGATAGTATATTTGTTGATAACCAAACACCTTGACCATGATTAGTCTCATCAGAGGGAAAGTAATGCCATGTTTTGAGTTAGATGTTTAGAACAAAGCCTTCATGCACCATATGCTGAACAATGAACATCTCCAGTAGAGGTGTTTCTAATGTGTGGGTTATATTTATGTACAAGAATAGCCTCATAGGACCCTGGGAAAGAGATAATGAAAATAGTGAGCAATGTTTAAGTTTTAAATTCCCATGGTTCTTTCTTTTTATTGGTTATCTTATTTATTTACATTTCAAATGTTGTCTGCTTCCTAGTTTCTCCTCTGCAGTGCCCCCCATCCCACTCTCCCTGCCCTTTGCCTCTAAGAGGGTGTTCCCCCATCCACTCAACCACTCCTGCCTCACCTCTCCAGCATCTCCCTATGCTGGGGCAACAAGCCTCCTAAGGATCAATGGCCTCCCATCCCATTGATGCCAGCTAAGGCAATTCTCTTCTACATATGAAGCATGTGTACTGTTTGATTAGTCTCTGGGAGCTCTGGAGTTTCTGGTTAGTTGACTGAGTTGCAATCACCTTCAGCTCCTTCAGTCCTTCCCCTAACTCTTCAATTGGATTCCCCAGACTCATCACGATCATTGGCTGTGAGTATCTGAATCTGTCTTAGATGCTGGTGGAGCCTCTCAGAGGACAGCCGTACTAAGCTCCTGTGTGTGAGCACTTCTTGGCATTAGCAATAGTGTCTGGGATTGGTGTCTGCAGATGAGATGGATTGCAAGGTGGGGCAGTCTATGGTTTGCCTTTCTTTCAGTCTCTGCTCCATGTTTTGTTCCTGCATTTCCTTTAGACAGGAACAATTCTGAGTTAAAAATTTTGAAGATGGATGGGTTGCCCTATCGCTCAACTAGGGGCCAACTGGCGATGGTTTTTTCTGGTTCTATCTCCCCTCTGTTGAGTATTTTGTCTATGTCATTCCCCAGGGGTCCTGGGAACAACTTGTTTCCCTGGTGTCTGGGACTTTGTAGTGGTTCCCCTGTTCCACACCTCCCCACTGCTACATATTTCTATTCATTCTTCTGAGCGCTGTACTTTTCTCCTATGTTTCCCCATACCTGATCCTGCCCCCGTTTTATCCTCCCTTCCTACACAGCTATTAAAAATAATGACTTCATAAATTTTGCAGGCAAATGAAAATAGAATGAACTAGAAAATATCATCCTGAGTGAGATAACCCAGACCCAAAAGGACTCACGTGGTATGTACTCACTAAGTAGATATTAGCCCCAAAGCTCAGAATACCCATGATACAACTCACAAACTGTATGAAGCTTAACTAGAAGGAAGACCAAAGTGTGTATGCTTCAATCTCACTTAGATGGGGAAACAAAATAATCACTGGAGGTAGAGGGAGAAAGGGATTTGGGAGGGAAAGAGGAGGGGAGGAAAAAAGGGGTTTAGGATCAGGAATGGGAAGAGACAGGAGAGGAGTCCAGAGGGTCAAAAGAATGCATAGTTCATAAATATGTATTTCATACTAATTTTCTTTCAATACTTTTGACTAAACCTTTCCTGTGGTGACATGAAATTTAATTTTAGAAAAAAAATTTAAAAACATCATTTTCTTAGCTCATGGTCCCTAAACTAAAGATCAAGGTAGGGCAAATACCTGGGTTGTGATCACGAGATAATAAGTCCAATTAGCATAATGAACATGAGCAGGGATGTATCTACCACAAGAAGTAGAACTAGCCAGACCAGTTCTTGACTAGAAGAAATCTAGCATCCTGGTTAGATCTAGATAAGGAAAAGTTAAGTATTTAAACTACAGAATGCTCTGTGTGGAAGCTCTCTTTCTGTCTTACTACATGGACAAATTTCAGTTAATGGAGTTTTAAGACTGCAGATAGGTTGCCTTGGCAATCTTTTTTTTTTTTTTACTAAGTTCTTTGAAGGTAAAAAGTCATTATTCTCTTGCTTCAACTAACACAATACTTGACTATTTGCTTCCTTTCTCTTGAAATTGTTAACCTGTACTTTGAAGGATTCTTCACTGGCTACCATTTAAGAGAAAATGTTCACCACATAAGATTCATGGAAGCATTACAGAAAAATCTCAACATTTCCAAAACAGAAACTAAATACTATGAACAGAAAATCTAACACATCAAACATGCCTCTCCATACTACTGTAGAAGGTTCTTATTACTATCACTGCAGTGTGTGTGTGTGTGTGTGTGTGTGTGTGTGTGTGTGTGAACTGAGAACAACCAATTACAAAGCATGCTGGCAAAAAAGTTTGCACAGGTTTAATAAAACATTTATCCTGTTATTAAGCAATTTACTATTTCCTTTTAATAATTCTACTATGCATTTTAAAGATTCTATTATCTTAATGGATTCTACACTACTCATTTCTTTTTCTTTACATTTGATTTCAAAATGTAGTCTTGCTAGTTAGAGAAGCCTGATCTTAAAGTCATTAACTTGTTCCCTTAGCATCCCAGACTAATGAGATCACAACTATACACCCAGCCTGGCCCTATAATATTCTTTATCTTCTACAATCTGATGTTCCAAAGATGAATAGGAAGTGTGATTATCTACCCTATTGCTTAAAAAGTAGTTTGGGTAAAACCACAGAATTCAAACAGAAAGCAGTAGCCCTAGAATCTACTTATTCTCCCGGTCTCTATCATTGTAGATGAATGAATTACAGTAGTGTAAAGCTTGTTACCTATGAGCATTTGGTAGAAATTCCATATATGTAGTATAACTTGGGTGTTAATCATTGTAACCCCTTCATACAGACAGGAAGACAACTAAAAGATGTGGTGAAAAGTTACCTAAAATTTAAAAACCAATACACTTCCATTTTGAAATAATTCTGTCCTATTCACAACTTATTGTTAGTAAATTACATAGCTCATAGAAAATGAAGTGTTTATAATCTCAAGTTTCATATGTCATACTTCTTCTGCTTCCAATGTATGGTTAACTTTACTTTCTCTTACCATTGAAGGAGTTGATTGTTAAAATCTCCCAAGAACAAACAAATGCTGAAGTATTTTTATCATAAAATTAAGAACCTCGCATTTATTTTAGCCACCAGGTAATTATGGTATATTTTACTCAATAGTAGATAAACTCATCAAATGTAAGAATCCACATTGAATGAGTTAGATTTTTTATAGATTTACCTTGAAGTTTTTCTTAACCTTTTTCATTTAGTTCACCATAGCTGTGGTTTTGAAAACTGACAAAAATTCAACTATACTTCTATCTTCTAAGTCATGCAATTGCTCTTATGCTAAAAGTTTTTATAATGCTCTATTATTGAGAACATCTACCAAGCAAAGTCTTTTGCAATTTTCTACCCATAATAGAAAGCTAGAATCATTTGAATAATAATTTTCTTTACAAAATAAGATCTATCCAATTTTTCAGACTCTGATAATAGCAACTAGATTTTATTCTCGTATTGAAAAAAATAAAAGGACAATATCTCAGCCATTAGTTCAAAGAAAATATCTAGAGGCTAACCATCAGCACTAGGACATTTACCCATTTTGAATAATAACAGTAATTTGACAATTATTGTAATGCATCACAATGTCTCTGTTTTAAAATAAAATTAACAGTTACAAAGAAAGACTACAGTTGTATGCCATCTACCACAGGTGTTTCTAAAAAAAAAAAAATCATATTAACTATTCAAACTAACCCTTAATTTTTATTTTATGTTTTCTCCAAGTATCCTCTCAGGTACACCCATTTTGTTAAACTTATGAATAAAGAAGAATAAGTTATAATATCGATTGTATCCTACAATGCAAGAAAAAACAAGATTTTCTTAAAGGAGCTCTCATATCAAACTGCTCCTCAGCAATTCAGCCATAACACCATAAAAGCTGGTACATTTTAAAGGTCTATTTTTAAAGTACGTTGTTGGACAAGTAGAATATTGTGGAATGTTCAAGGATATATAAACAGTATCAACACTACCCTTCTCCAAAACAAACTACTTCTAACATGTCTTTATATATAAATATTGCTTCTTTACCCTGTAGCTTCATAGTAATTTTGGTGGTCAAGGTATTATAGGGTTATGGTTTTTCAAACACCTCCCAAATTATTAGTAAACACAAATAAAAGAGACCAAAAGCCATGACATACACATATATGTATATTAAAACTTTTTTTATAGTGTTTCTGTAGTTGAGACAGAATGGCACAAAGACACGAGGTAAGCCAAGTGTTTCTCCAGTCCACCCCTGTGTGCACTCAATGCTACACATTCCTGTCAGCACACTTCTCTCACAGGATGCTTAAGTCTAGAAGTGAAAGCTATATTGTTCTTATCCACATACCACATTTTAGGTGGAAAATACATAAAATAAAATGACAAAACTTGCAATTTTTAACAACTCATAACACATATGAGGAGAAATAGTACTTAAAGATAGTTCTATTTTCAAAGGAAGTCTGGTGAGGGGCTTAGTCAAGCTGAAGGATGGCTGTTCAGCATGTACAAGGCACAGGGAAGAGTTTTACTACCTCATGAATTAGTTCTGGTGGCATATGCCTGTAATCTCAACATCTCAGCATCTCAGTTACATAATGAAACTGAGACAATTCTGAGCTGATGAACACCTTGTAAAAAATGAATAAATACTGGTCACATAACGATTTGTATTGTATGTGGTGTGTGTGTGTTTGTGTGTGTGTGTGTGTGTGTTTCATTTTGGAAAGGTAGTGAAAAATGAGTGTTTTCTTTACTATCAAAGTCTTAGCAATATAGGGAAAAATAAGTGAATAGATTACTAATACATAGGGCACCAAGTGTGAACACACCTTGTTCTTCCTGCTGTGTGATCTGAGGAGAGCCCTAAACTGTGTGATAAGCCTTACATATGAGATGTAATTTCTCAAATACCCATTACATTCAATGTTCTTGACCTCAGGATACTTTAAATAGCATAGTTATAGTGGATTAAATGGGAACACTTGATGCAATAGACAATGTATTAGACTTAATATAGTCATGTACCTGAGAAAAAATATCAAGCAAAGAAACATTGGAATGAACATATATATGAATATACATACATATACATCATTTATATATCCATCATATACATATGCATATATATAAATTATATGCATATACATCACATACATATACACCATATGCATATATATGTACATACACACACGCACACACACACACACACACACACACACACACACACACACTTATATATATACTCAGTGCTCTTCCCATAACTTCTGAGTGCTCCTATAGCAGGCAGGCAGCACCCTCTATGGATGGAGAAAAAAATGTTTTAATTTGATTCATTTTCTTAAAGTATTAAAACCAGAGCTAAGATCTGGTAAAATTGAAAGTGACTGATGTGTGTTTCCTGCATGCTTCCTCTTCTGCAAATCATGTTTCTTTAAGGTCTCCATATCTTCTTTTATCTCCCCTTCTGATACTACTCCCTGTTTACTCTCAGGTCTCTGGTCTGGTCTCCTACAAAGCACAATTTTATGCCAAATAACTTCTCAGTAGCTACTGTCAAAATTTCTATCCTTATTGGAAATCATTATCTGATGTTTGGAGGAAAGTTATCTGGTTTTAAACCAATTTCATGCTAAAATAGAGGTGACTTTTTGGTAAGGCTTTAAATATACTATGAAGGTGGTATACTGTGGAAGATACGGGGAGAACCAATAATTTAGTAACTAGATATTTCTTTTCTAGAATGGCAAAGAACATTGCCATAGTGACACTGCAGGCTTTCTTGAGCTACCCTTTTTTTTATGGGTTCCCATCTTACCATGCATCAGTGCTCCACCTGGCCACTCTGGTATACAGAGTAGACATTGTCTCCTGAGCACATGCCAGGTAGGTGTACACATCTGTGCTGTCTTTGTTATATTTTAATCAATCTTGGTTCAATTTTCTTGAGAAGCACAAGGCTCTTACTCTCTTAAGGAAGTCCATATTTCGGTAAAATCTAGTTTATTCCTCATTTAATTCAGCATCCCACAAAGTTCCTTTAACAGTTGAGATGTTGGCTGTCCATAAGATATTCAAATGCAAGCTCTTTGCATCATGCATTTGCTAAAAGAGAGTTGATCATTTTCCTTGTGGAAATATGGAACAATGGCTTCATATACTATCTGGTACCCTAATTACTTCTATTCTTCTTCTTATCCTAATGTGGGGTACAAAGTTACTAACTGTGTGGAATCCAAGAAAGCCTGTCTTTGTTTACCATCTCTCCTTGTTTATGGCAGGTGATTAATAAATATGCGTAAGGAAACATGATGGTGGGATTCTTACCATTACTAGTGTGATATGAGCATCTTATGTATAGCAGATCATGAGGTACATAATAAGTTTTTGACATCTCTGATGAAATTAAATAAATGTTAAAAATGAATGAAGGAGGCATATATTTTTATTGAAATAAAATGTTAGTAGTTATGAAGTTGCATAAAGAGACTTATTTTACACCTCCTGTATCTATTTCATATAAAGAAGAAATATTCTATAGAAGAAAAGTCCATAAGGCAAGACAAGGACTTTTCATTGATTAAATAAATATCTGTGAAGAAAGAAAACAGTAGTCATGCTCCATACAGAGTGTGAATGGTTCTTATTAAGATATAGTGAGTAGCTAGAAGTTGACATCTTAGAGACACATACCTGAGAATTTACCTCTCATGGAGTCCTGCCTACAGGACTACAGCAATGAGAACAAACTGACTTCATGGTGGACAGGATTTAGCACTTACTTCTCAAGTCTCAGACATCAAAAGTAAAGAAGTTGTTTCACTAGCTGTACCAGTCTAGCAAAATATCAACTCAGCTCCAATGTTTATGTCTTTTTCAATAAAAATTTCAAGCACAATAATATTCATATGCATTATGAATTATACCAAAGGCAGAAGTAAAGAATTGAACAAAGAACTGTACTACTTTATAACCACAGTATATGCTTAGTAGCCTATATTGCAATAGCTTTTGCATTCTACCAAAGTTGAGCACCAGAATATATTCCAGAAAGAAGGAATGTGTCACACTTGATGTGGTTCTTGAGAAACTCAAATTTTATACTCTGATAACAATTTGTACACCAAGTTCTAAGTTATGTTTTAAAGTGCTTTTAATTTTAATGGAAGAATTTAAAATAACCACAGATCAGATATGATTTAATGACAAAGTGCATGTTTATCTTGGGACACATCCAAGAGTCAATCTTCAAAAGAAATAAATAAATAAAAATAAAAAGACTGAACACACACACACACACACACACACACACGCACACACACACACAAAGGGACTGAACAACCATCACATTCTTTTTATCATATTAATTACTTAATATTTTTTAAACAACTTTAACAAATTGTTTATTGATTGCCAAACACTGTCTTTTTAATTTTAACAATTTATTCTTGATACTGATCCCAAGATATTCTACTTTTATATTTAGAAAAATGGGTTAAAGCTATTTGATTATTTCACTTTTTAAACTTTTTGCTATTTGATATTTGTTTTGTCTTTTTTTGTCCTCAAATATAAGTCTTATGTACTGAGCTTGGGCTTTTGCCTTCCAAGTGATGGAATTACAGGCATGTGTCACAATGCCCAGCTGGATTTTATCTCAACTTTCCATCAAGTTTCAAGATGCAAAGGACTTAAAGAGATAGTTTACTATGTAAAGTGCTCACTCTATAAATGGGAGGCCCTGAGTTTGAATCTTTATCACCTGGCTAAAAGCAGAGTGGGTATAGTGTCCTGGATATTCTACCAGTGTGCAGGAGGTGAAGACAGAAACTCCCTGGAGCAAGGTGTTGAACTACACTTGTTTAATGACAAGTTTTGGGTCCAAAGAAAACACTCTGACTCAATACATACTGTGGTACATGATCAAGGTACACAGTTGTCAAACTCAGCCTACCACACATGTGCAGACACAATTATTTACAGCTTGCCCCACACACATGTGCCTACATAGATACAAATATGCATGCATGCATTCATGCAATATACAGACAAAACAAGTGGTTGAGAATGTTTTTATATGTGAAGAATTGAGGAATTCCTATATGGCACATCATTGTACTAGCCTTGAATTTGAAGTTAGTCATGTTATTACTGCCTGACATCTGGGGATCCCAAGTTTGAACTTAGAGGCTATGCCCTCAGTCTCATTAAGTTCAACAGTACCACTGCATCTGCTGACCATAACTGTGGCTCCTTTGAGGACCATGTTGTGCTTACTCCCACCTGCCATGAAAACACTGTGTTAGTAAGTGAGACAATTAAGGTTGAAAATACTTCCCGCTCATACATTTCAATTTGCATTCAATTTCAAGAGGGACTATATTTAGTATTTAAGATGTATTTTTAAAAAATTCACCAAATATGTATTAGTCATAATCAACCAAAATGAAAGAAGGTACACTGTGTGATTGTGGGTGTCTTAAATGCTCCAAGTAAAGAAAAACACAAAAGAGATATAAGCCCCTTTCTGGGGAAAAATTAATTTGGATTTTACAAGAATTTTTACTTTTCACCTGTACATTAACATTTCAAACTAAGGGATTTTTTGTTTTGTTTTCTTGTCTGTTTTGTTGTTGTTTGTTTGTTTGTTTGTTTGTTTTCGAGACAGGTATTCTCTGTGTAGCCCTGGTTGCCCTGGAAATTACTCTGTAGACCAGGCTGGCCTCAAACTCAGAAATCTGCCTGCCTCTGCCTGCAAAGTGCTGGGATTAAAGGCATGTACCACCACTGCCCGGCAAGGGTTTTTTTTTAATGTTGTTTCTTTTTCCTTTATGCCCTAAGCAAGGTATGCCATAATTCCTACCCAGGTATCTTTTGGTAATATAATGCACTTAAGCATGTAGCCAGAGGTATATTTTATGCTCATTTTGGTCATTTTTCTCAGAGAAGTGAGAACAGGGTGTATTCCCAAAGCCTGTGACTTCAGAACTCTCTCTGTTATGGACACTTATTGTCCTCATATAGCCAAACCAACTAAGCAAGATTCTACACTGAATATAACAAGTTTCTAAACATCATTGATGAGTCTATCAAGACTTGATTTGATCATTACGTCTGCTTGATCCTAATGCTGTATTTATAAAGCGCCTCTCACTCTCATATTGCCCTCTGTGGAAGAAAACCACTATACACAATCCATATTGAAAAAAACAGGTACATTGTCATCCTCTATGACAATAGAATACCTTTTATAAAATGTTCTGCAATTTTGTGCACAAGAGAACATAATCTCTTCAATTATTGATGTATTCTATCCCTGATGATATCATTATGGGCATAAATATCTGTTTTGTGTTGGTTTATAATCCACATCCCTGCATTATTTTTATTATCCAATTATTTCAGCATCGGTCATTAGGTTCCCAATGTGCCACTATGCTCTTATACAAACTCCACCAAAATAATACAGATTCTTAATGGTCATCTTCCTGTACTTGGTGTTTCTGGTAAAGTGACTACATTACATTTTAGAGGACATGAAACATACTTGTTTTAATATGGAGTTGTCACACAACTGGTGCGAAGAAAAAGCTCTTGATTCATTCATTTCACATAAGATTTTCTGTAAGGGGTGTGTGTGACTCATCTCTAATTATGCATTGTGAAATAAAAGTAGACTAATCTAAGGAAACTTAGTATATCTTGTAGTCATGTCCCCAGAATAAAAGAAAAGAAAGCCACAAGTTCTTTGCTGGCTTTTATAATTGATTACTGTTACCAAATATATTTAAAGTAAGTGTTTTGATATTAAGCACAAGTATAATCCATTTATTTCTCACAAATAGCCATAAGAGAAAATGTAACACATAATATCCCCCAGTGCTTATGGCACTGGATAAATACTCAAAAGCCATGAGGTATTTCTGGTTGAATCAAAAACTTCCGATCAATAATAGACAAAATGCAGAGACCACTGACCATTGGGACTTAGCTATTAGGCAAACATTTCTCCTTCCGAACCATCTTCTGCATCCAAAATGAGGCTGTTTTACCCATTATAGGAAAAAGAATCCATTTTGCCTTTTTTTTTTCTGGTTCATTTTCATCTGAGAGAAATAATATGAGTCTTGGCCCTCGGCATTTCCTGCAGCTTAATAGACAGCTGGACCTCTAGCCATCATCTCCTCTTAGGCAACCATTAGTTCTTAGGAACACTCTGTCTTGATCATTATTGCATAATTAAGACCATTTTGTGTTCCCTTAAAGTAACATATCCATTATTGAGGAGAAATACAATGATGAACAAAACATTGATGACTGCCCCACCCCATAGGTATGGAAAATGACCAGTCATAGGATTTATTTTAATAACTACCTTCAAAAGAGAAATTACCATATGATGTAAATTTCTATAGACCTTACTGGATACTTCAACTTGTAGACAATTTGACAAAATGAATAAATAATGAAGACGACAACAAAGGAGTTTCCTGTCTTCAGGGTAGTTTTACAACACAGCAAGAAAGATTTGAACAAGAAAACATTAGTGCTTTGATGTAGACCTGTGTGAGACACTGAGACAGTTCAGAATAAAGAGAAAAAGTAAAAAGAAAGAAAGAAAGAAAGAAAGAAAGAAAGAAAGAAAGAAAGAAAGAAAGAAAGAAAAGAAAAGAAAAGAAAAGAGACAGAATAAAGGAGCACGTAGGTAGGCTTTCAGTTCCCTCTCTCTTATGATGGATGTATTCTGCAAATGAATAACAGACAATGTCATAGACTTTCTGATCACCTATCTCATTCATCAAGAAACTCAAAACTATAGACATTTAAAATATTTTAGTAATACTTTTATCAAAGTAGGAATTGCAATTGGCATGTTGTGCCTGCTTGCCAAGGTCTCTGTACCACTGAAATGAATCACTATCCTTCCTTTTATTTTTTTGGACAAAAGGTCACACTAAGTTGCTGGCCTTAAACATTAGATAATCATGATTCAGCCTCCCACATTCCTGGGGGTATGAGCCTACAAAATTATGCTATGTCTGTCTCTCTGTGTGTGTCTCTCTGTGACTCTGTATCTCCCTGTCTCTCTGTCTCTGTCTCTGTGTCTCCCTCCCTTCCTCCTTCCGTCCCT
>NW_021604615.1:2374732-2381519 GCF_004785775.1 Grammomys surdaster
CCCCCCCCCCCTTTCCATTCAAGAACTATGTGCATGTTAGGCAAGTGCTGTAACAGTGAGCTTATCTCTAGCCCTAATGGAAATAGCAAGTACAAAAGGAGCCTCATTATTTTTGTTTTGTTTTGTTTTGTTCTGTTCTGTTCTGTTGTATAGTCTATGATAGCTCAGCCTCCTGTCCTCGTCTTAACACAGTCTTGAAAGTGCTGCAATCACAGTTGTCTCCTATTTTACTCAGTTTTAATGATATTTTTTAAAGCAAAGACACCAACTTTAAATATAAAAAATGATCTTAGGGTACTGTTATTATGTCTTTTTTTTTTCTGGTGGTATCAAAGCTTAAAGCCAGAGCTATACATGTCAGGTAAGCTGTCTGGCCTTGAGTTGCATGTGCACTCCTGTGCTCGAGTTATACTCTTAGACAGTACGGTCCCTGTCTGCTTTTATAGGGAATAGGGAACTGGTATCATCTAGATCTTAGATGGTTGAATCATCAGTTTGTGTCACTTTGGAACAGCAGCTGAGTTTTCACAAAAAACTAAAATGCTAAGTCCTGACATCTGCATTGGGATAATTTTTTCTCTGCTTATTTGTTTGTTTGTATGTTTTGTTGTTGTTTTTCTAGACGGGAACATTAGTGAGGATACATGTAGAGCAGAATGGTCAGGCATCTTCATTTTTTATGCTTAAGGTGTATAGTTTAGAATTATAGATGTAACAGGGTTTGTGACTGATTTGACCACATCAGACATTGTGCCTATAAGTAGCCACCTCTGAGGTGACACCAACTAGCCAGTAGCCTGTGCTTAGTGATAAGGGACCCTAACTTTATCAAAGACCCTTCTTATTCCATTTCTTTCTAGGGGCTTGCAGAAGCTTCCTTTCTAGGTCAATACTACAGACTTTTGCATTTGATCTTGGCTGCCATGCAAGTGAGTTTAAAATGCTGCTGCTGGGCTCCAAGATCATGGTTGTAAAACTCAGTGCAATTCAGTATTAAGGCCAGATCCTTAGGCAGTCATTTAATTCATAGGACTGCCTCATGGCACATTGTTGTGCATTGTTAACAGTGTGTGCAAAGAAAATAGACAGCCGTTTATTTAAAAATACTTTTGTCAATAGATCATCTAAAATAGTTTTTTATTAATAAATATGCCGTGAAAAGTATCAGATAGTTATAAATATTCATCTTTACTTTGCAAATTCACAACATATGTCCTTTAAATCTGTATGCCCAATGATTCAGTGGAACTAGCTTTAGGGCTAGGCATTCTCTGTCTATCCAGTCTCCCTCAGTCCAATTGAGGCAGTCCCAGGTGATGTTGCAACTTTTCCATTGACTGTTCTCTATCCCAAACATATAGGGTATTTGGCTTGCAATTTGCTTTTCTCTTCTAATGTCCAAATTTTAGCTTAAATATTGACAACCTAGTTTTTCAGAGAATAATCTGTGGCAAGACATTCCCCTGTCTACGTCCTCATTAAAGTACGTGATACTTTACTGAATTATAAGTGACTGACATATAACCACCTCATTCTATTATAGGTACATCATGCATTATTTGGGATTCCATCGTTTTAAAGTTCAATTTCTTCTTCCATGAAAAGCAACTCATCTAAGTCAATGCTCTTTTTGTTATGATGCAACACTGTAACTTGGTGTGTTATACATACAAAAAAAAGAGAGAGACAAAAGTATATCACTTTAGAGTTCTGTTATAAGCTTGAGGGGATCCATCTGGTGACAGCTTTGTTGGCATAGCTTCAAGGTGGCACAGGGTTTTATATGACAAGAAATAGTGACATGGGAGAGGTCTGTTGACACTAGCTTTTTATTACATGTCCATTCTTGAGATAACCCATTAACGCATTAATCCATTAGTTGCATGACGAAATTAATTCATTCATTAAGGGGGAACCCTAGTCACCTCCTTAGTCCCTGGGTCCTACCTCTTAATAGCTCATAATGGGGGATTAAATTTCAACAGGGTCATCATAGTGGTAAAATATCTTCGAAACAGCGCCATTACAAAGTCTCAAACACAAATCTTGCTGAATTTGTACATATTCATCTGTATTTAAGGAACAGGAAAACAGTAGTATTAACAATTACTGTATTCTACACAATGGGCCTACCTGTATATTAATTGACCTCATAAATTAATCATCCTAACAAGTGGGCCTGGTCAGGAATATTTTAAAAACACTAAGAAAATGAACTGGTTGTCTGGATACTCAGGAGGTGGTTCTAATCTGTTCCTCATATTTAAGTCAAATCTTATTTTGGGGGGATATACAATTGAATATTGTCACTGAGTTGTAATAACTAATGAACCACCTATAATTATAATGTAATTATATGTAACTATAATGTAGTTATATATGCTTTATACAATTCAACCCAGCCACACATATGGTACTTTCTGACTTTGGTTATAATAATCTTTTTAGGACTCTATATAGGTTCTCAAAAGGCTCTGTCTACTAAGAAAGGAAAGGTATCACTTTACTTGCTTTTTTTTTTAACGTAGAGGTAAAATGAAGTGAAGAATGCCGTCACTAGAAGTAGGCCTCATCAGTTTGTAGTGAGCCATAAGCTTTTAATGATCTCACCATATTGTACCATAGGAAGAAAGTTACCTGTGAATTACTTCCTATTTTCTCTTTCTATAAAGAGTGCTTTCAAATAATCTCACTGTGCACTCATAAAATGCACCTGAGAGGGAATGTGCTTTATTGTCACGCTAGTAGTGGTTGCCTGCTGCTGTCCTTACTTTAGATAGGATGATTGCTTTAAATCCATGCCAACATGCAAGAAGAAAAACAACAAATAAGGTGCTTTCACAATCCATTCTGATCATGCTTCATAATCTCAGGACTCTGGAAAGGGTCTCTGAGTTTGCTTCCTTGCATCCCCTCAGAGACCATCCAGTCATCTGTCCAAGCTATATCTTGACAGTTTCAAGTAACATATGTTAATCTTGTCCCTAGTACTCCACAGAGAATCCCTCTAATGGCTTCCTCATTCTCTCTGGATGAATTCCAAGCTGCTTACATGATCAGGACATTAGCCTGTAGCTCCTTTCAAAGTTGATGTCTGCTCCTAGGTTCTTCTAGACTTTTGTTGATGCCAGAGTAAATGTGGCACTGAAATCTAAGGCTCAGAATGTTGTGTCTTTTTTTGAATTTCTTACAGCTACTTTACAATTCTTCAGAAATATTTCCCTTGACATAGTTCAAGTTCATTTAGAGCAACTTATATTTGAGTGGAGTCTATGTCTTTCAAGTAGATGCTTTCACTAGCATTGTTCTAGTTGCATTTCTGTTGCTAAAATCAGCTTGAGATAAAAAGTGTTTATTTCACCATTCTAAGTTACAGTCCATTGGTTTGGATAAGTCAAGGCAGAGATTAAAGCAGCTAGTCATAACCACAATAGCACAGTGAAAGGAATGGATGTAGATTTATATGTGCTTGCACACCTCTCCCCATTTATATAACCCGGGATACCAAAGTCAGGGAATGGTGCCCACTCACAGTGAGCTAGGTCTTGCTTATGTCAGTTAACTTAAATAAGATAGTCTCCCATAGACATGTCCCCAG
The DNA here is from genome assembly GCF_004785775.1 of Grammomys surdaster. Taxonomy (NCBI): domain Eukaryota; kingdom Metazoa; phylum Chordata; class Mammalia; order Rodentia; family Muridae; genus Grammomys; species Grammomys surdaster. Next base: position 2,378,331 of record NW_021604615.1, read on the forward strand.
GTTCAATGAGATCTATACAATTTCTCATTGAGTCTCTCTGCCCAGCTGATTCCAAGTTGTATCACAATCACACTTAAAACTGTATTGATTTTCAATGTATAATGAGAAGTTGTGAATAGAGCCATTTTCTACATGGATAACCAAGAGCCTTCTGCAGTAGGAAATAAAGTCTACTGCACACATACCGAGCAGTGGAAGAGGAGGGACATATGGCTTTTCTATTACTAGTTTATTAAGGAACCTCCAGACTGATTTCTAACCTGGCTTCACTAGTATATACCTCTATCAACCGTACTTCAGAGTTATTTGTATACATGCCAGCATTTGTTGCCATTTCTCTTCCTGACGATGCCCAAAGTTGAGATGATTGTTGAGATGACAAGGATTCTTAACGTTGGCCTTATCTGCATTTCCATAGTGCTAAGAACGCTCAACAGGGTTTATGTTTGTTTGGTTGGTTATTTTAATTACCATCAATTTGTATGTCTTCTTTGCGGAAATTTCTGTTCACTTTCACAGCCTAATTTTTCATTGAATTGTATATTTTCTTCATATTTAGTATTTTTTTTTAGTTCTTTGTCTGTCCTAGACATTCATCTCCTGTGGGATAATCTTTCCCATTCTGTCACCTGTCTCTTCACTTGATTGACACTCTATTTTGCACTATGGAAACATTATAGTTTCATCGGATCCAATTTGTTTATCATTGGTCTTATTTCTGAAGCTACCAATGTCCTATTGATAAAGTCCTTGCTTGTGCCTATGGGTAGAAAAATACACTCCAAATGTCCAATTAGTGTCTTGGGGTAGTAGGTTTTGTTTTGAAGATCTTTATTTATTTGAAGTTGAGTTTTTCACAAGGTGAGATATAAAGTTTGAATTTTATTTTATTTTTTCATATTAAAAGAGTTTTTTCAGCACTATTTGTTTAAAATTCTGTTTTCTCTCTAATGTACATTTTTGCAATCTTTGTCAATGATACTTTCATGGACATATATCTCAGTCTCCAGTTATTTTTGCTTTAGGTAGAATGGCTGTCATTATAAAATTAACCCTGCAGAGCAATTAATGTGAAGAGTCTAATGTCTCCCTGAATTTCTTTCTGCAACGTTGCATATTTTTCATTATAGGCGTCTTTTGTTTCTAGAATTCGTTTGTTTGTGGCTGTTGTGGATGGGATTGTTTCCTTTATTTCTGCTGATACGTTTATTGATAGATATGAATCCTATTTATATATGCTAATTTTAAGTAATACTAAAATGTTTGCTAACTATATCAGTTTTGAGTAGAGTCTTTAGAGTCTCTTATATCTTAAGAATCATATCTTTAAATAAGGGTACTTTAACTTATTTACATACTTGCATCCGCTCTACTGCCTTTCCTTATGTGTTGGATAGAACTCCAATGACTCTATAGAATAGCAATGGAGAAAATGGACACTCATTTTTTTGGGGTGAGTGCTTTGACATTCCTTTCCATTAGTAGGATGTTGGCTATACATTTGCCTACATAGACTTCATTATATTCATTTTGCTTCCTTCATCAGCCTCTCCATGATTTTTATCATGAAAGGATTCTAGATTTTGTGGAGGTTCTTTCCACTTCCTTTGCAATGATTATGTGATTTCTGTCTTTGGGCCCATAACTTCTCTGTGTTTGTTGAACCATGTTTATATTGCTAGAATTAAGCCAAGTTTGTCATGATTAATGTTCTTCCAGATGTGACCCTAAATTTGTTTTGCAAGAGTATAATTGAGAATGTTGTTGCATCTATGTTCATGGGAGAAATCAATCAATAGTTTTCTTTTATTGTTTTTTTATCTTGTTATTATATCAGGGCAATAGTGGCTTCATAAAATGAATATTGATGTCCTTCTTCCTCTCCTCCTTTATAGAAATAAGTGAGTAGTATTATTAATTCTTCTTTGAAGTTCTGGTAGGATATTTCAATGAATCCATCTGGTTCTGGCTTTTTATTCTTTGGTGGACTTTTTACTTCTTCAATCTAATTTCTGGTTGTCAATATTTTCAAACTATTTATCTCATCTTTCACATCTAATAATTTATTCATTTCTTTTAGATTTTTCCAATGTATTATGATATTGGTTCTTATTATCTCATTTTTAGAAAATATGTTTTTTAACTGAAATTGAATTGCATGACTTCTCCCTCCTTTTCTTCCCTCCATCACACTCATATACCGTATTCCCAACTTGATATCCTGTTTTTCTTTGCATAATGTTGTTAACTTATTAACATATATGCATATATATATATATACATACATACATACATACATACATACATACATACATACATAAATATCAGTAAGACATGCTAAGTTTGTTTTAGAATTTGGTCTGCACATTGTTCCAGGTTAGATCATTGTACACTGGAGAACTAGTCAAAAAGCTCATCCTTGAGAGAGGCCAATTCTCTTCCCAACAGCCATTGCTGTATAGTTAGTTCTTGTCTGCGTATGGCACTACATGAATATTTCTCTCTTCAGAGTTTATGATGTTCACCAAAAGTGCCATTTTTCACTGTCTTTTTTATGGAGCCATTTCTAAGACAGCCTGTTTTACAACGGACTTTGTAGAATATTATGAGTCTCACAATCATTCTACCATCTCTTCTCTGTTATTCCCATAACTATAGGTGCAAGAACTGTTATGTAGGTATATCCACAAATGTGTGTATGCAGCCAGAAGTAACCACAGAAACCATAAAGTATAAAGAGGTCATAGCTGGTGGTGAATAGCAGGCATTAGCTGATGTAATTCAGTAAACAATAAACAGAGTGGTACTCCAAATGGAGAAGAAAGAGGTCAACACAGAAAATGGAGGAACAAGTGACAAAATAAACCAAGGGTGTTTCATAAAGCCTCAAGATATATTATTTGATATTTACTTAAATTACCCATAATAAATATAATTGAATATAGTCATATATATTTTACTTTATAGTATATATAAAATAAGTTAAGCCATTTGTACTGAAAATATGCTCCAGAAGGACCGTAGACTACCTAAAGCACCACTAGCAGGCACAAGAAGCATCCTTTGGAAGGGTTTTTTAAACAAGGTAGGCTGTTAATTTAATTCTTAGCTGCCTCTCAGGGGTTGAGTATGGGCCCTGATTGCTTAAGATCACACACACATACACACACACACACACACACACACACA
>NW_021604615.1:2381919-2385764 GCF_004785775.1 Grammomys surdaster
CTCCTGGGTTCTCCATTTTCTTCATCGTCTCACTTTGGTTTTTCCTTAGGAGTTTTAACTCTTTATTGAAATGTATATACATGCTTTCAAATGGCTTTTATATTTTATTCAAATCATTTGTTCTCATGAAGTACTATCATATCTTCAGTGCCAGAGTGTTTTTTGAAGACAACATAATCATTATTTTGAATAATTTCTGAAGAAGTTCTTCCAAGTTATCCTTATTGAAGGTCATTATCATGGCATTAGTAATTTTGAAGGGAAACATTCTGACTTTTTTTTTCTTTTTGGGGACTTGTAAATCCAGATTGAGTTCATAGGTTGAGTCTTTCTTGTTTTCCATTAATGATTTTTACCTCCTCTCTCATTAGAGTCTTTATAATGTTCAGACAATACATAAGGCTTTGTAGTTTTGAGGTGTCTACCTCTGCAGAACTAGTATTCACAATGACAAATAGTATCCTTAGTTTTTCGATGAGAGTCAGACACTATATGCCATAAAGGTCACTATCCAAATATCAGCAAAATCCTGCCTAGCACCTGCTTCCACATTAATCATGTGTGGCTCTCCACATGGGTATCTTTCAGTGGGTATAGTTGGCCTTTCATACTTTCATGCTTGCTGTGAGAATCTGAATCCCTTATTGTCTATCATAGGTCATCTCTTGCCAGTTCCTGAGTCTGATGCTTCTACAGAAAATTATAGGACTTATTTTGCTTGACCTCTCATCTTGGATTAGCTTGCTCTGGTCTTCCGTTTCATTAAATTATATACTTTTGTTCTTTAAAGTCTTTACTGAAGCCCTGATCATGGTGTTTAAATAAAGTACAAAATTAAGTAAGGATATAACTATATTGTTTACCTAAGATATCAATTATAATTTATTTCAGAAAAGTCTACTATTGTAGAATTAATAGTTTTGTTGTTGTTCTTAAATAAATCTATCATATGATTTTAGGTTTTAGGTAAACTAAGTGGAAAATGAAAAATCAGGCAGAATTTCTGCAGAGACTTTGCCAGTTACATTGAAATTACTGGGTTCCTGTCAAAAATTCAATGTTGAAATTCCTAGTATAAATGAAGACATGTCTAAATGGAAAAAAAACTTGGTATTTGTTTAATTTTCAATGAAACTTCAAAGTACTTCTTTTGGCACTGCTTTTAAGTATGATGGATTCTATGCAAACTTTGAAATGCCTTTTTACTTCATATTTGAAAATGTGTGTGCTTGTGCATTCATAATGGGGAGAGATGATAAAGGTTCTCAGTTGCATTAAAACTAAACACAATATAGGCAGCTGCTGTGAGCTAGACTATTATAGTTTTATCCTGATATATGAAATGGAAAATGTTGAGGACATTAAAAACCTATTACCTAGTTCTGATTGCATACTAAGGAGAGACTACTCTCAATCAAAAAAAAAAGTTATGGAATACTATGAAATATGATTCAGGCACAACCATTCTCATGTGCCTGTTTCTTACTTCCTTTTACCAAGATAGAATATGTGAAAAGTATCCATGATTTTTTTTTTACAAGCATTACTGTAGTATGTTTTACTCATAGAGAATTTTAGCTATTAAGTCGTTTATCAATGAAGACATTTCTGTTATCAAATGTCTTAGTCAAGATTTGTATTCCTGCACAAAATGTCATGACCAAGAAGCAAGTTGGAGAGGAAAGGGTTTATTCAGTTTACCTTTCCACATGGCTGTACATCATCAAAGGAAGTCACAAAGGGCATGGCTTGGAGGCAGGCTCTGATGCAGAGGCAATGGAAGGATTCTGCTTACTGGCTTGCTTCCCCTGGCTTTCTCAACTTGCTTTCTTACAGAATCCAGGACTACCTGCTCAGGGATGGCACCACCCACAATGGGATGGGCCCTCTCCCTTGATCACTAATTGAGAAAATCCTTTACAGCTGGATCTCATGGAGGCATTTCCCCAAGGGAAGCTACTTTCTCAGTGCTAACTCCTGCTTTTTTCAAGTTGATACACAAAACCAGCCAGTACATAAATACAGTGACAGATATTTACACAATGAATTCCTAGATATGTATGTTTGTAGTCCTTTAGAATTCAGATGCTGGCAATGCAGAAAAGCTGAAGTGAGTCACTTAATTTACTGACAACGTGCTATAACTTGTACCAGATCATTTAAGAATAAAAGTTCTTTGATTAAATGTTTTCAATTTTTTTTTTTGCCACATTATTTAATTTCTTCACTGCTGATCTGGGTGAGAGATCATGGTTGAGACTTGAGTCTTACTATAAAGTATGTCGCTTCAGACTTTCCACAGAGGAACTCATAGGTCCAGGAATTCATGAGTTCCATAGGAACTCATAGGTCACAGTGGAATGAAACTGACACCACGACTATTTCTTCTGTGTAAGAATAAAGCATTTTGGTTTATTTTAGCAGTTCTGCTAGGTGTGATAGGAAAGCCACTCCAGAAGAGTCAGGTCTGAACAGGGATTAGATCTGTTCTTGTTTCACCTTCTATAATGCTCAACTCCACAGGTCAATGGGAGTGTGATGCAAACATGGTGATAATATTTGTCTTATCAGCCTTTTCCAAAGATAGAGACACAGGAATTCTTATCTCTTAAACAGACCAACACCAGTGGGTCAGTCCAAGGGGGCTAATGTATGTAGCACCCTCACTTTGTACTTGCTTAGTCAGAAATTGTGTCTGCCCAACGTGTTTTCAAATATTCCTAAAATCTTTCAGGGCTATAATCTCTTTTCCACAGCTCCCAAATCCATGCGGTCTTTGAGCCTAGATTTATATTACAGTCCCCTTAGGCAAGATTTGGAGAAATGGCACATGAAAATTTTTCCATAAATCCTTAGCTAGCTTTAATTTTTATTTGAATTTTCTTTCCATTTTATATTTGCAGTGCACACATATAATTTACTTTCAAATATTTAGCTACTTTATGTCTATGCAACAGTATTATGGGTAGAGTTTAACATTAAACTGGATATAACCCATTAAAGGAAAAGTCTCAGGGAGAAATCTTGGAGGTAAATGATAATTACCTAATAATGAATTGCTTACATTAGGGAAAATGTAAGCAAACAATATAACTCAAATTCCAGATGTAGCTCAGTTGGTAGAGTGTTTTCCTATTAGACACAAGGCCTTGAGTTCCATTCCTAGAACTATGTAGAGTGAGCACTGTAATACATAGCTATAATTCCATCACTGGGAGTCAAAGGTGTATGATCCAGACTTCAAGTTCATACTGGCAAATACACAGACAACAAAGGGTAATGGAAGATAATTGGGTGACTTGGTCATACCCAGGGAAAACAACATCAATTTGTTGTACAGAGCCAAATGGTCAGCTCTGAAAACATGCATACAAGTAAACTTACATGGACTGAGCAGGCTATATTGAAGAATATATTTGCATATGTGTATCTGTGGTCATAATAGTTAATGAAAAAAGAAGCCATGGATTTGAAGGAAAACAGGAAGGGATATATGGCAAGGTTTGGAGGAAGAAAAGTGAAGAGAGACATGTTATAATTATACAATAATCTTAAACATTTTTTAAAAGGATGAATAAAGTATGTATGAGGTGGTAGAGGAAAACATGGATCTAGGAGAAGTTGGGGAGGCAGCATTAGATAAATACAATCTAGATACTTTGCAGGTATACATTTCTCAAATAATAAAAATAATATATTATTTTTTAAAGGAATAAAATATATTTAAGTAAATACCATTTGAGAGTAATTAATATATACAAGGAAATAATAAACAGGAAATAAATGTAATGAAGAAAGAAAGAAAGAAAGAAAGAAAGAAAGAAAGAAAGAAAGAAAGAAAGAAA
>NW_021604615.1:2385774-2434418 GCF_004785775.1 Grammomys surdaster
AAAGAAAGAAAGAAAGAAAGAAAGAAAGAAAGAAAGAAAGAAAGAAATGTGTGCAAGTATATTTAAAATAAATATATTCATGTGATTCATGAGATGGCTAAAATATTTGATCCTGACACTATTTTCACTGAATAAGGCAATGTTTTAAATTGATTAGGCTATTTTACCATAATTTAAAAAACACTATTCAACTATTAAGTATTTAGTAAAAAAAAAATGAAGGACCCAGGAAGAGACAGTAGGTAAATTGCAGCTTAACAGAGACTTGCTAAAATAGCAGTAGAGAAGGCAAGTCCCAAGATGTGTGTTCTGAAGAAATAGGACTCAGTCTGATATTGATACCTATATACTGAAATTAGACAAAAAAAAAACAACAAAACCTTGATGAGAAAGAATACAAACTTATTACAACAACAAATAAAATATCAGTTCTGTTCTGGCAAGACACATCTCCAAAACTAAAAGTATTGAAAATTGATGGTAACAATGAGGCCGGCCTTATGTTTCTAAGAGTTAGTATCAGAGCATTTACATTATTTTTATTTTCTATTGCTATTTAAAATTAGTATAAATAAATATAAAGTACATTTTTCTTTACTATTTGATATTTCAAGTTCTTTCTTCATGGGGAAATGCCAATGGACTTCAAAAGTCAATGAAATAAAGTACTTTTAAGGTGGTTTTTTTTTTTTCCAATTTTAAACATGTCTTTTTGCAGGTTTTTTACTGCTGATATTTTATGTTTCCTTTTTGCTGAAATAATTACCCCTTGCTTAAAACAGTCTTTATTTCTAAATTGAAACATTGGGTTACTTCTCAGAGTGACAGTTTGGGAATTTAAGAGACACACATTTTTCTTTCCTGGACACTTACAGAAAACAAGTTTTGGCATGCTGCACATTTCTCCCGTGACCAGGTTGATTCTGTGCTCGCAAACTCTTAGCGTTGTTTCAGGAATAAGTATCATTTGAGGAAGAGGTGGGGGTGGTAAGACTCAGCAGCCCTAGCTTTCTTCTCCCCCTGGGCAGTAATTCCCAATTATGCATCTCTGTCATCAACACCTTCTTCTTGTCTGGGCCCATCAACCTTCCAGACCAGTTCCTGCATAGCTAAATCACCAGAGAAAGCAGGACCCCACACCGAGATGATCTTCTTAACCATGCTCAACACCCTAGCCTTGGAAAAAAGATCAAATATTTTAAAAGAAAAGTAGGGTGTTTGTCTAGATAGGTGGCCTAAAATGTCTCCTTCGGTTACAAAAACAATTATAAGTAGAAAAGATAATTTCCCTTAATATGAATCCACATAAAATTCCAAAGAATGTTCCCTTTGCCAAACGCTGCAGAAAAGAACATGACTTAAAATTTGAACAGAAAATATTGACTTTCTGGCCATGGGTATTTTTTTTCTTGTAAACACATAAAAAGAAGTTTGTATTTCACAGAAGGGTGAGGGACTATTTCCACCACATTTGTTTTCAAACACCTACAGTTCATAATTTGCCATCAACCTAGAAACAGCAGTGAGAAAAACATTATATGCAGAATGTATACTCTGATTTTCTTTTCCCACTCACAGTGGAAGTGGATTTGAGTATATTTGTATAACACAATAAATGTGCAGCCTGAAGCCAAGCGAGTCTGTAATAGCTTCCCGCTGGCATAGCTACCTTTTCTAATGCAGCTCAAGAGGATATTATGATTACACATTTTGTGTATGTGCACATATTCGACATGTGTTAACACTAACATTTGCCTTGATTCTGTCATACATGTTTATATGTGCTTTATTTAATAATGTTAGCTAACATTTTCTGTTTCTTTATAAACAATGATAGTATAATTTGAAAAGTATGGCCCATTTCCCAGAGTTAGGTCTAGCTAATATATGAATATATTTAGTCATGCTTACTCTGTTATTGAACTTTGATATCAAATGACTTTTATTCAAATGAGTAGTTTTTATATTGCGATCCCTAAAATGATTTCAATAATAAAAAACTTATTTGCTGTTTATTTTCTTCATCTTTAATAACTATAATAAGAAAGTATATCTAATTTATAAATCTCTCTATATATATGCATATATATGTGTGTGTTGAATAATGTGAGAGGTTTAAAATTACACTGGGCATGAGGAATTGTTTGCATTTTATTTCCTGGCATGAGATCATGTTTTCCTTATTGCTTTTTACTTGTATTTTTGGAAAAACAAAAGTTTGCATCTAGAAGTAGGGAGCTACATCATCTAAAATGAAACTTAGTTTACTTTTTCTAGTGTTTATGTTTATGTTTGTGTATAGCTTTAAGTTATAGTATACCAACAACTGCTCAGACTGGCAGTAACAATTTCAAAGTTAATGTCACCTATAATCCTCTTGGGATTTTCATTGATTTTTTTTTCATTTATATCTCTTGCATTTTATTTACTTCTTTCTTTTTTGTGTGTATACAGGTACATGTTTGCACAGGTATGAAAATGTACACAGATGGCAGAGGTCTCATTGGGGTGTCATTCCTTGGACATGTCTACTTTGTGTTTTGATATAGGGTCCTGCACTAACCTGTAGGCTCACCAAGTAGGCTTGGCTGACTAGCCAGTAAACACCAGGGATCTGCCTCCTTTGTGCTGGGACCATAAGCCTGGACCTCCAGACCCAGCTCTTTTATGTGAGTTCTGAGGGATTGAACTCAGGTCCTCAGGCTTGCATGCCAGCCACTTTATTCACTGAGCTAACTCCTCGGCCCTTGTTTTGTTGTTCTTGTTGGAAGGAAGGATATCACTATGTTTCCCTAGCTAGTCTCAAAATTATGTACTCAAGCAATCCTTATACCTCAGTCTCTAAAAGTATAAAGCACTGAAATTTTATACTCCTATCTTCCAGATTCTACACCATAAATATCACTATGTTATCTACTTAAGGCCAGAAGTGCAATTTTCGGGGATTATTAAAGATAAAGCCCAGGGTTTGGCACATTAAGCACATACTGTACTACTGTTAGATCCTCAGATAATAAATATAATTTTTAAAAGAAACTAACACGTTTCTCTTGAAAGACAGAATTCCTCAACAGTCCCAAAGCTCAACCTCTTCCTATGGCTCCTGCCTTCTTCCCGCCCTTCTTATACCATGTTCCTTGAGTCTTGGAAAAGGTTATAGATATGTTCCATTTAGAGATGAGCATTTAACAGTTTATTCTGAATACTTTGACCAATTATCGGTCTCTGTAGTCACCTCTGCCACTGCAAAAAGGAGCTTCCCTGACCTGACAAAAGCTGACAAAAATCATTAATCTATGGGCCTAAACGCGCTTATCTCAAGGACACTCTGTCCATTTTAGCAATGCCACAGCAGTAGCTTCTTGGCTAGGGTTTGTGAGCCTCCCAGCCTGAAGCTTCTGACTAGGCTTAGAGCAGCAGACACGAATTCTGTCCTGTAGGAAAGGCCCCAAATCCATTCTCAACATGGTTGATTTAACACTATTGTGTCAGTGTGCTCATCTTACCTGGTAGGTCAAGAGTATTGCACCCAAGTGCTATACTAAGACCAATGATAACAATTTCTCAGAAACCTGCACGCACCTTCTGGTGTTATAACGACTATCCAGTAAGGAGAAGTTCAACTGGGGCTTCATTTCTCCATGACCTTTTCCCAGGCACACGATAGCCTCATCAATAGGTTTTTACCATCTAGTTCTAGTGGGCAACCAACAGCAGCGGCAATTGCCTGTGCTATTTTGGGGCCTCCTAGGCCTCTCTGACTAAGAGATCATAGAAAGGCAGCTGATGTCTGTCTGGTTCTAGCGTTTATATTTAATAACCTGTTGCTTCTGAGTGAAGCTTTATCTGCCCTCACAGAATACCTCCCTCCAAGTTTTATTTTATTTTATTTTATTTTATTTTATTTTATTTTATTATTTTTAATTAGCTTACTAAGTATCAGTGCTCCTTCTGGCTTTTTCATACATACTTAGTTTTGGTTGACTTACCCTACCTTCTCTCTACCATCTCCCTGGTTTCTCCTTAAATCATTCTATCTTCTCTTTTTCCTATTACATTTTTATATCACACACATTCTATTCACCTTCCACCACCATCTTTCAAACTTCAGTAACCTCTCATGGCAACATGTAGCTTCTTGGGCTCTGTGTAAACTCTCACGTACGTGCACATCTAAAAGTTAGGAGCTGGTTTCTTTGTAATTTCTTTCCTCTTCTTACCAGAATTCAGTAGAAAGTCAATATAACACTAACCATAATATTTACTTATTCATAGTTGCTTTCCAGATCCTAATGAGTTGAGGTTAAAAGAGCTGTCCTGTGGCATTATTAATTGCTCTAGCTCTACTTAAATATTATCTTTAGCGATTTTCAAATATATTGGTCTTGGCAATGTAACCATGAGATTTGAAGTTATTATGCTGTAAATGGATACATGTTTGTGAATTTTGAGCAAATTCTATGACATCTTAATGCAGGTAAAATGACATTCTGGTCACCTAGTATAGTAGCTGGCTAACAGGAACTAAATAAATATCGGTAGAACAAATTAACTATTAATTCATTGTTATTCTCAACTAAGTTTTTCCTGTACATCTAAACATCAGTCTCTCCTACCTTGCTGATCTTAAAAGCCATTCTGCTATATGTGAAATCACCCCAATTTGGGAACGTTTGTCATCTGTACAGGAACACAAAATGTATAATCCAGGAGTATAGAGTGCTAGCTTGTTCTGAGTATCACACGGTTTTGTTTCCTTCAACAGTGCCTGGTATATGATGAGGTTGAGCATGCTAGTGAAGACTAGCTCACAGTACAAGGCTCACAAAGAGCATCCTATATAGATTCAAAGAAAACTGACCATCTTAAGAACGCAATTCCCTTTAAATCTCCACACTGCTGCACACCAGCTAGTCTTTCGTTTCAACTAGAAGCACAAGGTTTCAACAGCATACTCTTCACATCTTCTAGGTCCCAGGAGAACCTGGATATTTCTAGGAAAGGCTGGTTAGGCATGACAGTCATATGAACATCCTATCTGTGCTGTGCAATGTGCTGTCTAGTGGCCTCTGAATAATGAATATTGGAAATGTGGCCAGTCCTGCTAAGAGCTGACTCTTCATGTTAAATTAAACATCCACATATTGGTGGGTGGTAAATAGGAGATCCTGTAATTCTTAAGCTATGTTTCAAAGTTAAAATTATCTAAAGGTAATCTTATGAGCAAAACACTAACATTATCTCCTCTAATTCACCAGGCAATCATGTCCTATAAAACAATTTTTCAACCAGCTCCAATAATTCAGCTGCTCTGAACAAACTCCTAGTCTCTTGAAGTAAAATCCTGATACACAATTGCCAGATCTTTTCCTAGTCAGTCTTCCTTATTTAGTCTGTTTGGCTTGAAGGCTTTCTTCTGGGCTTTGTCTTTGGCTGTCCTGTGAATCTGTATAAGGCTTAGTGTATGACTGCTATTGCAGGATGTTGCTTTAAGTGGGATGTGCCTCCTTCAACACCAAGAGGAAAAAATTCACATGTCCATGAATCACAAATTCCCACTTATCCCCATAAGATATAGTTGTGAGGAGAGTCTTCGACTCTCTCTTTTCCAGCATTCACTATTCATTGTTATTCTCAGGGGCATCTCTTTCTGTAAGAAAGAGTATCTCACTTTCACAGAAACTTATTCAGATGTGTCTATAGCTGCTCACTTTGAAGAATAACAAACAACAAACAATTTCTCAAGTTGTAAACATTACAAATATCTCTTTGCTCCAAACAACTTACACAAAATCTGTATTCAACACAAATTTATTAAATATTTTTTAGGAGTCTAGTGAAGATCTGGTAATTAAGCAGACTAGCTAATTAGGCTTTTCTAACAAATTAATGTTCCTAAGAAAAAATACCCAGTAACACACATAACATTCTATTGTTTAAAAATTGTAGGAAGCAGGCAAGAAGACAAGTACTGCACCTAAGGCAACCTCGGAGGGTGTGTGTGTGTGTGTGTGTGTGTGTGCGTGTGTGTGTGGTGATGTGATGGCTTAGAGGTTAAGAGCATCTACTGCTCTTTCAAATGACCTGAGTTTATTTCCCAGCACCCATTGTGAGTCTCACAACTACCCATAACTTCAGCTCCATATAAACTGAACTTAATCTCTGGGCCTTCACTGGTACACATATTCATATTCACCTATACATATATACACACTGACAAAAAATTAAAAACATTTCAAATTCCTCTTTTAAAAAAACTCAACAAATTAATTAATATTTTAACATTCAAAAACTATTAAAATAAAATGGCACTGATTCCGTGTTAGTTTTCAAAGTTTACATTTCCATTTCTCCAAATTTTCTGGAAAATTTAAGTAAGGTGTGTGTGTGTGTGTGTGTGTGTGTGTGTGTTCTTGCTATACATGTATATAGAACAGAACAATTTAGATAATGTACTAGTTACATTGGTCCTTTATGTGCTATGACATATAACAAAGCAAGACATGAAGAAAATTATTTCATCTCATTTGCCTATAAGCAAGTCTGTGAGGCATTTTCTTGATTAATGATTGTGAGAAGAACCAGCCACTACTGGTGGTGCACAGTTTTGTATTGGTTACTTTTGTTGTTGTTGTTTGTTTAGTTGTGTTTTGTTTTATTTTTGGTTGTGTTTTGTGTTGTTTCTGCCAATCTGACACAAGATAATGTCATCTGCAAAGGGGAAAACTCAGTTAAATAAATGAGGAGGAATGGGATGAGGTACTGTGGGAAGGTAGACCGTGAAGGGGATAAAGACTGGAGTGTAAAAAATTAAAAGTCATTAAAACAGAGAAAAAGAAAAACAAACGAAAATGATTTCATCACATTGGCCTATAAGCAAGTCTGTAAGGCATATTCTTGATTAATGATTGTGAGAAGGACCAGCCACTACTGGTGGTGCCATCCTTGTTCAAGTAGTCCTGGCTGGTATAACAAAGCAGGTTGAGCAAGCTACAAAGAGCAAACCTGTAGGTATCATTTCAAATGTTTCTGCTTCAGGGCCTTCTTCAGTGTCCTGCCTTACCTGAGTACAATAACTCTTGTCAACTCTATTGCAGCTTCTAATCTTTGGCTTGGCATTCTTTCTTCTTAGAAGTCATACTGAATTGAGATAAACTTTGTGTTATATTTTCAAACCTGGAGGAAATTCAACTAATTTAACCATATAGGAATTCAAATAAAATATAGGTACTAACCTCTGGATTGTTAATCATGATTTTCATACATAGTGACAAAATACAGACCTGTAAAATAGAAATAAGACTTTATAAATCATTGTGAAGGAGATAGATACCTCTCTATGAAAGGTCAAAAGAAAAATATCACATCAAATAACCATTCATGTACACATTTACTACCGGAGACTGCTCTCAGCCTTCATCAGCAAAACCTCTCTTTGTGGTAAACAAGGCATGAAGAGTCAACCTTAAAGAATACATTATATTATCTCCGAAAGGCTCAGAAGACACTGCTGAAAAGGGGGAAAAGGAATACAAGAGCTAGAAGACAGGAATAAGGGGTACAAAATGCCGCATGCTAATTATGAATTCTTAAGGGCTCTATCTGCTGGGACTGAAACTCCACAAATTGGTCCTACTCAACTGTAGTCTGTGGACAGGGAAGACTTACATTAAGTCCTATCACTGTCTATTGGACTATTGTGGAACCAACTGATGTTAGGAAAACAGAGTGTATAGCCTCCAGTTTTGCATTCCTGGGAGAATCCCTCTGATTTTCATGGATAGTACCAAATATGAAAGACCTAATTAAAAACTGTGGAACACAAAATAGAACCAAAGTCATTAATTTGATGAAGTGATTTTTGGAGAAGAGGCAGGGCTTTCAAGAAGGGATGGAAAGAGAGAGTTGAAAGAGAATAACAGAAGAAAATTTTAAAGAATAAATTTATTAATAAAAATTATTTCACTGTACAGAACAATATATATGTATACTGTATACTATCTATATGTATATATACAGTATGTACTATACAGTATACTATATAAAGTATATTTATAATATATATACATAGTGTATACATATATACATACACATATGTATGTATATACTCATATTTATGGAACATTTATATCTGTGATATTTCCTTTTTAATAAATATAAAACTAAGTGTTGCAATGCAAATAGGTTTATTGTCCTCTAATGATGACCATTCCTTGGCACAATCTTCCCTTCAGACATTTGTCTCTCGTTTGTGGCATTACAATAAATAGTATGAATATAATTGTGAATAAATGAAAAGAAACCAGACATTCAAAGGAGAGAGAAAGATCTCATACAGATTTTATTTCTTGTGCTCATCTTGATGGCTGTGCAGATGCCTGAATAATAAAAGAAAAAGAACAGAACTGCTTCCAACACATATTTTCATCAGACAAAGCCTGACATTAAAAACAAATGTACAAGTAGGGAAACACCAAAAGCCAATGTGATTCAGCACACATACAAGCATGCATGCAGAAATAGGTAAAGTACTTACATCTTCTGTACACAGAAAAGATTTATCATTCCATTTCTATATCTGAGCACTTTCTATGTGCATTAAGAATGCTATTGTAAAAAGAAATAGGTGCATAATAATTCAAGGGTAGGGATATCCGTTCCCATACCACCATTTACATACATCCTGTTGATACATCCTGTTGTTCATATCTGTATTCTTCCCCCTTCAGTGAAGTGATTTTTTTTCCTGCTTTGCTTCTGTGCTGTTGTGTTTTATTAAGGCCTCACTGAATACATGGATAATATGGAATATTTTGGAAAATGAATAGAAAAACTCACATTACCTAGTCCTTAGTAGCTTCTAAACTCTTACAGTCATTCGTCCACCAAATCCAGAAGCAACAAACAAGTTAAGTAAATAAATATCATTGTATTCCTTTGGTGAAATCTTTTCAAATTCCTTATAGATAGATTAGGGGATAGATGTCTCCTGTAATAAAGAGTTTTGTAGAGGCAACAAACTAATGTTTTTGTTACCTCAACCATCTTTATAAGAGTAGAAACTCAAGGTTGAAATTACTTTCCAATTATGATTTACTTACTCAAAAGTAATCACAATAGATGACCTGGACCTTTATGGTAACATGCATTCTTCCCTTGTCCCAGCTCCATAGAAGTAAGCTCTGAATATGAAAGGAAAATAAGCTGCACCAAGTGGAATTTTGAGCTATAAAGAGAATCGGTGATTTTATTTTTTAGAATTAACTGATTTTCATCTTACCTCTAAATGTACTTAATATTGTGATAAATACATATCATCAATCTCTACTGAAGAAAAACAGAATTTCTCCTTTTCTCCTTTCTCCCATTTTGAGGCCTATTTTTACTTTTCTCTTACTTGAATAATTTCTTGCAATTTCATTGCTCTGTTAATAAATTTACACTAAGATTTTTTTTAAACACTAATTATCCTGCCTAGACACAACATAATTTTTTTTCTGTACCCAGGCTGAAAATTTTTCTTTACTAAATTATTTTCATCCTTTTGTTTATCATTATTATCATTATTATCATTTATTATTATTTATTATTATTATTATTATTATTTTGGAGGAACAGTGGTGAAGTTATATTCTCATGTCTAACTAGAATAGTCGTGAAAAGTAATTCCTTAGGAATTACCAAAATAACACTTATAAAACAACCTAGGTTCCAATGTTCCAGATCACCCACTCTTTTCCTGCAAAATTCTCTGGTATTTCAGTGGAAAGATCCAGGCAAACATGGGGGACATTTTCTTGCTTTATCCTTTTGGCGTTTTTTTTTTTTTTTTCTCCTCACAATGGTTTCAGTTTAGGTAGCTTTAATGCCATGTCTTTTCATTTATCTAATTTATAAAATTCAGTGAACAAAATATCCAGTAAAATATTCACCAATATATTCTAATATTTATTAGATACTTGTAACAGATAGCAGCTATGCTGGTAAAAGTAAAACCTGTAAGGGAAAGCTATTATTGTGTCCATGATAAAGTATAGATAAGTCAGGCAAAGTTGCTTCTGTTATTCAAGTATCATTTGGCAAATGACACAGCACAGCTGCACAGAACATACTAGTAAGGCAAAGGTGTGTTGTATGAAGTTTCTGTTTACCAAGAACGATGAAAATAATGGAAGAAATGATACAGTTTTTGTTTGAAACAACTGGCAACCAGAGGACATCATGAATATCCACAAAGACTGAATATAATGAAACACAAGGAGGATGAAATACTCAAGA
This sequence comes from Grammomys surdaster, assembly GCF_004785775.1. Taxonomy (NCBI): domain Eukaryota; kingdom Metazoa; phylum Chordata; class Mammalia; order Rodentia; family Muridae; genus Grammomys; species Grammomys surdaster. The sequence continues at coordinate 2,396,053 of NW_021604615.1, forward strand.
TGGAATTGAGGGAATGATTATGCCTTAATAAAGTAAATGTTCTGCATTTTAAAGAATACACATGGAAGAACCCATAGCTCCAACTGCATATGTAGCAGAGAATGGCCTTATCTGGCATCAATGGGAAGGGATCCCCTTGGTCCTGTGGAGGCACAATGACCCAGCATAGGGTAATACTAGGGCTCTGAGGTGGGAGTGGGTGAATGAGTTGGAAAGTACCCTCATAGATGCAGCGAGGGAGAGTGGATAGAGGGTTTATGGAGAGAAAACTGGGAGCGGGGGGATAACACTTGAAATGTAAATAACCAATAAAAAATTTTAAAAAAATTGTTACTTGGATGTTGAATTACTAATTGGCTAGATATAAGGTTATACTCAATGGTCTTTTATTAACAACATTTAATTAAAATGCATGTACATGTGGAACACACATATAGCAAGCATTACCCTTGATTAATTAGTCAGAGAAATAAGATGTTATAATTATATAAGAAGATAATTTAAATCATAAAGATGCCTATTCAGAGAGGAATAACTGTGTTTCATGGGATATAGCTACCTTGTATTTTGATGGAGGATCCCATCGTGTAGTGACATTGCACAAGGGTGTAAAATAATCCAAAGATGGACCACAGAGAACTGCTGTCAGATTGTACATGAAGGAGGCTCTGATGCCTTCAGAATCCACGTGAAAGCCTTTTATACGTTCTGCTACATTTGGACCCACACTCAAGTCCTTTTGTAAATCAGAACTAAAGAAAGTTTTTACCTAAACTAAGTTCTCTAAGGTTCATGGAACCCCTGTACTCATGAAGGAACTTGAGGGTTACAATCACAAGCTGCTACACTTTATAAAGCTGTATGTCTTAATATAAGGATGATGGACCAAACTTATGTTCTTGGAATCTTGAAATATGTTTCCTACAGTAAATAAGTAACTCAAAACTGTGATACAGAGGAGTCATGCCTCATCATAACTTCATTTTAAAGCTCCAGTGTATATATTTCAAGGAACAAACAATGGCAAACTTAGAGCATTTATTTGAATTGCTTAATTTAATCTTAATCAAAGGATCTCTAAAATTAAGCACAATGAATGTGTGTATAATCTCCATATGGTCCTTATATTAATATGCATAAATAAAGGCATGGTGGAGTGAATATTGTAGATTCACATTACACATAGAAATGAAGAAGCAATAAAGAAGGAAATGGAAGGAGTGATAGGTCAGGAATAGTTAAGGGTCAAGTGCTCAGAGGTTGGTACAGAGATGACATTGGTCTTATTTGTCATATCGTGGTAGATCATGTCTCTTTAAATCATACTCCCACACATTATGACAATTTATATGAGCATATATTATGTTGATTTATTTTTTGTTTATATGTTTGTATGCATAAGTGTTTCTATCTTTGACAACTGCATGCAGGAGGCTGTGAGGTCAGAAGAAAGCATTATATGACCAGAAACTAGAGTTACACGCAGTTGTAAGCTGGTGTTTACGTGCTGGGAATTGAACCTGGCACTTCTGCAATAGCAGTAAATACTCTGAGTCCCCTCTAAAGCCTCCTTCTATTCATTTTTTCAATATTAAATTCAATTTTTATTTTTATTTTCCCTGAAGTCCAAATTCTTTATTTCTCTAGAATATAATGTCTAATTTAGATGATCAAAGAGAGATTTTTTGTAATACATTCCTATTGTTCCAGTCATTATTCTTAGACATAGCGTCCATATTTGTTTCTTGAACATTTCTTATATTTTCACATTGCCAGTTCAAAACCCAATTACAAATGTAACTTATTATGACGACACCCATCCCTGTCAAGGACCTGGAGCATTGTAATCCTAGGTCACAACATGAAACCAACTATGACTTTGAAAAAAGAAAGGCACATAAAAATTTTAGGAAGTCTTAAAATCACACTGTCCTCTCCAGGATGAATGTGTGTCCATGTTAATTATAAGTCACTTTAAAGTTATTTCCCAGATAGTTTTAAACCTGTGTCCTTCTGCCATATCCAACTGTAACTCTGGCATTATCATGGCAGCTGTTTAATTAATCATTTACTTAAGTAATCTAAATGATATCTTTTATTCCCTGGAGGCTAATCATAGATCATAAATGATATTTAAATTACTTTTTTCGATTTGTCCACCAACCATATTCAGTTAAAATATACTGAAAATGCTGTTTAAGTTCTTTATGAAATTCAATATTCTGTTTTTTTTTAAACTAGGATAACTTAGTGTAGACTATTCATGTTTTTTTATGAGTGTGTTCACACATGTCAGTTATAGTATTATTGATGGAGGTCCTTTGGTTTGTCACAGGAAAGTAGATCTAAGCTGTCAGAAAATGCAAAGTCACTGAGTGGAATTATATTTAGAGGCATAGCAACATGACTATTATGGAGCAATTCCACGGTGATTTTTAGTCATACTGATGAGCTATAATCTGTCTACAGCACACTAAAGGCTATAGTTTATTGGTTTGAAAGGAAGTTAAATTTAGACAAGTTCTCAAAGAGGTGATTTCTACTCATTTTCAATCTAGTTCTAATCAGAACTGTCTAATCTTTGGACTACAGGAACGCTGCTTAAGTAAGTGTCATATCACTAAAATGAAGATAAAACCTTCAGATTTCTTAGCAAAATTTCCTTTGGAACAGTTTGGCAAGAACCCACAAAGGTAAGAACTTCTGGAACTCTCAGCTAAAGACATATCTGGCCAGAGATTACAATCCAAATGGCAAAATTCTACACAAATTCTCAGTTAGAAAGGATCGAAGGGAAACATCCTCTTGGAGACGGGATGGGGGACAGGAGGGACAGGAATGGCTTAAAGAACTGTGGGAAAGAAGACCTGGAGGTCCAATGTCTTGACTGTAAAAGATAAAAGTAATAAAAAGTTCTATTATTGTTCTATATTGACTATATCCATAATAACAAATATACTGCATTACAGAACATTTCATAATAATCTATTTTTGTTTTGTTTTTTGTTCTATTTGTTTTTTGGGTTTTTTTATAATTTATATATTTTTTCAAATGGTAATTTATATCATTCACACAGGGGTTATAAACACAAAAAGGCAGGACGTGGGGAAGGGGATGACACTGGAGCGTGGGTGCTCAGGGGGAATACAGATATTGCTCAGAGCAGGGTAGCAGCTGGGTAAAGGTTCATGGGACAGGTCACTATGACTCTGTCTATGATTCACTTGTCCTTATCTAAGTTGGTAATATCTGCCAAGGCTACCTATTTACAAGGTCTATGACTACTCAGGCTGGTAAATTTCCACAAAAGCTGCCTGTTTACAATAGCTTATAGCCATCTGTTTCAGTGTTTTTCCACAGAGACCCAAGACTGTGTTAGTATACATGTATGACAGGCATATTGCTGATTTTAGGCCTATGGCTGATTTTAGACATTCAGTGTGTAAGCAGGGATGCTCCTGACACCTCCTCCCTTCTCTAAGTATAGAAGGACTGTGGCAATTCTAATCTTGTGAAGGCAGGGATAGAGGCCTGAATGGCGGGGATAGAGGCCTGACATGATAATTTTAATTACTTCACTTATTTCCTGGAACTGTGATTGGTTGAGAAAACATCAATGAGGCTATAATAGTTGCTACACATAAGACTTTCAAAAACTACCTGAACCATATAATCATAGGAAAAGGGAAACTGTCTTAGTTTGCTGGGCATCTATCAGATATTTACTCTCAAAATAGTAGGTATTACTAGAAACAATAGAATGCATGTGGATTTCTGAATGTAAAGATACTCATGTATTAACATGGCATGCTTTCTTAGAAACTGACCATTGATTATTTCATGGTCATCCAAAGACAAGGCAATATGGCATAATTTTCTACCAACTTCAATTTAAAATAGTTACATAATAATCTATTATCTTTCTGAAGTATCCCATTGTCAGATGACTCTTAGGACTTATTGTCTAAAAGGAGGTGTCATATACACCAATCTGAAACAACGCCAAGGAAACATGCATGCATAAACTTACAGGCACACCATAAAACAAATTAGCTGTAAGAAAATATTACAGGTTGAGGCAAGTTGAGATCACAATTTATGCTTTTCAAAGTGCAAGTAGAAGGTTAGGGGCCAAGAAATTGGAGAACAAAACTTTGGTGAGGATCAGAAAGGATGGAGTGGAAAGAAAGAAAGAAAGAAAGAAAGAAAGAAGGAAAGAAAGAAGACAGAAAGAAAGAAAGAAAGAAAGAAAGAAAGAAAGAAAGAAAGAAAGAAAGAAAAAAGAGTGAGCCAAATGAAACCAACCAACCAATCAAAAAATATTACTAGTATCCATAAATAAAATATCCAATACAAATAAATTAATTAATTTAAAAAATCGTGTAAGGAAAGGAAAGACATTCTAATATAGAAATACATTTAAAAAAACAATTTGGAAAATGGTGATCTCATTCAGAAATCTCCTGACTTTTAAACTAAGGAAATATTTTGTGATATGTCTAAAATCAGCCAGAAGACTGTAATTCTCTTTCCTAACGCTCACCTCATTTGCCAATGTTATTCGGTAGTCTAAGCTGTGGTTTACACTGTCATTTTAAAAGCAATTCTGAGGACATTTGCTAGGTATTTTATGGAAGGAGACACAGGGAAAAGCCTTAAGCAGCTGCCCCTGGTTAGATAAGAAACCAGAAGCAAAGTCAACCTTAGAAACTAGATAGTCAGACTCCTGGGCCTTAGTTCTTAACCCACACTCTCGTTTAATATATCCACTGTGGCTTTTACCAGGACGAAACCTGTAATTGGATCCATGAATGAACGCTTTGGAGGGTGCTATCAGCGTTACACGTTTATCTTTCATCTCGAAATCTCACAAAGCTTTATTAAACCATTCAAAAAGGAAGTGTTATTGTTCCCATGTACCTCTCTCTCTCTCTCTCCAAAAGGTAGCTCAAGTGGATTTATCAGGTGGCTAAATGGGAGTAGAAAGAGGTTAAGTTTAATTCAGGGAAGAAATGTCTCCCATGAACACAGACGCTTTTGTAATGTTAGTTCTAAAGTGGTCTCCTTGTCCAAGGACTTATTTCTTATGAAGTCCTTCAAACAAATTTACAAAATAAGAGGAAATCCACAGCAGAGACTGTTTCCTAAGCTCAATAACCACGGAGCTTTATTTTTTCATTTCTTGGAAGACTGGAATATGGAAGAGTTAAAATGTCTCAGAATGAATGATAACTATGTTAACTGTGGGCTATATTTGTGTGTGGTGAAAAGAAGAGATGAAGTGGATGGGAAATCTGGGGGTGATTTAGGTTAAAAATATGAATCTTTAAGATACATTGAAATGATATTTTGAACTTAGAAGTTTCAGTGTATACATGAAATTTATGTTTTTGTCAGGTAGCCGAATGTGGGCTTTTAGGATTTGCCTTCAGAGAAAGTGAAACATGCACATAATGGTGGCTTCAATTATTCACATTTATCTTTGTGCCCAATCTTTAAGGAATTTTTGCACAGACACTCTTAATTGGCTCATTTAATGAGACATATCATTAAGTAACCATTGGCAGGACTCTTCCATATGACTACAAAACTGTACATAATTCCCAATATTGATGCAACCTGTTATTTCCAAATCTCCTAATGATATTTTAGCTCACTATTTAGAGAAACCAGCAAAGAACAGAGAAATGTTCTTATCTAAAACTTTAAATTATCAAAGCTTGTTTGTCTAGAAATTGCCCTAGAATATATGAGCAATCAACCACCCCCTCTCTCATTCCTTTTCTTGTTGACGTGCCCCTTCCAAATTTCAATATGAAGAGTATTGAGAGTTTTTTGTCAGCTTTGAATTCCCAAAAAAAGTCTAATTCAGTGTTTTATGAGGATACAGTAATTAGCTTACTAAATGAGCCCAACAATATCCATAAGTTCACCCAGAGGTATTTTTAGAGAGAATAAAATTAATGGTTTTCCTCTATGAAAAAAAATTACTTAACCCTCTCAACAGTGGACTTTGTTTTAAATGTTTGTTTTATGTTACATATGAGGTATGAAGAAAATGGGTCAACCAGGGGTCAACAGGCCTCATTCACTTTCTTGGTGATTTATGATGTGGATAGAAAGAGGAAGTGGCCATGGAACAGAGGCAAAAGCCTTCCTTTTGCTACACCCTAAGTCTGCTCATGCCCACAAATACAGCACAAAAAGTTTGGTCAGCCTCAGTTACCTGACAAACAAGTCATTTTATTGAGTTATATTGCTTGGCTGCCCTAAAACATTGAGCCTGAACACTACTTCAGCCCCTCGTGTCTCAGCTTTGGAAGCACCAGATTCTTCAGAGTCTCCACCCTGCTCCCCCAGATTTTCCAAGTGCTGGGGATTTCTGCCAACTAGTCAAAGCATGCTCATACTGCACTTCTGCTTATCTATAGCTCTACACATTTAGTGACACCAAAAGGAAGACATTGACCAACACTGTGGTTCCCTACCAATTAAATTAAATTAGAACCTATGTCTGCCTCCAATGCCTCGCTTCCCTCAGTTCTCTATGTATCCTACAGCTGCAATTTGGATGACCCTTCTCATATATACAGCCTTTACCCTGAATTCCTAGGACACTGTAGCATACAACTGTCTTGGACTTGGGCATGAAGGGACACACACTATGGTACTTATTAAAGTAGGTCCACTAAGGGTGTGACCCATATGCATGGAGACACTCCACAGAAGACAATTTCTACTTTTTCATTAAATTGTCCATGCTCAATCTGAGATTAATTTCTTTTGAGATTATATTTCTAGAATATTTGGGCTACAAAAACTAATCCTACAGAAAAGTCACACACACACACAAGTGAACTCAATAATACAATCATAAGCTAAAATATTTCATAAATGTTGTCATGGAAAAACTCTGAAAGTATAATAAATTAGGCTGATAATTTTAATCAATCAATGTTTTAATGATAACTAGGACAAAAAACTTATGATTTACTTTTTGTGGTGTGTAGGTATAGGGGACTTTTTGATGCTCTCTTAACTTATCCTTAGTGTGGTACTGCTCACTGAACCTGGAACTTACAGATTGACTTATCTGGCCAGTTAGTCTCAAAGATCCTCCTTCTCCATCCCAGCCCCAGCACTGGGAATACAGGTGTGTTTCGCTAAACTGGGCCTTTCAAATAAGTGATGTAGTCTCATGCTGGACCTGCATAGCTGCACAGCAAACACTTTGCCCATTAAGCTACCTTTCCAACCCCCAAACAAATAATTTTTGAAACAGGTATATGGCCATGGAACAAATCTCTTGAGTCTTAAAAGTAACCATGTTGATTTAGAAACAACAGAAGACAAGACCAGGTTTAAGTTAAGAGTCCTGAAATAGACTAGGTAAATTATACATAAATGTTTCTCAGTGCACACACACATGTGTGTGTATGTGTGCATATGTGTGATGAGTAAACGATGCATGGGAACTATAAAGGATAAGATAGGCTGCCAGTCTCAGAAACACTGTACACCATATTTGAGACAATTTCTCTCAATTGTTTGAAACTTAGCATAGGCTGGGTAGTGAAACTCAGGGATGTTCCAGTATCTGCTTCCCCTGCACAAGTGGGTTTACTATTGTATTATACTTTTTGCTTGCATTCTAGCTTGGGACACAGGTCTCTCCAACCCTTTAAGTCTATGTGAAACTTTCTTTTTATTCAATGACAGAAAAAATAAGATAAATTACCTTCAATATTTTAGACTATGATCTAATATTTAGTGAGACCTTTCTTTTGAGTAAAAATCGTGCCTTCACCAAACCATTCTGTGAAATTGGAAATACTTATTATTGAAATTTCTCTCTTTTTTGTATCTTTCTTCTCACTACTTAAATATGGTCATCTCTAAAATTTTACGTTTCATTCTCGCCCCACCCCCCGTATCTTCTTTAAAATAAGCTATCAAATTTCTTTACTTGCTAATTGTACTTCATTCTACAAACAATCCTTATTTTCTCATGTGTTGATCATTCTTCAGAACAGTAGTCTGTGTGTATGTTCTAGCTTTGGTTCCTGAGCATCATCAGAAAGGCTTGCCTGAGCCTTGGAACTCAAACAGGAAGCCCCATGGCTGCCTGATTCTCTCCTGGGCTTCAAGTCTGGGCTTGTTTTCTCAGCTTTTCATTTTTCTCCTCTGAATTGTATAGTACAAAAGTTTATTATAAAATTGTAAACTTTGAGTTAAGAGAATTCCCTCCAGCTATGTTTGTATATAATTTACATAGTAATCTGAACCTATAAATGTATAGCATTTTATAAACACTGATGGGTGAATAAACCCTAAACCTGTTACCACAGTCAAAGTAGATGAGTCCACTACCATTCTCAGGAATTCCCATGTTTCTTTCATCATTCTCTTGATGCATTCTGTCCGACAGTGTCTCTTGCATGTTTTCAGATAAAGTATTTTCTCTCCGAATGCCTCAGTCACTCAATACAAGATTTTACTCTAAAGGCTCCTGTGAGTAGCATTTTCGAGTCACGCATATTTTATACCATCTCATTATATCACAAAACCTTATAAGTCCACCTGCTCATGAGCTGTAATTATTCTCCATCTTGCTTTCAGCTACTATACAGTAAGATGTAAAAATAAATATATATACATGTCTTTATTTGTGTGTTATTTGTTTTCTGAGATGACCCTCACAGTTTAGCTAAGGCTATCAGCAAACTTCTAATCTTCCTGCCTCACAAGGGCTGGGATTCTGGGCCCCACACCTGGGTCTGAATACAAGCCTTTTAACAGACATAGGGCTTTACTTTCTTGAGTGGGTGAAAGCCTAGATCATGTGTCTAGATCAAATTGGTAGATATACACTTATCTTTGGAAGCATGTATTTCATTACAAAGTAACTGGATCATTTTCCACTCTGATCAGATATAAGTGCTACTCCCCCCCCCCATCCCACTGGAGCACAGGTGAACTTTTATATAGTTAGCCAGTAGTAGATATGCAGATGTCTTACTATATAAATTTCTTTAATGACTAATGTCATGAGGCATTTTTTATGTGAATATATCTTATTCAACAATCTTATGTCTGCATATCTGCTATATCTTTAGTCTATAATGTACAGAAATGATTATTGTTTTATTATTTTGCATTCTGAGAGTGTTTTTTATATGTTGAAAATACTGCATAAAGTAGGCCCTTTTAGAATATTTTCTTTGAGTTCAGACTTATATGTCAGTTCTCTTAATGGTAACTTTTAAGGATCAAGGGCTCTTTATTTAATTGTCAACTTTGAAATTATTTTCACAGATGTACAACTTGTCAATTTATTCTTGTTAATTAAGATTGTAACATTTTCTACTATGCAGCTCTGATAGGCCGAGAACTCCTTATATAGCATATGATAGCCTCAAACTCACAGAGATCTACCTGCTTTTGCCTCTTGAGTGCTGGGATTAAAAGCTTGCAGCCAGTATGCACAGATAAGGATCTTAAGTTTTATGAAGAATATGAAAGATGTGCACAACACAATATACTTATTGTTGAATTTGCTTATGAATTAGATGCAGTACGGAGCACCCCTGGATGTAGCAGCCATATACAGTGGTCCTTTTGGTTTCATCAATCTCAACCTCCATTCTGTGTACACCTGCTACTTATGTAGTTCTCTCATACTGCATTTCAGTTCTACACTTCTAACTGGCTTCAAGGTTTCAAGCCTGGTTTAAATAAGTCATTCAAGTACCCAAACCAACAAGAACACAGATTACTGGATGTGAGTAACAGTGGTCAGGGACAACAGACATAGATAAAGGAAGTAGGGAAGACTGAATATCCCTATAGAAGGCAGATCACAACACAGTTATGCTAACTGGTTTTGAAAATGCTGAGGCTAACACTTGCTCAAGTGTTCACCATTTGCCATGTTAAGCACCAGTAAGAAAGTTGACTTCTACTTTTCATGTCTGCTCACTTTTAACTTTCTTTTTTTTTTTTATTTTTGCCATTCTTTACAAAGGCCTTTCAAAATGATATAATTTATATAATAATATTCTGATAATTGAGATAAGTTATAAAGTGCTTTATCCAATTTATTTATCCATTCACTTAAACCATGTGTTCATATGTAACACATGTGTTCAAGGGCAGGTCATATGTATGAACATGATGTGGAGGCTAGAAGTCAACTTGGAGTGTTATTGTTCATGAGATACTCAAATTATTTTGGGGAGACAAGATTCTCATTAGGACATGAGGTATGATGAATTGGCTACTCTTGGCTGACCACCAAGCCCCAGGAACATGCCCATGCCATTTCCCCATCCTTGAGATTATGAGTAGGTGCCATCATGCTCTGTATTTATCTGTGTGCTCTGGGATTGCATTCATGTCTTCCCTCCTGCAAGTGAACTTTTAGTAAATGAGATGCCTTCCCATCCTGATCTCATGTATCTTTTAAACAGCCTATGTGATAAGTGCCTATAAGACACAATTGCTAACAACCATATTTATTATTGAGTGATTGGGATTTTACATTTTAGAAATTATTTCTTCTACTTCACATTTCTCTCCTTCATTCCTGCAGAAGATTGAATCAAAAGCTTAAGTATCTTGCAAGAGAAGGAGAAAAGTACGATATGTGGCAAGATAAAAATTAACAAGTAAAAGGCAGGAAATAATCCCTTGGAAACTAGGAAATAATTTCACCAATTTAAAAATTGTAGCTATGTACCAAATTTAACCAAGTCAAATAAATAATGAATTTCAAATAACTCTTCTAGTTTGGACTCAATAATGAAGTATTTATGGGAAATCACAACTAAAGTCCTGTTAAACATGATTTCTATAATTTCTTGATATCCATTTCAACATTTCTGGTGGCTAGTGTTCCCTGGCATCACCAGAGAACCATGCCAAGAGACTCGGAATTCTGTATCCACCTCTGGGAACATGTTTTGAGTCTGGCAGGAAAATTAGCTGATCCTGCTACTTCATTCTGACAGCTTCAGATTTTTAACAGAGGGAAAAGAGAGACCTAATGGACATGAATAAGCTTAAAAGCACAGGGCTTATCAACTGCTGTAAACAGCTGCATCCTGAGAGCTAATAGGAGTACTTCTAAAAATGTAAAAAGCCAGTAGCTACTTTTTCAGGCAACTAATAATTTCAATCTGTACTCCTTCATTTGTCTCTTCTGTAGCCCTGATTTGTCTACCTTCTCCGTTTACTCTTTTGCTTCTTCTGAAAATATATTCTCTTCATCATTGATTAACAAGAAAATATTCTCCTTACATAAAACATTCGTCTTTGTCAAAAGAAGTAACACATTATCTAATTATATCAAAATGATAACTCAAAAAGATGAATGAAGCAAATGAAATTATTAGCATGACTATAATATTTCTTATAATTTTCTTATTTTCTAAACTGAACACACAAGACATTGTAGTTGACATATTACTGAGTGATGGCTAGAACAACTTACCTTTCTATTGAACCTCAGGCACATAACAGTTTACATGTACAATTCAAAGAGCTTGATAAATATGATTATCTGTCTTATCTAGCAGATATTTCAAAGTATTCTACCATTGCATAGAGTGTTCTAACCGAGCATTTTGTAAAGCAAATTTTCTTCTGAAGTGACAATATTTAAGTAGCACAGCAAAGTTCTGTTTACATTTACCAGAAGGTAGAAAATATATTTAACTATATTATCCATCTTTTGAAAGATGAAGATAGGGAGGGAGGAAAAACTGTGAGAATACTGTGAAGAAAATATCTTCAATACAGAACGTCATGATGCAGAGTTGTTTGAAACGCATGATGGCCATCTCTCACACTGAGAAGCTACAGTCACTCAACATGGTTTATCTGATCTTCGTGGGAGTTTAGAAGGCATCAGGATTAATTTTCTTCTTCGCAAGATGCACAACATCATTTACTAGGGTAATGAGACATTTAAAACACTGTCATGCTCCAGTGATCTGGCTGTCCACTAGGGAAGTCTATGTGACAGTTCACACTACTGCATAGGGTAACTGAGCTCAGGATAGGGGGCAGGACTCACAAGCTGGTGTGACAATTTGGTGAGTCAGGAAAGATTTTGGTGAAGGGTAATTTCTGAGCATGTTTATATATAACATAATCTAATAAATATAATCTAATATATAAACATACATTATACATATATATGAAGTGAGTAAGTAAATAAAAATCTCTTTCAGAGTATTTGTTCTCTATCTGTGAAGCCCTGGTTTCAGTGCCTAATATGTAAAACAAAAAAGAATATTTTCATATAGAGGTAGTAATGTGCATATAAACACATTTTAGGCTGAACAGTATAAGGTCTGAATCCATGTGTGTGATTCTAAATCCCATTCCAATTTTTCTACAGTACGGAAAAATTCACTCATCCCTAACGTTTTCATTTCATTAACTGAAAAATGAACTTCAACAATTAAATTTTCTTTTTTTCCCAAAATGCCCTGTAATCACACTGGGCTGTAAATTGGTCTATGGGGCATATTCTGTTAGAAAATACTCCAATGATTGTTTTAGAAGTTAAAGTTAAATAACTGTAATTTTAAAATCAGCTTTTCTCCAAGACAACTAAGATTGATTTTCTAGTATGAATGCCAGAGAAATATATTATTTTATGCTTTTGAGTAAGCTAGACTTGTCTAATGCAAGCACCATAAATTCCAGAGACAATCTCTATGATTCTTATACATCTTTGTTCTGTTCAATGGGTCTAGTTTAGACTTACAATAAATTTAGCTAGAATTTTCTGGTTGTGGGTGAGACCTAAAACTTGCTTCCCTTTCAAAAGCTTGTGGTGATTAGTGTTTAGCACAATATGATAAGCACCCAACATGTGGGTAGGTACTATTCCTGGAGATAAAATTATAAAAAATGTAAAGTCTTTTCCATACATTCAGAAGTTACATAAGTATACTACCATATTAACAACCTATTCACAGAAACCAGTAGAAATTCCGGCAAGTGCCACCTGTCAATGTGGCACAGTGGGAGCATTTGTTTTACTATCTTCGGAAATAGACTTTAGAATATGCTTACAATATTACGATTATGGTGCTTCAGACTTTCTGCAAAGCTACAGCTACATGCACAATTGCAGAAGATGCACACACAAACCAATAACACTCCAACTTCTCTGTATAATTCTTTTCCTTACACACAGGTGACCTGGCTTGCTTGATGGGTTACATTAAGCAAGATTTGTCCAACTGGGACAAAATTTCATTGAAGGTTTTATGTGGCTACCAGTAATGTTGAAAAAGTCACCATGGCTCAGAACTGAGTTGAGTCGAGTTGCTGGAGGACCCTTCTGGAATTAATGACAATGTATAACAACAGACAGCAAAAAAGACTTCTTTGAGACCATTAGGAGTCAATCTCTGCCAGAACAGAACAGTCCCCAGAGGCAGATCATTCCTAGCCATATCTCAATATAATGTGGTACAGTCACAGGCTTGAAAGGATGTTGAAAGACCTTGTGCCAAAGATATTGAGTATGTGGTATTTGCAGGCATGGGGATAAGGAAAACCTGATACAGGACTCTAAATCAATATATCATCAAATTCTCCCTTTGACATGCTTATAAGTCATGACTATATTATGATTGAATGATGAAAGAAACTGATGCAGTGTTTTGCCCCAAACCAAATCCATTTCCCTCTAGGAACTGTGGAACCATAGTCTAGCTGGACAGCCATTGAACAGTGAAGTACACTTCCAAATTGACTAAGAATTAAGTTGGGAGATAAGCTCTCAAATTAAATTCTCAGCCCTTGTAGGTCAGAAGGTTATAAATATAGTTAATGAAATAAAATCAGAGACTAGGCTAAAAAAGATGATGAATATTTATGTCCTTTCTGAGAATGAGCAGTATTTCTGGAAGTTGACCATCTACTCTTTATATCTTGTGTGTTTGTGTGTGTGTGTGTGTGTGTGTGTGTGTGTGTGTATGTTTATTATAATGCCAACTTTCAGCTGTCATGGCAATGGGGGAAAATAGCATACAGGTGGATTAAAATGAAGTCAGGTTACCTGGTAGGTGTGACTCTGGCAGCTGTCATTGATCTAATGGGATGTAACAAGCCAACATGAAAATGTACTGTGGCTACACTGACATCCTGACCTCATCGTTAAAGACAGGTAAGGGGATCAAAATGACGGTTAAACAGGTAGTTCTAAAATAACAGAATGATTAAAGTGGAAATTTGTATCAGAATTTTAAATTGAAGTGAAGTGATATAGAAAAAGATGCAAGATATTAGTTTTTCTTTTACAGGACTGAATTTTTACCCTGTCCTTTTCTTATACCTATCATCTGGTACTGCCAGCATTTCATTTCTATTAATACTACTGATTGAACTTTTCTCATTTTTATAATTTCTAGTTACATTGGGGAACGTATTACTTTTTGTTTGTTTGTTTTAAATGAGGAAATTTATGTGTCAAGTGTATATTCAGAGGGAAAAGATTTTTGTAAGTGTATCTATATGTTTAGTCTACTTGTATATGGGGGAATGAGTTGTTTAAATATGCACATGACACAGGAAACATGTAGAAGTTATGCAAGATGAAGTCATTTCTTTCCTTCTACCTTGTCAGTTTTGGAGATCAAATTCAGGTCTCAGCCTCATTAGCAGCCACCTTTCCCTATACAGCAATCTCAATGAGCCATAAAACAGTGTTTCTATGTGCTCACCTGTATTTTGTTATTGGGAAATGTGTGTGTGTGTGTGTGTGTGTGTGTGTGTGTATGCATATGCTTGTATGGTCAGTATGATGCAAGTTTTAAATAAATTATTTTCCAGTCAGACAACACCATGACTTTCCTGTCTCTCTTTCATGAAGTTTTTTGAGTTTGGAGTGACTTTAAGAAAAATTTTCTCCCTTAAAACAATAGAAAAGAAGGATTTATATGATCTGCATAAAATGATGTCTTCTCAGCTTACTACAGAGAACTCTGACTCCTCTGAAATCCATGCTACAAACAAGAAAATGTATTTTTATATGGTTATGAATGAGTCTCAAGTTATACAGTCTACTTAAGTATTATTTCAACTATTAAGAATAAATTTACATGCTGATTATCTCAAACTCAGCAAGCTACAGGTGAACATTACATGTTGAGTCTTTCAAAATGACTTTCTGGGATCAACTTCTAATTCTATTTCTAGTTATGGCTAAATCTCTTCTATTTTTTTTACTGGGTGATCTTGGCCAACTTTTGCTCTGCCTATAGTTCATAGAATCTCCCATGAAGTTTAAATGCAATACATGCTCAGAGCAACGCTCTTGGTCCATCATGCCTCAAGGGCTGTGTGTTACCATCAGTCTAGAGAGAGATTCTTCCTCTTAATTCTTCCTCTTAAAATAGATCATTATATAATCATACAAATAGATTAAAGAACAGTGAATTATAAAGTTTGGCCATCAGTTTTTATTTTAATATACATGCTTGTTTTTTGTTTATCTCAAACATTGTCACATGAAATAGGACTTAATAAAACTTTTCCATCTTAGCATTTTCTCATTTGGTAGCAAATGGTGACATATGATTATTGAATTGGTCAAATTTCTGAGTTGTAAATGGTTAGCTCTGTAAATATTCTCTGTGAACCATAGTCAAGGCAAATGTCTTACACAGTGCTTTCTGACTCCTTAAGATAATTTTATTTGATCCCCTCCTGAGAATATTTCTCTAAAATTGAAATCATAATGACAATTAAGTTCCAAGTAATAGAATATCTGTTTTTGATTTTCAAAAGTATTTTTTTTCTTTTTTTTCATAATTTATTTCATTTATTCATGTTATATCCTAATGGCAGGCCCTTTTCCTCCTCTTCTCCCGGTCCCTCCATTATCCCTTCCCTTTCTTCTCAGAGAATGGAAATCCTCCCTTGGATACTACCCTACCCTGAGACACCTAGTTTCAGCAAGGCTAAGCACCTCTTCTCCCACTGAGCCCCAACCAGACAGTCCAGGTAGGGGAAGGAGAATCAATGAGAGAAACAAACAGAGTTAGAGACAACCTCTGCTCCAATTCTTAGGGGTCCCAAATGAAGACAAAGACGCACATCTGCTACAAATGTGTTTGGACTTCAACCCCTCCATAAAACCTTCAACCCAAAATTCCTCCAGCCTGCAAGATGTTCAGGGATAAAGATGGAGCAGAGATGAGGAAACTGCCAACCAGTGACTGGCCCTACTTGAGGATTCATCCTGGGGAGAGAACTAACCCCTGACACTAATAATGATAGTCCACAGGAAGACTTATAAAGTCAGCTAATCTGAACTCAATGGAGGCTCACAGTGACTGACCCACTAACCAAAGAGCGTGCGAGGACTAGACCTAAGACACCCACACACATTAAAAACACATATCAAGCGAAAAACTTAATAGGAGAAAAATAAATTGGGAAAATTTCATGTCAGTAAGTAGTGGGGGAATCATAATACTGAAAAGTTAGCTATCTTAATACAGGTAAATATTGATACATTTTAAGAATTAGAATTTGTTTTTGCTCTCAGGCTGTATTTACTTATAGATAGTGGGAAAATGAATACATACAGGATTTCCAGCATTTAAAATGTCTATATGTATTTTATTTTTTTTCAAATATCTAAAATCATTAGTTATAATTTTAATGTGATGCTTAAAAATGTTTACATTCTAAAGCTCAAACATTCTTCATGGGAAAGGAATATATGTATTTTATTTAAGTAAATATACAAATGATGTGTACATGTATTTGTTTTTATAATTTTCTATAACCCAGAATAATAGATCCACATAGATCCTTGTCACTGTTGACAATTTATTACAATTTAGATTAACTCATATATTAAAATGCTGAATCGTTTATATAAACTCTGAAGTTTACATTTACATAAAATATAATGTATTATTTTAATAAAATTAGTTATTAGTATAAATAATTTCTAAGTTAAGAAATGTAATATATTTTTATAAAATCAAGAGAATACACTTTAAGTGATCCTAATGTAATAACTTTTGAGGTTTGAGAATGTTCCAGTTAGTAACAATGTGTATTTTTCTTAAAGAATAAAATATAATCTATACTTGTTAAGTTAAACCTTGAGGCATCACTTTTTAGTTATTTTTGAGAAATGAATTATCATTATCTTTATTCTAATTTTTAAAAAACTGTATATTTTACCTAACCTTTCTGCTTTTATAAATAACATATATTTTCTAGAAAAGTTTTGTGTTTAGATTGACTGTATCTAGACGTAAAAGAAGCAAACCATCATCTGACTGTGTTATTAATTACAATGACACCAAAGGAGCAATGACAGGGCAGAGGACCATGGGTACAGTAAGCACTCCAGATAGAGCTATTGTCTGTCAATCACCTTTGTCAGAGAAAAGAGGAGATACCAAAGCATTGTCTTACTATTTGCTGGAGTCCAATTTCAATTATACAGTATTCTGTATTTGAGACATATTTTCATTATAACATTCTCCATTTAAGACTTTTACAAAGAAAACCCATCACTCTTAGATATATTCCATTGTTATTATTGTATATAGTTTGCAGAGAGAACAGGCTGTTTTGTCTCGGAATCACATAGATAAACATTTTCAAAAGTGATATAAAAAATCTAGTAAATCCATGAATTTTATTCTTTACTCTAGAGATATGGTGACCCATTCCCTGTTATTTCTAGTATAGACCAAATTTTATTGTAATGAATGTATATTTAATCTCTGTCTATATATTACTTCCACAGACAAATACACATCTTGTTTCTAAAGCACATGGTGTGTTTCACAGATGTAGCAAACAAGGATAAAAGAAAAATATCAAAGCCATATTATGTAGGAAATGAACCACAGTCATTCTTGCTGTTATATTTTGGACTAGCTATCAAACTCTTCTGAGCTACAATTTACTCAGTTATTAAACAGTGATAGTAAAATTACTTATCTGATAAGGTTTTAGATCAGCTGAAATCTCAAAAAAAATGTTTTTGGGGCCAGCCTGACCCATAGAAAGATCTGAATAAATATTAGTGGCTGTGACAGACTGCTGTATGCTATGTATTACGAGTTAAGAGGCACTATGCTTAATAGATTTGTTATGCTACTTTCCATTGTGCTTAGAAGGTTGAGTTGTCCTGTGTAAAGATTTATAGAAATGTAAACCAGGTGTCTCACACTTATTCAGCCTTCGGGGGTGGGTCATGCTTCCCTTTAATGCCTAAATACCAATAGCTCATGTCTCTTTGTATGTTATGGCAGAAAATCTAGTCTTTTATGGGGTTTCTCTCCTCAACTATTTCTGAGAATTCCTGAAAAATGTTTATATACACCACAACTTCGTATATTATAGCCTCTGCCTGCTCTTCAGACAGGCGACCAGTACATAAGCTTGTAGCTTTTTTCCACATTCAGCCTTTGTTTCCTTTGTCATGGTTTTTTGGAGGAGATGGATGTGATGCAAACTTCCTAACATAGTATCCCTACTCGGGTGAACCAAATCTGTCTCTTTGTCTCCTATACGCACAGATGGAATTATTTCTAAGCATGTCCTTATTAGATGTTTGCAGAACACTGATTAGAAACCTTTTCTAAATGTGTCTGTAAAAATTTTAATACAATGCATGGTTTCATAAGTGCCTAAAAATCTTGGGCTTGCAGGAGTAAACAATCTATACATTACATTCTTTGTCAACGGAGACAAAGCCATGAGTCTGTTGGGACAGGCTGATGTGATTCCAGGTTATGGATTATGTTTGTGTAGGCAAGCTGATTTGCCTCCTCATGATGGGAACTATAATGGCTTGTAGGGATTTTTCCTGATATGTATTAGAAGCACAAGAGCTCAAGACCTATCTCTTCACATCCTATCTGCAAGTCAGTAAACAAAGCAGGATCCAAGAGCCAGGGGATATTCAATAGGCTGGCCTCACAGGAGGGAGAATGCATAATCCTATTCAGACAGGCTTCAAGAGTGATCACCATTCTTGTTACTTGGGGCTTCTATATTTTTGGGGACCAGGGTTTCTGCAGAATTACCCTTGAATATAATATATTTTTGAACAGAGTTATAATGGTAGAGGACAGTAAATGACTTTCTAAAAGCAACAGTCTTAAGTAGGGACTGCTAACAATAAAGATTATATTTTAGGATATCAAAAACTAAGCATATATGTTCATTTCTGAAATTCTCAAACCATGCTAGCTCTCTCTCATATACATATGTGTATGTGTATATATACATATATATATGTATATATATATATGTGGTGTGTGTGTGTGTGTTGTATATGTATATACATGTGTATATACACATCCCAATCTTCAGTGTAATGTGAAACAATATAAACAAATCAATATACTATATAGATGAAATAAAAATTTTAAAATGTTAAAAATTCAAAGTTGTGACACATTGTAGGAGTTTCAGTTATATTTGCTAAATAAGAGTAGAAAATTTTCTGTTGTATGATATATAAATATGTGTATATATTTATGCACACATATATGCATGTATATACATATCTATGAAGATATATGAATACACATTCTGGAAGAAAAGCAGGACTGAATAATAGCAATAAGTTATGGTTTTTATTTAAAATCATTGAAATAGAAAAGTTCAACATTTTATATGACATTATCTTGAATAAGAATATTTTGAATAACATAACAGTTAAGTTTTATCACCCATTCATATATTTGTTTTCTTATAAGACACAAAGAAAAGCACAAAAAATCCTGAAAAAATTCACTATGAGTAAAATCAGAATTGTTTCCTCCTGATTTATATTTATCTCTTGGAAAATAAGAAAATCAATACTGCTGGCCCCAAACAGAAACTCTGTAGAAACTTCTGAGCAAATGCTCAGAAGATCTCCATGTGTTGTGGTTCAGGTTCGCTAGAATTTTGTTCTCTAAATCCTGGCTATGTTGAGAAAGTTGAGAGTTGCCCAGGAGAAGTAAAGCTGGTCAGAAGGTCTCTGTATAGAATAGTAAGAGGAGGAAATGAGGAAATAAATAATACATGCTTTATTTTGCAAAGTTAGTCCAGACTGTAACAAGAGAAAAATAAAGTAGAAGGAAAATAATTTCTTAAAATAAGATCAGAAAGAGAGAGAACCTGAGATAAACCGAGAGTCATGAAGTCAGAGAAAAAAAAATCATTTTTGTTCTATTTTCTTCACAGACATATGTTCTTCAAAACTAAAATTCAGTTATATAATATACCAGATTTTATCTTTGGCTATAAGAGTGGGAACTTGCCATGCCTGCTAAGAGAGATCCTTGCATGAGAACAGAGCGTATGCAGTTTGAAGATTCCTCCTCAAGGTTGGAGGAATGTAGGGCTTGGTGGTTCAAGTAGCTGCCCAAGATGATGACTGGTATTTGTTGACAATCAGCAGGTAATCGTTCTTTGTCAAGTGAAAGATCTAATCGCCCAGATAAATAAAAATGTAGGCAGGGGTGATGGCTCCGTGTTTAAGAGCTCTTACTGCACTTGCAGAGGAGCAGCATTTGTACCTGAGTACTCACATGACACCTCATAAACTCCCAGTACCACAGCGCCATGGAATCTGATTCCCTCCTCTGGACTCTGACAGCTTCCAAATGCACACGTACACACATACACACACACTCACGCACGCACATGCACATGCACACACATTCATACAGGTATACACACTCATACAGGTACATACATAGATACATATTTATACCTTTAAAAAATAGAAAATTGCACAAAACATGAATTATAAATCATAGAAGCTAAAAGCCTGATTTTATTTTTTCCATAAATTTCCCAGAGAAGCACTTGAGGAGTATTTAGAAAACACAGTATCCTCAACTCAGAGTCTAGGAGACTGAACAGACTTTTCCAGTGAGTGCAGAATGTGTCCTCTTTCAAAGACAGCACTTATGATGGCTGCCATCACAAGCATATGTATATGACTATGATGCCTACCTTCACACACACACACACACACACACACACGTGTGCATGTGTGGGTGTGTGTGTGTGTGGACTATAGCAGTGTCATTGCTGAGAAAAACCTAAGCTCTCATCTCACACAGTCTCCTGGAAATACTGGTTTGCATTTTGAATGGTCTCATGCCCTTGTTCAGAATGCCATGCACTGGTTCATGGTCATCTTTATTTCTTTCTCTTTCTCTGTATAACTGCCTGTATTTGTCTAATCCTTCCTCCTCTATCTTTTCTCCATCTTCCCCCTTCTCTCTCTCCCTCAAGTATACATCATGTTCTCCTGCATAGACTTGTCACAAATTCTCTGGAATCATTTTAAATTCACATACACATAATTTCACATTGAGCTGCACTCCAAGTAGCTCATATATATATGTGTGTGTGTGTGTGTGTGTGTGTGTGTGTGTGTGTGTGTGTGTGTCTTCATGATTCTGTTGCCTTGACTCTTGGCATCATTTCTCATACATTCTCTCACATTCCTAGGTGAGTGCCCCATCTCAGAGTTTTCCTCATTACATTAAGTTACCTTTTCAATTTTTCTGTAGAAAAGGTTTATTCTGGCTCAAGAAGAACTCATACACCATCTCTCCAATTGCCTTTTTTGTCAGGAGAGGAGCATGACCAAAATATGATAAGCCCTTAGAAACAGTGATCACAGGAGTGATCATAGGACTTTGTTTATTGCCTTGCTTGTTCTTCTACTATTTGTGTTTATTGTCTTGCTTTTTCCTTGACTATTTGTATCTATTGTATTGCTAAACCCTCAACCTAGAAGTGACCTTAATACTTTCATGTAATTAAAATGGTATAAAAGCCAATTGGGGAAAAAATAAAAAAAATGTGTAAAAATAATCAATGGTATAATTTTTGTACTATATAAAATACCATCAGTGTAGGTCCTTCATTATGATTTATTTGTCTTGTATATACAGGAGAAATGTAATACAACTTTCTGTCTAGTGATTCTCACATCTCTTCAATGAAACTTCCACAGAAAATATTCTCTACAGAGGTCAGCAGGTCCAAGGATATGCTGGAGTGAGGCAACCAACCCCCACAGTATGTAAGCACACTTCCACAGTTTGTACAGTTTCTTTTTACCATTTTTCAAATATTTTCTCATTTAAATTTCAGAATTAAAATTCATATATAATGAAACATAATTATGAAAAGGAAAGTATGCCGAATCACTACAAAACTTGAAATTGAAATTTGTGCTCAGTGCAAGTTTGTCTGTGTGTGTGTGTGTGCATGTGATATGTCCATCCTTGAGACTTTGTGGATGTATGTGTGAGTTTGGTTTGAGGCTTTCTCTCTCTCTCTCTCTCTCTCCCTCCCTCTCTTTATGTGTCCATGTTTGAGACTTTGTGTATGTATGTGTGAGCTTGAGTCTCCTCTGTGTGTGTGTGTGTATGTGTGTATGATTCTCTGTGTCCTGATCTCCTGTCTCTGCATTCCAATTATTTTACTGGAAAAACAATAGGAGAAAAGTAAATCCATAGGATGCATTGAGATTTACATGTATGAATATACATGTTTATATCTGAATAGTCCTAATATATAATATGAAACATTTAATGTAGCTGTTCAAAATGAGGACTTACACCACTTAAAGAATATTAAAGTTAGATTAAATTGCATTTGAGCTGTGAAAAGTAGTAATTCTTGCTTTAATATCTTGACTATTGCAAGTTAAAAGTTGTTATCTAAGGATCCCACCTGGGTTTTAAAAGGGTCTATAATAGAGTTTCCTATCTCTTGTGTAATCCTGTATGCACTGCATTTTGTTACACTTATTATACAAATTGAAATGAATAATAATTTGCAGTTTTACATCCCATGAATATTTTTTAGTCTTCTCCAGTAGTAGTTAATATGCTAACCAACTTTACTGAAAGGCATACAGATGTGGAAGAGATCTATCTGGGGACTTTAATTATCACCTTGTCAAATTCAAATGATTATCTTGTGACTTCATTTCCATAAACTATCCCCTTTGCTGTTCCATGATTTAGCATGTGTCTATTTTTTTCTTATTTTATTTGTATCTATTTGGAGTCTTCAAGTCTTTCATAGAAGACACATCACTATCACATCTCGTATTTACCATAAAGGATGTAATCAAATTCATGTTTATAAACACCTTATTTTGATGGAGCAAAGTTGAGGACAGTGCATCAAATACTCTTAACCTCTAAAATGATTTACAATTTGGATTGAAATCTAATACAACATGAACTCAGTGGTCATAGTAAGAGGGAGAAAGCAACAATAAGTTCAGCACTTTTAATCTGAAAGATCATGAATACTCTGCAGTGGTGCCATTGTCTTGGATATAGATTTGGATTTTGTTTGACTTATTATGTTGAAACTTAGTCCTATTAATGATTATATGAAAGACACTATGGGACATTTATAAAATGGAATCTAGTGAGACAAGAACCTTTGGGACAATGTCTTATGAAGGGGTTAATGTTAGTTTTTGTGCTACTGCTAAGTCTGTTGTCTGTCTACACTCCAGCATCCTCTGTTGTTTTGTGATAATTCTCTTACAGAATATGCAATGACAATAAGGTCTCCATCATTTCCATATACCTGAACCTCCAGAGCTATGAACTTAATAAACCCATCTAAAATATAAAGTGCTAGTTCATTATTTGTTGTTATACTAACAGAAGATAAATTAATAGAGTAGCATATTTCATGATCTGGAAATCTGGACATATTCCAGCATCAAGACATTTGATAATTTATTCTAACAACTTCTCCTGGAAAGTGGAGCCAGTAGGAGACTATATAATCAGGGAGTCATTCGTTATGCCATTTCACCTGAGGCTGGCACTATCAGAGGAGGTAAGACACTAACAGTACTGAGGAAACATGATGTCCATAATTGTTAAGAAAAGTATAAAACAGAGTAAAGAGACATGGAGTTGATTGCCTCTTAAAATAAGGGGTAATAAGTAAGGTAATAAGTCCATCTTTGAAATCTCAACACAGCTTTTGCGAATGTCAGATGAATAACTAATATTTTGTTTTGACTTCTGTGTGGTTTCAAAGGCTTCCACTTAAGAGATTTGCTATTTTTCAAAGGTACCCTCAACAATCATTAAAATGTGTTAACATACAAATTCAAGTGTGTCTACCAGCACCACAGCTAATAAACTTTATTATCACCTGTCACATGCCACACCCCCAAAATATACAAATAAGGATTTAAAACATTAGCTAATGAGGTGGTAGCACTGACTAGATGGCTGAACTAATAATATAATTCTCTCCATGTCCCAATGTAGAAACATAACCACATCAGGAGGCCAACACAGTCACTGATTTCCTTAGATAAAGAAATATGGTGAAGACAGTGTTAAATATAATTTATTAAGTGTAAGAATTTGTCAGGTCACTTCATTTAGAAAAACACACTATCCTTTCTCAGAAACCCTTACATTAAGTAGAAGACAAAAAAACCAAAGCTAAGAAAAGCCATAGTAGCAAAGGCACCACTGCAAACTTAATGGTGCTACCTGAAGATCTATCTAAACTGTCCATAGTTCATAATACTTCCATTCTCATGGAACATGCTAGTGGTCATAAACATGGAAGTCAGAAAGAGCTGTTGATAAATGATAGCATCAAGAATGTCTTTATAACCAATATAACAATATAAAAATTATATGACTTGTTTCTTTTAAACTCTAATATTTGTGTTTTTTTGGTTTCTAATGACAAACATATATATCTCTACATTTAGATTTTATGATTGCTGAATTACATTTCTGTCTCCTATATCACTGAACAGTTAGCTGACTTCCTCACACATTATTGGACAAGTTATTATATAGTTTTCCTTACAGAATGCTTGTATTCATGAAGCTACATGAATAGCTACATGAAGGTACATGAACCTACAAATAGCATAAGATAATCCAACAGTTGCAAAGGACACTCTGTGACTGATAACCAGCCTACTGTCTTCCTATAAAACATACTGCATCTTATTTTAAATCTTATTTTAAAATCACTTGGTTTTCTTTTTAAAGCAAATCAACTCTGTCAAACTTCTGTAACCAGACATTTTCTTTTCTACAAAGAGACTTCAATGTGAATCTTAGAGGCATATACTATACAAGAAATTGTTAGGTTCTACCTATCTGGAAAACAAGACTCAAAGAAAGAAAAAGAAAAAATAAAAGAGAAAGAAAGGGAAAAGAAACTCCTATTATTGTACCTTATTAAACTATTCCCTTATTTTATTGTATATTTCTTAAACCTCTTAATTTACCAGACTTTTTCTAATTTCCCCAGTGATCAGTGGTAAAGCCACTGCATCTTTGTTTCACCTTGACAGATGCAGTAAAAACGTCCACAGTTAAACAACAAACAAACAAAAACCCTAAAATTAAAATCAGTCACTCAAAAACAAAAAGACTTCAAAGGTTCCCTGCCAAACATCTTTAACGGATGATTCAAAAGTTCTCCCTGTAATCATAAAAAGTTCTTAAATGTTTGTTTTTTTTTTTTAATGCACATATGAAAAACTTCAAACTCACTCTTGGTGTGTTAAGTATAGAATGGAAACGATTGGTAGCCTATTGGAAAATGATACTAGAAGCTATGACCTTTTTGCTATGCGCTTCTGATGCTATGAAATGAAGCTCAAACTTGTAAGTTGTGGCAATTTCCTGTAGGAAGCAGAGCCAAAGGGGGTGAGGTTGAAAGTGTGATTTTCTTAATTTAATTTAGCCTCTGTAGACATTGGAAATATTTATCTTTAATGGCATCAGAAACTAATAATTACAACAAATGTGTGCACATGCAGCTGAGATAAATAAAAACAGCTGTGGATGCAACTGAATGTGCAAAAATAATAGAGCTGTCACCTGTGTCTATTTTAAATTAAAGCTTTGCTAAATGCAGTCCTTTGTAAATCCGAGCCAAGTGCTACTTTGAGGGCACATGCTACAGTGACAACACTGAAGTGTTTAGCCCACATTCTGTGCTGTGATAGCTGCAGTTTGCCTGTGTCCTCTGCTCTTCTGTGGACCTATTGATTTCTGCCAAGTGACAAGCAACCAAGCATATAAAACTGGTAGCAGACGCACCATGGAGTCACTCCTGCTAATTCTTCCCCCAGGGTTTTTGTCGGTAAGGAAACCATTGAATTTGACTTGCTTAGGTGGATTTTCAACAGTGATGGCTTTAAAGGAGAGTTTACATCCTAGGCTGGAGGAAAAGAAACCAAAATTCAATTGAATGAAAGTAAGTGGAACAAATCAAACTTCTCAAGTTTTCCAGGCAAAAATGTTGCCCTGGGGTTGTTTAGTTTAAAGAGATTTAGGGCAAATGGAGGACAGAAAAAAGTTACAAAGTGTCCATATATCTGATACATGGACTAAGAATGATTATATGTTAAATAAATGATGATAAATGTATAGAATGTATATATTCTGTTTATATATGGTAATGGTTTTCAATTAAGTATTTAATGATACCAGTAGGCAATTAATACAACTAGCTATATTTTGAGAAATATATATAATTCAAAGGATAAAATCATGAGAAAGTATTTTTGATGACTTCATTATCTATGAGTTTTGGGAAGCACTAAGACTACTTAAAATCTAAGAACAAGGCTCTGGTACAAACACAAAGAATGAAACAAATAATATTAGCTGGAAAATATATTGCATATGCCTATTAACATAGGCTTTGACATAAATACATTGTCCAAAATTTATTTAACAGGTTGTGATTGTTTTAGTTGTCTTAGTTCCCATTTCCCTTTTACATACCCTAAAGGCCGAAAACATGCTCTAGATAAGTCCTAAAGTCTGCAAGAAAAGGCTTGTTTGTCTCAGAAAAGTGCATCAGATTATCCATGTATAAGAAGAGACTGTTGCTAAAATATGACAAAGCTTGATATATTAGCTTCTTACTTATGAAATAATATAAATGTTTCCTTTAATAAGAGGCATGTTTACTGAATGAATATTATATGGTGTGTGTTCTCTCTCTTCCAATATACAAAGCAATTGAGCTACAGAGAAATCATTTTCCTTCTTCAGCAAGACCCAACTATAAAGTAGCAAAAATTAGCTTGAAAAGCACTGACTCAGTGGGATCTTTGTTACTGCATATGAGCAGGACAAATGCATTGCTGAGCATCAGGGACAGCTTCTCATGGGAACCTGAAGAAGAGGATATTCTGGAAAACCTAAGCTCCAGAATTATAGTCTCTGAGGGTAGAGCTTAGAATGTTCTTAATGATTCTAATGGACTTTCTAGAAGGGAAACCACCCTAGAAATCATGACTGCCAGTCACCATCGATAGACACTGGTTATATCAAATGTGTCCTCTGAAAAAAATGAAACAGGCTCCCTCAAAATGAAGTATAAAGGAGATTGGATCTCTTTGCTAGTGAATGTCTTTCTTACTCCATTGAACTAATCAGCATCATGGCTTTGCAGGGACACAGTGCATTAGAAAAAGAAAAGATTAATAGCCCTTCAGAGAATTCTAATAGCTAATAAATTTTAAAGTTATAAATACTTACAAGTACAGTGTTTTTCTGAGTATCCAATATATTAATTTCATAAGCTAGACGTCCCTTGTATTCATTGTCCCTGTATCCCTGAGCCCTCCCCTCCTCAAACTCCACCCCCCTTCCCTGATTTATTTGTTTGCTTGCTTGCTTGCTTGCTTGCTTGCTTGCTTGCTTGCTTGTGCTTGATTTCTCCAGTCTTGTATAGTTCAGAACCTCTTCCTAGGGAATGGTGCCACTGACAATGAGCTGGATTTTCCCACATCAATTAGCTTGATCTAGACAATACACAAAAGACATATTCAGAAGCCAACCAAGAATAGGCAATCTCTTATCAAGGCTGTCTTCATCAATGATTATGTCAACGTGGCAATTAAAGCTAACCATCACAATCATAAAATCAAAAGAAAACAATGGATCAGTATAGGTATGCCAAGCTCTTTACAAGTTATCTCTTAAATGTTCTCAACTGCTTAGTTGCTACATACCATTTCCCTAAATTATCAGGCAAAGGCAAAATGTTCAGTAAGATTTGACAATCTGATCAAGGCTTACCAGGTATCCACAGGGATGAGATTAGCACCCACATATTTCAAGTTTCACATTATTTGAGCCTATGCAGGGAGGGCCTAACACTGGAGTATTTTCATAGCCTCTCTCTGATTGGAAGGAGGCTGACTTGGCTTGTGAAGTAGTTTTCCCTGCTGGGATGACTAAGTGGAATGTATTTGAAGTAAAGTCTACCTTCTAATGATGGCCAAGTTACTCTTCTAATTAACCTCTCTAATTTGGTTCACGTGAGAAATTGGACTTACAGCGATTAGTGGTTAGACATGTCTTAAAATATGTAAATGGTTGTTCAAAGGTGGTACTGAACGAAAATGTAATCGGTGGAGTTGGACTTTAGGTAATCTATAATGATTATAACAAAGATGTGAATAACAAAATGATCCTTGAGCACAATTTCTTTAAGATGAGGTTATATAAAGAGAAGTGCAATTTAAAATATTTTTTTAAAAAAGTTAGAAGCATGCATTGGGCTTTTTGATTTTGTTTTATACATTTTGGGAACCCATTTCATTATAAACTAGTTAGTAGTATTTATCCTGTTTTCAATCAAGAAATCTTAGGATGTAGCTATCATTAATTTCTTGTCTTCTCAGAAATCAGATTAGAAAGGAATAGACTTTAAATGCAATTCACGACATAAACATTTGGAAGTGTGTATAGGATATAGGCTGTGGGCCCAGCTCCATAACACTTGAGGTTGCTTCCCTAGTAATGTTTATATTGTGTGGGAGTAGCAATGTGGTCTCTATGCTGCCTCATACATTTCCAAACAATACACAAGGCCACTGAGACACATATTAGTTTATGAGTCTCATATCTAGTTTCCCTCCAATTCAGACAAAACGTCTATGGATAAGATGATAGCATCAGCATATTTTCTTTTGTTTCTCAAATATGTTTTCCTACTAGATTCTCTTGAGAATTTGTTATAAAATATGTCCTGAGGACAAAACTCTTGTGCCTGAGAAAGGGAGTAGCCATGTAGGTATTTAAGAAGCCCTGTGTTTGCTTGTTGTTGTTGCTTGTTGAGTTTGCTTTATTATAGGCATGCAAATGATGTTCATACCATTGTCCTTACCTGTGAGCTTCACATGAGACCTGGAGTGCAGATGTCCAGATGGCTGCAGTGGTGGACATAAACCAATCCCATCTTTCAGATGCCACCTCAATATTCGTTATGGTGTTCTCATGATTAAGACCAAGCAAACCTGGAAAGAAACATGCTAAGCTAGGAAAGCTTCATATTGACTAGTGTGTCTGGTGATATAGTTACCTGTGACAGCAGAACTGATTTATTTGGACAAATCAGGAAAAATAGAAGAAAGAAAAGCCAACACCT
Source organism: Grammomys surdaster (assembly GCF_004785775.1). Lineage (NCBI taxonomy): Eukaryota > Metazoa > Chordata > Mammalia > Rodentia > Muridae > Grammomys > Grammomys surdaster. The sequence continues at coordinate 2,425,541 of NW_021604615.1, forward strand.
GACTACCTTTCTTTTCCATTTTCTGTTTTGTTCACTTAGAACTCCAGCCCATTGGACACAACAGCACCCATTCAGCGTAACTCTTCCCTACTCAGTGAATCATCATTGAATAGGCCCTAACTCACAGATCCCTTGGTATTTTTATCCAATTAAGTTGATGAACAACGCTAACCAACTTTTCCTAAGTGTAGGAACTTGCCACCATCTATCTCTATGATAAAGTAAAGTGTGAGAAACCCTGATTTTGATATTTTTAAATACACCATGGCTAAAAAGATGAGTAGTATGCAGTTATCTGTTTATTTGATATTCATTAGAGTAAGTTGAAAACCAGTGTCCTCAAGATGGTGGTTCGATCATCCTGATACTTTCTTTTTTCTTTTCTTCTTCTTCTTTTTTTTTTTTTGTAATGACTCTGAGCCTGAGAATTTCTACCAGCAAGCAATGCAATAGCTCCAGGTTTTGGCATAAAGAAAGCATAAAAAAAGGAAAACTTTGCAGTTCTTTAGGGCTCTTATGAATGACATAACTGGAAACAACGAGAGTGGAAGTCTGTAGAATCCATCCTTATATTTGCCATTAAACCTTTCTGAAAAAAAAGAGGATTTATGCAGTTGTGATATATTCCATGAAGTTCCAGAGTTCCAACTTCAATAATGGTCCTCAAGGATAAGTTGTAATCTTAAAACATCCCTGAAGATCTTAGAATCAGAGGTTTCTGATAGTGTTTTTCACTTTGAGTGATATATCCTGAAATAAATTACATAATTTGCTCAGTTCTCAGTTGTCTCACATATATAATGAAAGCAAAACTGTCTTTTTTTACTTCATAGGAATGACATATAGAAAAAAATTACTATATAAAGCTTTAAAATTCATGAGCACAAAGTAAATAATTGGCACTGTTATTTTTTGTAGTATTTATACTTCAACAGAATGTAATCAATGTGCTAGGCAAATTGTTTTTTTCTTGTTACTAAATATACTGATAGGATTTTTCTCCATCTATACTACCATTACAAAATGTAAATCAAGATTCTAATGCCTAATTGTAAAATCATATAATTAAATCTCAAATTTGTATATGTCTAATGTGTTATCATGATGAAAACTCCCTGTTGACAGGCTAGGCAGATTTGATAATACCTAACTGTTCAGGTGCGTCAAAACTAGTACAAAAAACTTTGTTTTCTGTTTCAAATGGGGATGAATAGACTTATCTCATACATTTTATTATGAAGGCAAATCCAGTGAATTTCTAAATCAATTTGTAGGTGAATGAAAAGAGTTTATCTTATAATAGTTACCTGAACCAGCTGAATTAACTTTCTCCACAGATGTGAAGCTTTTATATCTTGAAGTAACTTCTTATAAACCCTTCAAAGCTGAGATAGCTTGGCAAAAGGTCAAACATGTTTTCACTGTTTTTCCTTAATCCGCTTTTCTTTAGAACATCTTAATGAAATGTTTCTATAACTGCAGTCCAAACCATACATATGTATAGGCACCAGACCTTCAATACACCATGTTAAAGAGCTTTTACATGTATGGCTTTTATCAATGAAATCAGAGATGCCTCCAAATTTTTAAAAAGATATTTTTCCAAAAAAACTATGTTTTTTTATAAGATTACTTTGGGAAATGTATATGAAAATCTGGGCTGGCTCCTCCACCCATACAAAGGTTCAGTTATGCAAGACAGACGTTCTAGATATCTGTTGTGTCACACAGCACACAGACATCACAACCTACTTCTAAACTTGCAGGAGGTGCTCTCATACTATGTGTTCCTCTCCCAGTGGTAATAAATAAAATTGTCCCTTGAACTAGTTTATTTCACTAAAGCCATACTCAAAGACCATGAAATATTAAACTTAAGTGATGATTCTCAAATGTCATGTGCTTCTGGAGAGACCATGAACACCACAGAAAAACTGTGAACAATTTCACAAGTCTACATCATGAGATTCAGCAAAGCTGAATGCTCCTTGGAAACTAGACACCATGAAAATAAACTGGGAAGATTGCTAGCCACTTCCTTCCCTGAGAAGTCATCTCCTTTGCATGGGGATTAAAAGACTTTCCCTAGATTCAGCTGTGACATTTCTGGCTTTCATTTGAAGCCATGTGCACATTTGTTGTGTCGATTAAGTTAATCCAAGATTTCCCCCTCACCATTCCACTGACAGAAAGAATATAAATACAGTAATCCCCTGTATCAGAACATACTGTCTACCCCCACAGATGCCCACTTACCCTCAGGACCATGGATGTGCCTCAGGCTGTCATTCAACTGATCTTTCTAAGTCAGTACAGGAAGGAAAACAGTGGGCACATTGGTGTGGGTGACGCACTAGAAGTACAACCTTTACTTTTCTCTACTTTGGCTGTTATCTGGTCATTATTTCTTTCCTCCCTTTCTTCCCGCTCCTCCTCTCTCTTCCTTTTCCTTATTCATTTCTTTTTCATCATCCTTCTTCTCTCTTCTACTTTTCCTTTTACTTCATCCTCCTTATTCTTGAGAACTTCATACAATGTATTTTAACCCTATTCATTCCCCTTCACAAACTCCTCCCAAATCTATGTTTGTCTGAACCCACTTGACCTTGTTTCTTTTTATAAATATTTTTGGACTGTTTTTGTTAAGGTTTTTACTACTGTAAGCAATTTGGTGGGGGTGGATGGTTTATTTGGCTTTTATCACCTGAATCAGAGTCCACTGACCCATTGATAGAAGCCATGTCAGGAATTCAAACTGGAAGGGAACCTGGAGGCAAGAGCCTATGCAGAGACCATGGAGGAGTGCTGTTTACTGACTTGCTCCTTATGGCTTTCTCAGTCTGCTTTCTTATATCACTGAGGACCATAAACCCAGAGGTGGCAACACCCAGTATGGGATGGGCTTTTCTTTAATCACAGAGAGAATATCTTACAGGCTTGCCTATAGTCAAATCTTATGGAAGCAATTTCTAAATTGAAGTTTCTCCCCCTCAGATATCGCTAGCATGCATCACCTTGATATAAAACTATCAAAAATCTGAACCAATTTATGCTGCCCAAATATTTTTAGATGTGTTCAAATATTTTTGGATGTGTGGTCTCCCACTGGAGAATGGTTGACTTGACAGTGGCTCCACTCAAAAAAATCTGTGCCTCCATTTCCTAGTAGCTTACAATTGCAATAGTTAATTGTCTAAGGAGTGCACTGGTTGCCTAACTCCCATCTCTTTGTGTTGATATTTGCTATAATTTCTCTAACTTGTATTTGTGGGGTTCCTTGAAATTTCTCGACTTCCTTATATTATTTCAATAAAATTACTTTTTACTATAATTAGTCCATGATTTGGAGTTAGGATTTCATTTAAACAGAACTATGCTTGTTCCTCAACAACTTGTACTGGACGTGATTTTTCTTGCATCTTTGGGTAGAGAAGTAGGTGTAAAATTCTAATGAAAGCATTTCCTCACACACTGTGGGAGGGAGGAACTTTCTGCACATTCACCAAAGACTGGTTTTTGTTCATATGCTGTGTCTTACAGAGTACTTGGCATGTACTAATTGATTGTTAAATGTTAGCTAGGATTATTTGCAAATTGTGTGCAATTTTGTAGAGTTATATCTGCAGTAATACCTTCTTTTTAATGGCATAAACCCAGAAACTAACTATACCCCAGATTTTTGCTTGTTTCCCAAGCTAATCCTCCACAAATATTAATCTTGCAAGTTTGGTAAAGACTTGAATATACATCTCAAATATCAATTTATATGTTTTTCCTTCAATTGTGATATAATGTCCAAAGACCTAAAGTGTTTCCACTGTGCTATCTAGTTAATTGGTGAAGGACATCTGACAGTAATAATCAAGCATTACTTGAAAATAAATATTTTCAATGATAAGGAAGGATGTTTACCACAGAGAGGGAGATAAAGCATCATAACCAAGGGAAGTTAGAGAAAGAAGAGTTTGTTTGGCATTGTGGTTCTCTATGGAGAAGAGACCATCTTAGCAGGGAAGTAGCAGGCATGGAGACCATAGCATAATGTAGAGGGCAGTCATCTTGAGCTGAAATCATGAAGCACAAAAAAAAAAAAAAAAAAACCAACAACCTAGAAATTCTCTGAGCTTTTAAATTCTCAAAGCAGATCCCAGTGATAGACTTACTCTCTGAAGGCCATAACTCCTGAACAAATCCAAAGGAATGCTTCCAATTGGAAATTCAAATGTCCAGGATTATAGGAAGGTTTATCATTTAAACCTCTAGAGAGGGCTATGATAATAACCTAAAATAAGAAATAATATTGATTTATTTCATAGGCTTGGGATAGGAAACAAAATAAGCCATTGATCACTTTTCAAATATACAGTATAAGAAATATTTTAAATAATCATGTTAATTTCACTTACATTGTTTATATTTTAGAGGCAACATTTTATCTTTGCTTCAATATTTCAAGTCTTTCTGTAGACTTAAAAAAAAAACCTTAACATGTAGATGCAGTGAGGATTTATGTCTAATAATATGCAGCTAATTTCTTCTTAGAATTTCAGGTATTTCTTCCCCATGACTAAACTACAAGCAAGTGAAATTTCAATGTGCAAACTTTCTTTATTTTCATGTTCCTAATATCTTGACTTCCTGTAAAAGCTAACCTGGAAGGTGGTAACCTTCAAAGAGATTGACAAAGAAAGACTCTGGTCTCTTTGAAGTTCCTCAGTTAGAAGTTTCCCTGGTGGTCAAAAAGATAAGTGCTCTCTCTGAAGCAAAGTTGCAGGAGTAGAGGGCTGGGGCAAAGGTTACCTGGATCCCAGTGCTGCTACAGCACATGAAAGAAAGAATTTTAGCCCAATAAGCTGGAATGTGTCACTGCCTGTGTGCCATGTCTGTTCAATCCTATACAGCTGATAGAAAATTAAAACAGTGTTATTTGTTAATAATTCATATTAGATTTATCCACTGATGCTACTGTCTGAAGTGTTTTTGCCTTCCTCACTTCACAGCTCATTTATTTAGCTTAATGTCCTCATTCGGTGGTAAAGGCAGGGATGCATATTTACTCACAGAGGAGACTGAAGTCAAAGCTTAAATTAAAAAATGCAATTTTTGATAGTCTATCCCATTGTTAAAAGTACCTCAGTGTTCATTTGTGTATACTTACAATTATGTATAGCACTACCCTCTCTGTAGACATTCTGTAGCCTCAATTAAATATTATAACTACTTAATGAATGGCAACAGGGATTTTTTGAAGTTGGTAATTATAGCCATAACCTGGAATGAAACTCTCAGTTCACTCTCAGGCTGCTTAATAAGTTAGAAAATTAAATGGTTGTGGCTACTTTGCCTCTCAAAGAACTTTTCACAACAGAAGAACCACTGGAGATTTTTTTTTTTTTAATCACTAGACTCGTTTTGGTGGGAACATGTGTGATTTTCTTCTTTCCTCTCTTGCCTTGTTGCTGTAGAGTGTTGAGGTTTTAAAATTGTCACCTGTTCATGTTTTGTTATTGTTGTTTGAAAAATATAAAAGCACTCCTACTCAATGATCTTTTAAGCTTTAAGAATCAATGGAACAAATATTAACCAGATTACGTTCTTCATAGAAATACTTAATTAAATTAAGCTTGAAATCAGGATTAAAGCTCTTAGAAATTAGGAAGAAATCAATGAGATTTTATCTTTTGTTTTTCTCATGATGAAAATACAGATGTTTAAGCATAACACACTATTACTTTGTGGAAGGAAAGAAAAAGGATTAGAATAGCAGCCCCATCAAAATGAAGTTGCTTAGAAAGTCTCCTACAATGCCAGGGTTGGAACCAAACTAAAAATATATATTAGCCATTCCAGAACCTGTGGCTAATGCTCTTTAAAGTTAAACAGAGACAATTGATTCATAAACTATCTGTATATGTAAAGGTAATTCAAAGTGAATAGTAGTCTTGATGGAAAATTTCTCTAACACCAAATCACCGTTGTAATTGACAAGTCCCTTGAACTATGCATGGCTCTGCCTCATAGCCAGGCTTTTCACTGGAATACAATTTCTGAACTCCTGTGAACCTCTGCCATTTTGAAAACTGAGAAAAAAAAATGAAATGTTTTCTCAAACATTTAGTCAAGTGCATCTATTGACTTGAATTGAATCATCAAACTTAATATTCTGTGTTACTAATTTCATGCCTGCTGCATGACAAGCTTATGAGTGTGTTTATATTTCTCTTCATTTACCACTCCCACCACATTAAGACAGTCTCCTATACTATATTACCTAGAACTCCCTATATGTCTAGATATAACCTTCAATGGCCTTGAAACCATGGTCTTTGTATTTAACCCATAAGATTGTTACAGACTATATTTTCTTTTTCTTTAGAAGGAATCCCATTACATGCCTTTTATATTTTTGATGGACTCAGAATATACCTCTGTTCACTCCTTCTACTGCATCTAACCTTTTATTTACCCTTTTATTTTATGTGTGATGAAGTTGTTGGATTTTATTAAGATTTTCTCACCAACTGAGTTAGCATTGATTTTTCTAGGGGCACTTAACATTATAACAACACTTCTGACGGTTATGATATAAGTCAAGTAGTTTTTAAAAGGAAAGAAAAAAAGCAAAGGAAACAAAAACTGTGACACTAGATAAGATAGCTGAGGAGTCATTCAGCAAGATGTGGAGACCATATCCTTTCTTTGTGGATCAGGGAGCTCCTAAAAGTACAAAGAGTGTAAACAAGCCCAAACTTCTGGAGAAATATGGTCACAGGAAGGTATTTCTGGGAAGATACTGAGTAACTCTCTTGCCTGGTGATTAACTTGAATGTTTTCAGAGATAATGTTTTAGAGCTGGCATTGAGAAAGTTAGGATAATTTGGGACAAATCCTCAGGCAGCATTAACCTGTCTTTCCAAACCTGATTCAACAGTTCTTAGATTACCTCAGTTAAGCCAGCACTCCAAGACTACCTTTGTTAGGCATGAGAATACCAGGATAAAATTCTCTTATGAACTATAGATATAGAAAAGAGTCATAGAATAAATAATACATACATAACAATAAAAATGATGTCTTTAACCTGCCAGTAGTTTAATAGAAATCTGGGATGTTTGACCCTAAGTCAAAGACAGCTATTTCCTTCAAGCTTTAGGTGGATGTGTATGCATTCCAGATTAAATGGTTTACTACACAAGGAGAATAAACTTCATGCCAAACTTCATTGCCAATCACATTTCAAAAGAACAGACTTGTCTGGAGTGGGAGGGACACATCTAATATTTTACTAAGAGACTTGTCACAGTGATGGTAACTATTCAGAAGAGAAGGCAAAAGATCACTTTCAGTATCCAAAGAGAAAATATGACAATAATTTAAAAAAATATTTAGTATGCCCCTCAAAAGAACTTAAAAGTAAAGTCAAGGGCAAAGTAAAGCAGCATAGCAAATGTAGAAAGGGGAATAGAATATCCCACAAATGAAATAAACATGGAAGATGAATGAAAGAGTTCTGCAAAAGGAGACAAGACAATAGGGGCCCTGTCCAGTTTCCAGCCAAGGAAATTACCTGGTCTAATAGGATTTGCCATACCTCTGTGAGATGCCTTGGACTTTCATTTCCCCACTTCCTGTCTCTCCCCACCTCCACCATACAGAATGGGTTCTGTCGGTAAAAGTGGTTAGAAGTCAACGATTTACTGAGATCTCACTCTTTTCAATGTGTTGTTATAGAGGCAAGTCAGAATGCTTTTAATTTAATAAACTAATATTTAAAGCTCTACTCCAAACTGTCAGCTGGTTCTTTGTTACCATCAGAACATTCAGACACAACTTTGACTCCTAAACTAATTCCATGGTCTTCTGTTTGTGTACCCTGTAAAGTGAATAAGTATGTAATCAGAAATCCATCCCTCCATGATCTGTGAAGCCAGTGTCTGAGAGGAGTGTTGTTATGGTTAATTTCATATCTAATGTGCTCCTACACTACCTGGTAACAAAAAGTGCTGTGGAGACACAAAATTATATATAAAATTTACTTATCAGTATAATGTATGCATTATGGTTCCAGATACCACAAAAAATCCAAATACCAACTTCTGCTTTAATGTCCCTTCACAAGTTTGTCCCCTACAGTGAGCAAGGAGCCTGTGGTAGAGTGATTTCATATGGGTTCCACTCCTCGGTGGCCCACATATATGAGAAGAACTGAGGAGCTATCATAAGGAATAGTATTTATATTATCTTACTCTTTTTATATTTTGAATTATCACCTCATAAGATCAACACATGTGTTAATACTCCAATTCCATACATGTCATCTTGTTTGAAACTGAGGGATTTCTATACATGATCCAATCAAGTTGAGGTGTTTTTCATTCTGGTAGGGTTTAATTGTACCCTTTTACCAATATGTAGACCTTGAACACAGAAGGAAGTCCATGGGAGGGTAGAATCTGGGGCTGACTGAAGAGTCTACAAGCCAATACGCCAGTGATTCAGAAATGAGGAAGCAATTCTCTATAAACTTTTTAGAAAGAAAACATTTCATGAAGCCTTGATGTTTCACTTCACCTCCGTAGTGGTGAGAGAGTGGTTTGTTATTGTATAAGCCACACCACTGGTACAAACTTATGGCATCCTATGGTAGTGTGAATGAGAATGGTCACAATAATATCAATATGTTGGAAATTTTAGTTCCCAGTTAATGGAACTATTTAAGAATTGGAGGGTATGACATTGCTAAAGTACACATGGCCTTCTTGCAGGAATGGTATGCCATTGGGGACAAGTTCTGAGGCTTCAAAATTCATGTCATATCCTCAGTTTATGTCTGCTTCTCTTCCTCTCCCTCTCCTCCCTCTCCCTCTCCCTCTCCCTC
>NW_021604615.1:2439418-2446959 GCF_004785775.1 Grammomys surdaster
TCTCTCTCTCTCTCTCTCTCTCTCTCTCTCTGTGTGTGTGTGTGTGTGTGTGTGTGTGTGTGTGTGATAAAATTTAATAGCCAAGGCAAGTTATAAAGGATAGCATTTAATTAGGCTTAGGATTTCAGAGTCTTAACTTCCATAATGATGGAGGGTAGGCATGGAGACAGAAACATCTGAGAGCTTGCATCTAAATATAAAAGCAGGTGAGAGAGAGAGACACAGACACACAGACACAGAGACAGAGAGACAGAGACCAGAGAGTGACTGAGAGAGACAGACAGAGACAAACAAACAGGAGAGACACCAGGAGGAGGGAGGGAGGGAAGGAGGGGGAGGGAGGGAGGGAGGGAGAGAGAGAGAGAGAGAGAGAGAGAGAGAGAGAGAGAGAGAGAGAAACATTGGGAACCCAGGATCTTTAGAAATCTCAAAGCCTTCTCCAGTAAGACCACATTTCTTAATCCTTCCCCAGTACTTCCACCAACCAAGTACTCAATACAAGACCCTCTAAGATCCATTCTAATTCAAATCACTACAATGACCATAAGGAAAAGTAAGAGAGAATTAGAATGAGTCAATGAGTATAAATTTAGATGTTTGAGAAAAATGCAGTACAAAGAGAAAGCATTAATGCTATTTCCATTTACCTGGTAAAAATTGAAAAGTAAAACAGTTCCAAGTAATTTTCTCAGTAAATTAAAACAATGGCAACAAGACATTTAATATAGAATTCTCCTAGATTTTTATCTGCCTGTTTTACCATCAATAACCTATGTTTTATGCTGACTGTTTCTACATTTTTATCATGGACATGGTCATCATTGTACCAAAGATTTTTCATTGATGAATGGTACCCACATTCACCCATTGTTTAACATTCTATGTGTGTCTCCTAGGTGTCTTCTCTCTTTCTGATCCTAAAGCACATGAGCACACAGACCTTTCTTATCTACTCTCAACATCCTCCTCTATATCTAAACCCTCCACCATAAATTTGCCTTTTCCAAGCTCAGTTCACATAAATACAACATAAGTCATCATCTGTAATTCCTCAATAATCGTAGAAAGAGGCTTAAAATCCCTTCCCATTTATTTTTCTAATTAGAATAACTTTGTTAATTTTTGCCCATTACCTTTTGCATGTGTAGATTCTCTGTAAAAGAATCCCCCTTTCCTTTTTTGTACAGCATTCTAGATAATTTGTTCATCCCTATGTTTCCAAAGGCTCTCAGCTCCAGCTCCAGTTCACCTCAGATTCACCATATTTTATTAATTCTTTTACAACTAGAATTTTTCTTGAGTTATTTGTAGAGTAAATATATTAAGTATTTGTGTTTTCTTTTTGCATCATCACATCATGAAAGTTTTCTCATTAAACATATATGTAATATAATATATAATAACATCATATGTTTATATAGTTATATGTGTATATATTTCACTCTGAGTTAGTTCATATGATTCCTTAAGTGATTTTTATCTTCCTTATTGCTTTTGTTTTATTTTTAATTCTTCACAGTGTCAATTTTCGTTGCAAAACTCTCTAGAGGAATTCTTTTATTTCTTTACTTCATGTAAAAATCACCCTAAGAGGATCCAGAGTATTTTTCCACAATAAAGTTTCTTTAAATGCTGCTTTGGTCTTTGATCTGTTACATTTGTCTCATGCATTGTGTTTGAATGTGTTAGATACCAGGCAGGCTCATATTTCTGAATGCTTGGTCATCTGCTGGTGGCATTTTTTTCAGGCTTGTGGAAGCTTATAGGAGCAGAGATTCTTACCTTTGGCATTGCCAACTACAAAGTTTAGGCTTTAGGGTATTGCAATGAAGTTATGAAAAAATAAAAATAAAATCATGATGTTAAAAGAGGTTTGTGATTTTTATCTTCTACCACAGGCCTAACTGTTACCTGACACATTCAGCCTATGGGCTGCAGGTTAGATTTGTCTGCAAATGAGGAGTCATTGCCTAACTAGAAGGGGTTCATTGTTCAATGATTTTTAAAGGTTCTTTCTGTCCATCGCTAGCTATTTAAACAGATCTGAGGAAGAAGCTTCACACTTCTGCTACCACTTCTGGAAGCCATAAATTCTTCTGCATACCAGGCTTACCCAATTCTGATGGGCTATGTTCCTGAACTGTGAACTGGAATAAACCCTATCTATCATACTGTGGCATTTATTCTGTCACAATACACAACAAGAAACTTATGTGACACATAAAGACAGTAAATGTAAGCTTGGCTTTTTCATAGTTTCTTCTTTCTTAAAAGACTGATGGGAGGTATATATATGTTAAGGAGACATATTTACTTTCCATCAGGGTCATGTTTACCAATAATTTGGGTTGCATTTCCAAAAAAGATAGGTTAGTTTTTGTTCCAGCCCATAATTACACGTAGATTCAGCCTTTGGATGAGTCCTATACTCTGGAAATGCTTCTGAACAATGCCCATTTCATAGGACCTGAGATCATGTGCCTGTTTTCTGAAAACCAATTTGAAATTCAAAATTTTTAAATAATATGCTCTCAGTAATCCAGATTTAGAAATCTGCTTCATTCTCTGGGTTTCTTTCTATACTAAACTTTCATTTAAAATACTTCATTTTGTGGTTTATTTTTATTCTTATTGATTTATATTCATATGTGCCTATATGTCTAATATGTTACAGGTGTCACAGCGTAGCAGGAGAAAGTATCAGATCCCCTGGAGCTAGATTCACAGGTGGTTGTTTATTTCCTTTATGTATATGCTGGAAACCAAATCCAGGTCCTCTAGAAGAGCAATAAGTTCTCTGAATCAAAGTGCCATCTTTCCAGTTTAAACTATCCTTTCTTGTCAATGCATTGATACCAGGCAAGCATCTTTTAAAAGACTTTTAAACTCTCTCACCTCTACCATCACCTTTCATTTTACACCGTGGAAAGGTAGACTTTGTGACTAGTCTATGAATATTGCCAAAGAGAGAAATTATGTGGAGTTATGACACTTTAAATTTATACACATTTACAAACTCTTACCCTTTGAGAAATGCATAAAAAGTGTAGACTTCATCTATTCAATGCCCCTAGCCTGCTTTAATTTCCATATTAAAATAAATCAGTTATTTCAACTCTGTAATCTATTTTTCCAAATTGTAATCTTATAACACACATTCAGGAAGAGTTTATATATTTATATATATGACTGTGGCATAAGAAGGAGAAAGTCATAGGAAACATGCACACAATAAAAAGTGTAGTCAACACAGTCCTGAGGAGCAGACCCCACAGCCCTCGGGAGCCAACTCCACAGCCCTGGAGAGCAGACTCCACAGCCCTGGGGAGCAAACCTCATAGGTCATCCACATGCTATTTCACTCCTAAAGTGACCACTGGTTGCCCACATTCATTTGGTGTCTAGTGAGAACTACCTATTTGTTTTTTGGGGGGATGATTATGGGTCATTCATATTATTTTAAACTCAAAATGAATAGCATCATATTCTATGTACTAATATCCAGTTTGTGCAATAGACTAAGTTACCACTTATTGATGTACTGTGACCTACTCCCCTGTTACATATTTGGCTACTTTCTAGAGATACACAGCCTATTTTATAACTGATTTCTACGATGCTCAGTATTTTTCCAAAATGTCTTAGAATATCTCACTTTTATTGCTTGATTTCATTTATCAATTCAGTTCATCCTATGTATCACATGGCATATTTATCCCACCATTCTTGGTAAACATTCTGGGCATGTTTTGTTTTGTTTTTCCCATTGGTTTTCTTTTATATTGTTCTCTGATAGCAGCCAATGCCTTGTTTCTTTCTTTCCTTCTCCCTGTTCTTTCTTCCCTTTTCCTTTCCTGTCTTTTTTACTAGTCCATAAATGCTCAAACCTAGAGATTTTTTTCTGATTATCATTGATATTGACACATTCTGAAAGCAGCAGAGAACGCCTAGTGTTTTCCACAACTCCTGTAATTGGGCTAATGTGTTGAGAATTCCTTTCAGAAATAAAATCCAAAACCATAAGTAAACACTTTGGCATGACTAGAACCCCACAGGTGCAGGATATCATTCACTGGGATAAACTCAGTTCCTGAGTGACCCAGGCACATGAGGCAGGAAGTATAGCTTTCCCACTTTTTCTGAAGAAGATGGGTTTTATGTACAGTCTTTTTGTGAAGATCTTTAGGTCTCAGCTTTCAGACTAGATTGAAAATAATTTCATCATGCTCTGAAATAAGTTGAATGTGTATTATCATTTTTGACTGACTTTATCTTTTCTCTTTGAGGGACTCTAGGCATTTTTCACTATGTGGTAACTAGCAGAAGTCTCAGAGAGACTGGAAAGGAACAAAGAGTAACTAAAGTAGCAGAACCATTTCTTTCTTTGCCCTCTTTCTGTGAATGCTAAGAGACCTTGGGTTAGGTTCTTTCTCAAAACTTCTCAGGAAGCTAATGGGGGAATATGCAGACTGTGCTGTGTCTGTTGTAAACTGTCAGCTGCTTTAAGTGTGGTGCATTGATGATACGGGTATAACTGTGTGGATAAAGCAAATGGGAATTGTAGGTGGCAGTATCAAAATTGCTATACCTGCAAATTTGCTGCTAAATTTGTGCATGCTATGGGTTGGTGTTTCTGTGCAAGGTGGCTCCTAAGCCACATTTCCTAAAACTCAGCAAAAATGAATCAAAAGCTTTCCTGCAGAGGAAAGCATTTCTACACTCTATATTATTCTAAGGGGGAAAAATTGTGATTTGCAAATTCAGTTGACTAGGTGTGCATTTCTAAATGAGACTGATTAGATAAGGTTCTGAGTAGAAAATTGCATTTGATGTATGTGGAATTGTCCTGCATCCTCTTCTTTATTTTTCCCCTAAGAATCTTTGATTCAATAGTGCTTTTAGTGAATCTTTGTAGACTAATGGGATCTATATCTCTTTACAGTGCAAAAGCACTTTTGAACTATATGGGCAATGGCTTGTTTTGTAGTCAAATTAATGCTTTGGGGGAAGTTGGTTTTAAAAAGGTGTTGTAGTTTCATTCTGTTGCTGTGATAAAATACACTTACTAAAACTACCTAGGGAGGTAAAGTTATTTCAGCTTACAAGTTGCAATCCATTCTTGAGGAAATTCAAGGCAAGAATGAGCTCAAGCAGGAAGATAAAGAGCAGTGGTCCTTTATGGCTCATGGAACAGATCATGAATAGCTAGCTTTCTTATACACAGGTCAAAGCAAACTGCCTAGGGATGATGTTACCCGCAGTGGTCTTCTTTCTATGCATTAAACCATCAGTGATAAAGACAATTGCCCCACATGCCAGTAGGACAATATGATCTGGCAATTCCTCAGTTGACCATTTTATCTCAGATGGTTATAGTCTATATCAAGTTGACAAAGTATGTCATAAAGCTAACTAGAACTCAAGACATTGAAGATTTGAGCACTTTATGATTCTTTTCATGCTGGAACTAAAAGTCACTGAAAATCCCATCATTTAATAAATAACCAGTTAATGTTTTTGTCTCTGTCTCTCTGACTGTCTTTGTCTCTCTCTGTCTCTCTGTATCTGTCTCTGTCTCTCTCTCCATATGTGTGTGTGTGTGTGTGTGTGTGTGTATTTAACTAGTAGAAACAAGTTTCCAAGGCTATGTAGAATCTAATTTTCTATATATTCAAATTGTTCTAAACAGAAGAACCAGGAGAGAACACACACACACACACACACAGAGAGAGAGAGAGAGAGAGAGAGAGAGAGAGAGAGAGAGATTTGTGTATATGAGTCTGCACACTACACACATGTGGGATGCATGTATGAATGTATGAATATATGAATGTATGTATGTATGTATGTATGTATGTATGTATGTATGAATCCCACTAACCCACTACAAGGAAGATTATTTTTGACAGGCTTTCACCTGAGTTTGGAAGTGATAATGTTAAGTGACAGCAGCAGCAACAATAATACAGAGTGAATTCCTGGATCAGAACTCTGGTGGGTGTGATATAAGAGACTCTTCTGGAGCACTCTGTGTAGCCCCAATAGCATCAGTGGGATACCATGTTAAGCACTGGTGAGAAAGGAAATGAGAACTAACTATAGACTCTTCCATGTGAGAACTACTTCAACATGAGATAGCTGCTAATCGCGATTTTTCTACTTTTACCAAAGGCAAATGTAACCATGGACTTGTTTGTTTTGCATGGCATGCCAGAGGTTAGTTTCCTTCCTACCTAGTAGATAAGCTACTCTTGGATGTCATAAGACTGTCATCTTACACTGATAGTATTCTGGGTAAGGATGCTAATCAGGGCATCTCCCTGTGTCTTTTTGCATATTGTAATGTCGTTATTACTGGCATTCATGAGCAAAATTTTAGTGATCACTAGAAAGTACCCCAGGAAAGATAGAAAGACACTGCAAAGATTCAAATGGGGTCTAGACCTGGCTGTCCACAAACATCATTTACCCATTATGCTATGAGACAAGATCATACTTAAACAACCCCAGTTGAGGGGATTTTGATATAAAACTTTAGTGAGAAGAGTGGAAAAAGAATTTATGTCAATATTCAATTTAATAATGATAAAATATTTCATCAAGTTGTGATTAAATATATCACACTGTTAGCAACAGCAAAACAGTTGTTCTAAAGCTAATCTTCCTCCTATGAACAATTATTATAATAAAATAATATAATATATAGCAATAGTAACCCATAACAATAGTAACAATGATATTATTATTATTATTATTATTATTATTATTAATACAGTGCATCTATAAAATGCTACCTGATTGTAGACATACATTTATTAGCTGGAACAGGATATACGGCTTTTTGGTTATTCGTACAAAATAATTCAAAGGTAAATGATAACTCTAATGCAAAAAGGAAAGAACAGGAGAAGGATAAGATTTTAGTAAGAAATAGGAGAATACACAGACATTCATATAGAAAAATATGAGCCTAAGATGAACTATAGACACTAGCTAGGATCTGGAGACAGGAAAATACTGCTTTCAATTGTCTACCTTCAGAAAATCCTCTAGACCCTACTGGATAACTCCAAAACAATGACCTATAATTTTACACCCTAGTGAATAACTCCAAATCAGTGACCACACTGATGGCTCTGGTTAATCCCAGTGGAACACAAAATACCACAAAAAGTTGTAGATCTTTAAATAAGAATTATAGGTGAACAAATCAATACTAATGAAAGATAGATTAGAAATAGTGGGAAGAGAAATTAATCAAACTAACCTATCTATTAAATAGTCAAATAATTACTTAATTAATAAAAAAATACAAAACTCTTTCAATAGGCAATATTTCCTAGAGCAGAAAAACTGGAAAATGCTTACAATATATATGACTATGTATAGAATATGTAAAGACCCCTACACTCTAGAATGGAAGAGGACAAAAGTAGCTATTGAGTAAATTCTGAAAACATATATACAATAACATTATTTAGACTCAACAGGTTTCAGAGAGAGAGAGAGAGAGAGAGAGAGAGAGAGAGAGAGAGAGAGAG
>NW_021604615.1:2446969-2489469 GCF_004785775.1 Grammomys surdaster
GGCCATGAATTTGAAATAAATCACGGAGAAATATATGGTAGGAATTGAACAAAGAAAAGGAAAAGGAGAAATGTGATTCAGTTATGATTTCAATAACCAATAAAATAATTCATGAACATAAATATTGCAAAACAAAACAACAACAAGACCTTTGTTTTCATTATTCATTAAGAACTTTAAAAGTAAGGCCTGCATACCAGAATGGTTGATGTTAAAGATTTTTTCCACACTAGCAATGGGGGTGCAAATTATGAGCTGTGAGAATTTGTCTTCCCTAGGTACTTCCTGCTTCTAGGTGCTTTTGATTTCTCCATGTGTCCAACTCTCATGACCTCCTTCTGGATCATTTCCCAGAGTGATATTTCTGATTAGCATCCCTGAGGTGGAAGGAAATACTTTCATTAAAAACTCACTTCTAGTTTGCTTACCACATACCTTAAAATAGGATCCCAAGAACCAGGTACTATTTATAATGTTCAGCATCCCCTAGGCCCCTGCTTTCCTCTTGGACTCTAGCAACATCATAAAACAGCACTAGCATAGAGGTCATGCTGCTTCCTCTACTGAAATGATAAAATCATTTTCCCTGAACCAGGAATCCCATGCCTTCTTCCTGCATCCATAAAACATTAATAGACAAATTTATTAGCTTCTAAGTAGGTTAAAATTCCAGACACTGACAACTGCTTTGAGAAGGTTTAACCTTTTCCAACGTAGTTGAATTTATACATGTCTCATGAAGAAATCCCATTGCTACACATCTATATAAGAGTAATGAAAACATAAATCCACAAAACTATATGAGAATTTGATAGGACTTTACATATTATAGCCAAGATTTGCTTATTTAAACATTGAATTACTGCTTATCAGTTTAAGAAGTCAAACCATTGATACTATGTAGATGAATCTCAAAAATATGCTGGGAGAGAGACACCAGACACAAACACGGAGCCTCCTCTTCCTCTTCTTTGAAGGTCTACAGATTAGAATGGACTCACAGTGACACTTTATTTTTTTCATCTGTGGGGAAGGAATTTATGTGTTTTGCCTTAAGGATGCTACACTTGAAGTGTATCTTGAATCTTGTGAGTGCCATAAATATTCAGTTATTTAAATACTAATTTGTGAAAGAGTAATATTTAAGCAGAGTGATCTGGAATGGGCAGAAGAGGAAACATAAATGATCACTGATGTCGACACATCCCATAAACTTTCTTTATTTCCTAAACTTTTATCCTTCTCTCATACATTACACTCACCCACCTTCCCTCTCCTTTAGATCTGTTCCTCTTCTGTTTCCTTTCAAAAAATAAAACAATGAAAAGCATGACTCCCACTACCTAACATGGCTTAACAAGATACAATAAGGCTGTGCACAAATCCTCATATCTAGGCTGAATGAGGTAACCCTGTAAGAGGGAAAGGGTTCCAAGAACAGGTAATATTAAATATGGAGGCTACATGCAATAGGTCTTGCAGTTAGGAGGGTACATAAACTAAGGATACTACCTATGCAAACATGTATATTAGTAATCACATGAAAGGTTGTGTACATGCATTGCTTTGGTGACAACATAACACAAAGAAGGATTGAGTCTTGAAATCATTACTATACACATCAGCCACACTAAAGAGATTCAGCAACTTTATACATTTATACATATACATATACATATACATATACATATACATATACATATACATATACATATACATATACATATGTATATATATATGAGGCCAGCAGTTGGATAAGTGGAGCAGAGGTGATATAGGAGACTTTGAAGGTCAAGGACAAAGGAGGGATTGGATGGAAGAAAGGGAAGGGGGAGAAATGATGTAATTATATTTTAATTAAAAGTTTTAATAAAAAGAAAAAATGCAAAATAAAAAAGGTTTAAGGGTCGTTAAGGCTAAAGAAGTGAAAATGGGAAAGAGAACACTTTGTGAAGTTCATTATAAACAGTCGGTAGACAACAGAGACATAGATCACATGGTGAGTGCAATTTAGAATGATTTTTAATGTCTATTATTTTCTTAACTATGTGTTTACTGAAACTGATAGAAATCATGTAGTAAAGAAATTCAAGCTTACATCCATTCTACACCTAAATAGAGGTAGGCATATTTTTCCTCCCTTAGTAATCCTTCTTCAATCCCTCCCTTCATCTCTGTTCCTTCTTTTCCCTCTCCCTTCTCTATCACTTCTGTCCTCCCTCCATTCCTTTTAATTTTCTGTTGAAAGAAACTAATACTATCTATTAGTAAGTATGGAATGGGAGCTGAAAAACCAGTTGGATACAGCATTCAAGTCTGCAAATATGATTACCTGTTTGTGTCGATATTTCCTGTTTTTTTTCTACACCGCTGAGTATCCCCCAAATCTCAATGGATCGAGACTATAATGTATTTCTCACTCCTGCGGCCTTGCAGCTGGGAGTTGGCTAAGGTTTCTTCTTGTGCCTTTTCTCTCTGGCATCCAGATCGAACGTGCATTTTCTATTTGAAACATGTGGTTTTCTGGCAAAAATGGAAACTGTGGTAGCCAAACTCTGCAGGGGCTCTTCAAGCTCTTATTCAGATATGCAGAAGTCTTCTGGTCTGGAAGGTGAAAATTCTCTAAGAAATCCACTAATATTAGAGGTTTATACCCAGAGGAAAACAATGCCATGCTCAAAGCACAAATGTAGTCTCTTCTTTAAAAAAGAGAAAAATACTGGCAACATGTACAGGAGTGGGAGGGAGTAAGGTAGCAGCAAAGGTTAGACTGTAAGGAGCCATCCTCCGAGGAGGTGATATTAAGTGGCAGTGGCAGTTGTTAATTTCACGAGCATGGCTGTAGGAGACACTGCCCCATTATGACAAAGAGAAGAGAGCTAATGAAGAAGTGTGTGTTTAGATGAGGAATCTTCCATCTTTCCTCCAGAAGAAAAGGCATGTAAATTGTTTACAAGAGGAATCAAAAGGAAAGGTGAACGTAGGTGGATCCTTGTGTCGTGATTGCCAAGGACAGGGAATTGGGGATTCTACATGGGATTGCACAACATACCCACTGTGAAGCCCGGGCAGGGCTTCAACTGGAAACATCCTGTAAACAATGGTAAAAAACTTGCTCCATGGAGGTGTGGGAAGGTGATGAGTAATTTGAAAAGTGATATCATGATGATAGCTTCACTGGAGAAAAGGAAATCTCCAGAATTGATAAAAAATAGATGGTAAATAATAAAACAGGCCAATTACATTAATGTCTTAGTACAATGGCAGCAGTATCCCTAAATAATATGGTAGTCACAGTAAAGTAGGGTATATTTGAGTGAAGGGATTTTATCAACAGGAATTAGCAGGTGTTTGTGGCTTAAAATTGAGTCTGCTTAAGAAGTAGATGATTCCTATGTAATTCCTGTTTTGTTTTTTTTTTTTTTTTTTGCTGTTGTTGCTGTTTTTGTTTTGTTTTTTTAAGACTGGGGGACAAAAGATTGAGCAAACTAGAGAAAGAAGGCTGAAGCAAGTCCAAGGCTTTGAGGCTCTCTGAAGGGGACAGTTTTGATTCTGAAATGTGAACCACCTGCTAAGTAAGTATGAAGCTGAAAGTAGAGACAGATTTAAGCCTTTAGAAACACAGACTGCACAGAACAGCCTAGGCTGCCTGACAATATGACAGCCACTGGAAGGCTTAAAGTTGGGAAGTGACTTTTATTTTATAAAGATTATTTCAGAAAGTGGTGTTAATAGGAAGCAAGACAAATGGATGAGAGGTGGTTCCTTCCTCAGTAGACAAAGTGAGAAACGGCCTGATTAGAACCTTGCAATGTGGACCTTAGAATGACAGTGCTGGAAAATTAGTTAACAGTTTCAAGGAAGATCTGAGGATTTTGCAAGGGAGGCTTCATTGTTCAGGAGACCAGAGTTAAAAGAGAAAGAGGAAAGCTTGCCTTCTTAGTGCAGTGGTTATATAGATTCAAAATCAGAATAAGAATGCAGAAGAAACTGCAGGTCAATGAAAAGGTATGAAAGATAGAATCTTTTTTTATCTCTTTGATTTAAAACCATAAAGGCTAAAAGCTTGGAACTAGCCCAGCCATAAGTCCTAGTGGGAAAACCTACTGCCACTACTGTGCTGAATGGACATAGAATTAAACTGATTCCTGATGACTTATCATTATACAGAACTGCTATTAAATGATACAGTCAATCCTCAGCTATGCGAAGACTCCTGACTACCTGACATCAACAAGAAATAATTAATTATATTTATGCACTAAGAATTGATTTAAAATATGACAACAAAATTAAGATTACCTTAATACTTCCATGGAAGAAATTTAATGTGTTTATTCTTTTAGAGACTCTACATGAAAAAGACACTAAAGTTGTTCTGCTTTGATTCTTAATGCTGACCATATTTGTATGTGTGGTGTTTTACCCTTTTCTCTAGTCAGGTGACCATACTTAATTTTAGACGCAAGTTATTTATAAATACATATGAAACAATCTAAGAACATAAAGTTAGTCAAAATCAATTTATTTTGACAAATATTAGAAATTGTGCAAGTTATCCAATCTTCCGGAAATTGTTCTTACAAACTTGGCAATTGTTCCAACAAAGCATCGCTTGATGAGCAAAGGAGAAGGAGAAAGAAATATTTCACAGAGACATTTCAAGCTTCCTGGTTGAGTGACCCCAGAATCAGAACAAGATTCTTGGACCACCAAAAAGATGAATACAATATACTTTGTAAAAGGCATTAACAATTTATTATGCTTTCCAAACTGATCTCTGCTTAATAGCTTCAGCTAGTAGCAACTGTATTTGACTTCATTTTAAAGTTCTTGACTGAAGGCTCAAACTCGTAAGAGGAAGTAGCTGATACAAAATTGTGCATGTCAGTCATTGGCAATTATTATGAAGTAGCCAGATTGTAGATGTGATATAATAAATGTTTAACAATGTCAAAAGATATTCACACAAGCTGATAAAGCATGCTTGTCTATACTTTTGAATACTAAAAATGAGATGGCAAGTCTTCTTACTTTTAGAATAATTTATAAAATATTCCTATCTGCTATTTAAAGAACAGGTCATAACTTAAAGAAAAGTAATAAAGCTTTATTTTGCAATCTTTTTAATTACTAAACTAAGGAAGAGATGGGGCATGGGACTTCAGAAAAATCAGATATTACATGATATTCCAATTCCTTATAAAACAACCCCATATATGTTTGCTTTTATAGAATTCTGTTTTTTATTTTTAATTTGTATTTATTTTTTTCTTTTTTTATTGGATGTTTTATTTACATTTCATATGTTGTCCCCTTACCCCATCCCCCACCCACCCAGGAACCCCCTACCACCTTACCCCTCCTCCTTCTTCTCTGTGGATATAACCCCTACCTACCCCCCCACTCCCACTTCCCCACCCTCAAAATTCCCACACCCTTGCTGTTTTATTAAGTGTCACTTTTCATCTGGGGATTAAAGTCACCCAGCCTCTGGTACTCAGTAAGATTAAAAATAAAGTTTTGAATGAGCTTTGATTTTCTTGATTGTTCTCTTCCCTTGTGCTTTTCCTAGGAAGGAAAACTCAGGTACCTACTACACAAGATTCAGACAGCTTTTACAACCTGCAAACTCATGCCAAACTCAGTATCCTTTGTACTCCAGGTGGCTGGTACTAGATTGTCATTTGCTTCCCTTTAATCAATTCTCAAAGTATGTCTGGTTCACCAGTGACTTCCCTCTTCTTAGTATAGAGTCAGTGCAATCACTATTTCCATGGAGAAGAAAATTTAAATATCTTTAACATTCTTACAGACATAGCATTTGCTTTAGAATACAAACAGCCATTGCTATTATAAACTAGAAATACAAGAGCCAAATTATAGCATGTCTGCTTTCTGACTCACCGTCCATAAGATCTTCTCTTGGGTGACCCTGTTTCCATTTCAGTCCAATACATTCCATTGTGATGTAGTTGCTTCACATCTTGAAACTTTATAAAAGTAATTTTGCCATTCTACATTGGCTGAATTTTGTTTGTATGTTTTCCAAAGGCCTTCCTTTGCATATTATTTCTAGGAATAATTTTTATTTTTGAGTTGAAAAAAAATCACTTCATACATTTTTCTTTTTCCTGCTTCCAGATTCTATAAGCAGTGCATAGTCATGCACAAACTCTATACCCTTTTCTCTTATTGGAGTCATCGTTGTATATGAAGCTTCATATAATCATTCATGTAGGAATGGTTTTATTTTACTCTTTGCTGTATATTGTGTCAATATTTAGGCCTTATTTGTGTATATCACAATTATCTGAGATCTGCCAAATGTTAATTCCTGGATTCCAGCAAAATGGTAATGATTTAATTGGTCTTATGTGTTTTGATTCTAAATTTACTGTTGCGCTTAGAATCGCAACTAGATTGTCCTCACTTGAATCAATGAAATATCTGAGAATCACTAATAGAAATCATTGGAATGGAAGAGATAATTTGGAAGAATAACAGTTGATATGTGGTAAAGAGATTTATCAAAGGCACTTTTTACAGAAAAGAAAAGAAAAATAGCCTGCTAAAATATAAGTTCTTTAGACACACAAGAAAAAAGCATAATCACTGCCAAGGAAGGTGGATGAAACAGTGGAAGAGGATTAAATGGATTGTCATCAGACAGAATAGGGGTGGAAAATTAAAGGAAGAATGTGTAAGCTGTTTTAATGATAGACATACGATAATGTATGGTAACAGACATTTTAGTCCTACCTGAGTGTCACTGTCTCTGTGAAGTAGCAGGTAAAATAGATGCCAAACTTATATTAAAGTTAGGGGAAGCTTTACAAGTACTAGCCAAAATAGAAAAGTATGTACTTCCAAGGACTTAGGTCTCTAGAATGAACTAGTTGGCAAAATTCAGAATTAGAATCAGTTTGTACTATATAGAGAACAAAGGATATCACAAGATTGATATTGACATAATAGGTTCAAGGTGCCATAGAAGTGAAAGTCTAAAGATGATGGCAAGTGCTGTGCTGATGAGAGAAGAAGGACTGGTATTTGTAGCCTAGGCTGAGGAGAACAGTGAAGATTGTCCAAAGAACTAGTAGCTCACGGGAGTTAAGAAGTCACAGAAATGGAGGACTAGACAGATACAAAAGTATGTATATGGTGTAAAATGGAAACGAAGGTTACAGCTTCTGTTTAGGTGGTGATCATTAAAGATTCTAGATATGAAGTATATCAAATGCAAGGGAATTTTAGTCTTGATGCTTTTGCCAGTCAACTGCAAAACCTTGAGAATAAATTCATTTACACCTCAAATTGTAATCTGAGAAGAGGATAAAACTTGATTACCACTCCAGATCACCACTCACGTGCAATAATGTATGATTTAAGTGTTAATAACTCATTCTTGAAAAGGAGAAAGGCCTTACTTAAGAATGTCCCTTTATAAGTGTTTCCAAATATAAACTTTCTACAAGGTCTGCCTGGCTAGGGATCCTTCTAGCAAGGACAGTGCTACTAATTGCTGTGTCTGTCATTGCATTCCAGTCTCTGTTCTCTTCAAAGACACTCCAGTCAACTTTACTGTTTATTCTTTGTTTCTTATACTGTCTCCATACACTAAATCCCACGTTATATACACTAACAGTTACCCTTATGTCTTCTCTCAGCTTACTTCTCACATACACTTACTTCTCTGGATGGTCTTTTACATTGTTTTTGCTGTAGCATTTTCCTCTCATCCTAGTGCAGACACTTCATCATACATTTCCACAGAGATCTGCATCAACAGGTTACATGGTCACACCATTCAAATGTTCAAATGCCTCACACTACCGACATCAGATAGTCCTTGTACAAGAAAAAATATTAGTTCACATCAAGGAAGAACTTTACAAATCATGTAAAGTTCTCTTCTGTTACCTTATTAACCCCTCCACCAAACTTCTAAGGTTCTTTACCGTGGTATTTCAGTCTCATTAATGACCACATGCACACACTTACACTTATCTAAAAGCACTTATTCCTTTTACTTTGGACTTTATTACTAGCCTGAACCACAGAAACATCATCTTCACTAGCCCATAATTGGTCATTCTATTCCCAGGTAATATAATTTACACTATTAAGAATATACCCTTGTGTACATAATATTCTACATCCTTAAAATGTATAAAGCAATTTCATGGCTTCTCCATTCATGATCAAATATGTCTCCAACTTTTAATTTGCTAAAACAAGGGTCTTAAATATGTAATGCTTATGAACTATTGCCTCTGTTTTTCTCTCATGTGCAGATTAAGGGGTTGTATATTACCATGTTAAAATCGATATTCAGTCTTCTTTGAAGTCTATCTTCTAATGATCCTCATCCACCCTTCAAAAATTACTGCCATTATGAAACACATTATAGGAAAAACATGCTACCAGTTATTAGAATCCATTATTACCTGGCTCATATTAAATTTCCAAAAGGTAATTAATGGCATTGGAATGTATAGAAACAAAAGTAAGTCCTGTCATTTTGACAGTTAGTGTATAGGAAACCATTAAGGCATAGCTAGAAAGTTAGCTCATTTTGTCAATGTATCTTCTGTAAGATAAATGTATTTATTGAGTTATTTCTGATATAGATGGTTCTCTAACACAGAAAAAACTAAACACACTACAAAACAGGCATAATTAAAATATCTAGGGCTAAGCAGTTTAGGCTTACACCTTTCATGTTCATTGTGTCTCAGTTTGTGTTTCTCAGACCTTTCTTTCTTTGTGCTTCCTTTTGCTTTTTTATATAAACAACATTGGCTAATTTTGCCCAGGATAGTCTAATCAGCTCTTTCTAACATAAAACTTTTTGCTCTAGGAAATACTTTATTCAATTACAGGGTCTGAAATGACCCAATGAACCAACCTATATATTGTTTTTCCAAGCCACAATAATTTTCTTTGAAACTATGCATGTGACCTAATTTATCCAATCAAAAATTTCTTGCAAATAAGATATGCTGACACATATGGGCTGCCATTTGAATGATGTATATGGTGTCTGCAAAAATGTCTGCTCTGTCTCTCTGTTTATATTGTCTGAAGATCCAAAGAAATTAGGATAGACTTATTTTCCCATCACAAATCCAACATTCTAGTGTGAATATTCTTCAAATGAGTATTTATCCTGTTGGGTGGAGGGGAATATGTGACAAATGATTACTTTAAATTAAATATGAACAAAAATGATATTTATATATTAACACTGTAAAAATGTTGTGCTTCTACTAACCTAGGTTTTTCATTATCTAAAAGCTATGTTTTTGCCTGTTAGGTAATACCATGCAAATGTCTCACACACTTCAAATATCAGCTATTCAAAATGTATTCATTCATACACCAAAGGTTTTTGAAGGTCAGATTCTAGCTCAAGCCTGCACATTATGGAACAATGCTGCAACCTATGTCAAGTTTGCCTAACTAGCTCATCTTGGGATACAGGAGTTCAATTTGTAACATAGGCTTCTTCATTCTCTTTTATTCTTGAATGAAGAAAAATCCTTTATATCTCATAGGATTATGTATAATTTAGGACAATCTAATTGTCTTCTTTTCAATAGAACATATTCTCATTGATATCTAAGAGAAAAATCAATAAATAATAACTTTTATTCCATTTTAAGGGAAAGGGAAAGAAAACTGGAGTGGAAAAACAAGGCATGGAAAAGGCACCTTCATCTTCTAGGAATCATTGCAGAAACACTTCCTAGAAAATTTTAATTACTTACAGTAAAGTCACACTTGATATAGAAACTGGGCATGTATTTTTACATAATCATTGTTTTCTGCATATGTTACTGATTTTTTAAGTGTAGTCACTTTAAAATAAGTTTCACTTTGTCACTTAATTACATTTGATTTTGGAACTTTCATTCATATATATATGTTTTCTTTTTTATGGGATATTTTATTTATTTACATTTTAGATGTCATCGCCTTTAACCACCCCATCCCCAAAACCCTTATCCCATCGCACCCTCCTCCTTTTTGCTTTTATACCATTTTAATTACATGCAAGTATTAAGGTCAGTTCTAGGTTGAGGAACTAGTAATACAATAGATGCAAATAATCAAGGAACAAGTAAGACAATAAACACAAATAGTCAAAGAACAAACAAGGCAATAAACAAAGGCCTGTGATCACTCCCTAATCACTGTTTCTAAAGGTTTATCAGGATGACCTAAATATCTGATCCTACTTCCCTACCCTAGCCCAAAGTTAAGGAGTTAGTAGAATTGCCTGGGCCAAGTTCTCCTGTTGTTATTAGTATTGTCCATTCTTGGCTTCAGTAATTTGTTTTCTGTGATAGTGTGCTATTGGGTTCTGATAGTGTAGTGTGAACAAGCAAATATATTTACTGTTCTCATTATTTCATGAGCCACTGTTGCTACATAATTTTTTCCTGTAAAATATTTGCAGGTTTGCTTTATATAAATTTCCTTTCCTGTCAGGAGCCACATTCATTTCTCATATTTACCATTACTTCCTGTAAATGTTATTGTAGATGTCTCCTAGTCCTTCTTACTTAATAAGACCGTCACTAGGAATTTTTGTTTCAAGCAACTGAAGGATGCTACTGAGGACAGTCCTCATTTTAATGAGAGGCAGCACTCAACTGCCTTAAAAACCCATTTCTTCATCTGAAAAACATCTTCACAATGTTATAAATTATGCTGGGTAAATGAGTGACCAAATTTGTTAGTAACTTGAACTTCAAATTTAACCTCATAACTGACGTAATTATTATGGCTGAGTCATTTTTGTCAATCAGTTTTTGGAGCATCTGCAATGTAAAGCTACAGGTTCAGCTTCCCTGTCAAGTACTTAGATATCATAATGTAACATTTAAAGATACCTCATGAGTTGAAAATTAAATAGTAAAATTCAGGTAACCAAAAAGTTAAGGATATATCCCAATGGATATGAAAATGAGAACAATGAATAAAGATTATAATTGTGTGTGCCATGTAATTTAAGTCTACCAATAATCATTGTGGGAAACTTTGACTCATATCAGGTTGGCAGTTCAGTTCAGTGGTAGAATGCATATTCAGTAAATATAAATTACTGGGTTCAATTCTCTGCAATACACACACACACACACACACAAAATACACTTTTTTTTTTTTACAAAAAAAGTTACCTAAATGTCTCGTAATTTAGTTCAGCAATAAATATCTGTCTAAATATTTTATAACTCTTCATATTCATGGTATTGATGAGTGGTGCTATTTTTTCTGAGAGATTCAAATGCTTTGTCAGTACCAAAAGTTAGCAATCTGTTTGTCAGCCAATCAGGGAACAAGAATAATGCAAGAAAATATCTCCTGTATATTTATTTATACAGTGTGGAAATATGAAATGTAGTAACTACAAATAACTCAATTACATATTTTTAATTCAAACTATGTATAGTTTCCTGAATAAACTAACAGAATTTTAATAAAAAAAATTGACTATTTACTGTAGCTAAGAAAAAAGTAATCCTCTAAAGTATGAATTTAAAGCTGTCGATATAGCCTTCTAATTAAGGCAGGTAAGTGTTTCAATCAGACCCAAGCAAGAATAAAATAATAGTAAAAGCCACTTATATATTAATCACAATTAATTTTGAGCATTTGGCTTTGTGATACTAGTTCTTTGTCACAAAAAAGCGCAGCCAGATCAAAAATCCCTTCCATTCTAAATAGCTGTCATTTTCTTCTAGCAGGAGTTTTCTGCCCTTTCAAACAAGTATATTTTGTTTTGAATAATGTGCACTTCCCTGGAAAACATTTGCCCAGTCACTAAACCAAATTTTTTTCAATTATAACATACTTTCCACAAAACAATTCATATGTGTTAGAAAAGAAATAGCTTTTGGAGTAGATACATATTACATCTTCTTCTAGCTATTCCATTTTGTTTTGTTTTGTTTGTTTTGTTTTGTTTTCTGAGACAGGGTTTCTCTGTACAGCCCTGGCTGCCCAGGAACTCACTCTGTAGACCAGGCTTGCCTTGAACTCAGAAATCCGCCTGTCTCTGCCTTCCAAGTGCTGGGATTAAAGGCATGCGCCTGACTAGTAGTTTCCTATACTTTGGTGGGGAGACTGAGCTATGACTTCAAGCACTACTCTGCCCTGTGTTAGACAATACACCAATTTTTTTTGGTTTTCCAGCATGCTACGAGTATGGTTGGTATTCTTCTTTCTGTCTTCTTTCTACATAACCAAGCGTAAGCACACAGCAAGACTTGTCATCAATAGCCTAGCTGCATCCAAAGCAAATGCCACACGTTAGCTCGTCCCTACCTCTTCAGGCTGTGTCTGGCATGAACCAGATTTTTTGAGTTGCCACAAGAAACAGATCACAAAAAATGATCATTGTTCTAAACTATGAATATTTTAGATGGATCGTGGAACTGCAATACTCTGGTGATATTTGATAAGCAGAACAATTTAGTCTCCTCACATTCTCTCTCTCCCTGCTTTAAGTAGCCTCTCTTTCCTGTTCTGTTGTCCTGTGAGTTGGGCGTATCCTCAGTTTTGACTCAGTCTGTCAAAACTCGCTCAGATTTATCACTTTGTCTACCCTGCAATAAGAGGTAATTTTCAAACATGGCTGCTTTCTTCTACAAACTAAATTTACCTACATTGTTTTGTATTAAAAGTGTGTACTAAGGATATGACAGTATTCCAGTCAGTGAAATTAAAGGTATATGGTATGTCTGCATTCTATCCAGATCACACAGACCCAGGTCTTTGGATATGATACCCTGCCAGAGCAGCCATGTTCCTGGAATAAAATTTGTCTACACTTTGGGTCACAGTTGATTAGTGTTTCTGTTATTTATAACCAAAGAACATTCCAACAGTTTTAGTTATATTACTACAGCTGCAATAAAATACCATGACCAAAACAATTTAGAGAAGAAAGGGCTTATTTCAGTTTAAAAGTTCTGATCCCAATCTGTCATGGAGAAAAGTAGGTTAACAGCTCAAGGTAGTAACCTGGGAGCAGGAACTGAAGCAGAAACCACAGAAGCGTGCTACAAACTAGCTTTCTACATATGGCTTGCCCAATATTTTTTCTTATAGTACTCAAGACTGCCAGCCAAGTGAGCAGCCAAGCTCTGCTCACAATGAAGTAGACCCTCTCCAAGCAGTCAAGAAAATTCCCATTAGGCTTTCTCACAGGCCGTTCTGGTAGAAGCATTTTCTAAAATGAGGTTTCCCTTTCGCAAACCACTCTAGCTTGTGTAGAGCTGACATAAAACTAGCCAACCAAATTTACTCCTTGACAACTAGACACACAAACATATCACTATGTAACTAGAAACTTTCCTTTCCTGTTTGTCCATAAAATGCCATATTAATATCAATATCACAATACAAACCATTCCAACTTTTAAAAGCTCCACAGTCTTTACAAGTCAAGACACTTTAAAAATCTCATCTTTTTAAAACATCCAAACTGTTTATTTCCAATTACAAAGCTGAAATAATAATCCATCACTGACATATGTCAGGACAGAAACTCATGCTGGAAACCTGGAAGCAGGAGGTGAAATAGAAGCCTTGGGGTAACATTACTTATGGGCTTGCTTGGATACACCTTGTTCAGCCTGTTTTCTTTTATACCTCAAGACCATCAACCCAGAGACAGCAAAGCCACAATGAGATGAGCCCCTTAACATCAATTATCAATCAAGAAAATGTCCCTAAATACTTACTTGCCAGCTGGCCAGTTGGGGGCAAATTCTCAGTTGAGGTTCTGTCTTCCAAATTGACTCTATGTTGTTTCCAGTAGATATAAAATCAGCAACACGAACTGCTGTAGACATCAAGCCCACAAATGGCTTTATTTCCCTCATGTGATACCTTCAGTGAGCTTCAGCCATACTGTAACTCTGGTATCTCATACTTTCAAAAATCTAATATATCATTATGTTTCCTCTTCAGTAGGTGAGTGTAAATACCCAAAGGCTATAAGGAAAAGATTGCCTCATCTGGAACTCTGATTTACTCTCATTGCATTCAAGCCTTTGGATTTGTTCAAGTCTAGATTTTCTTTCAAAGAAATCTGTAAGCTTATACTTTTTTCAAATCCTAATTTAGTAAGTGTATTTAAATGTTTTAACCTCTCTTCCAGCGTACTACGCAACAGAGACAATGTCAAGGAAAGGTTAATAAGGCAAAGGAGGATAGAGACTTGTTTAGAAATATTTCTTTGTGCCAAATCCGATCAGCATTAGCAAAGTGTCAGCAGTTCAGTTCACATGAATCAGCACTGCAACTTGATTCACTTGCAAACACCATTTTCAAACCAGCAACAGCAGTTCAATCCAGAAGAAACCTCACAGCTCTGGCAATCCTCCTGAGTTCTGGAAAGTGGCAAAGAACCCACCAGAATGCCACTTTGGTGCATTTCTCTCTACAAAGTCATGACAAATAATGATCAGCAAAGAGTAACAAGGCAAACAGATATCACACAGCATTGTCAGTGATGATCATCACCAGCAAAGCCCAATGAGATCAGCAAAGAGTAGCAAGGCAAACCAGTGCTGCACAGTATCATACACTGTCTCTTTGGTTATACTTATATTCTTTCCAAACATCATGTGTTCTCTAACTTGTCTACTCTAGCAAAACATGTACTTTTTCCAGGCAGTTTCCAGAAAAATACCACATGTCTCTTCTCAAGAAAACATCCTCCCACATGTCTGCTTCAGCAAAAACATCCTCTCATAAGACAGTTTATAGAAAAACATCAAATCAGACAACTGAGTCTCTAAAGAAACCAAAAATTTCCACTTCAAAAGTCTGTTTCTATCTCTCACAAACACATTGAAGGTTGGTTCATTAACTCACTGTTACTCTAGAAATATTTCCAAACAACTTTACTATTCTTCTGTCTTGTCTAATAACCAAAAGTTTAATTCTTCATCTTATAAAATATTTGTATGTATATGAATTTGTAATATCATTAATTATATTATATATTATATAATATATAATTACTATCTCTTGTAATGAGTGTAAAAAAATACATTGAAGTATCTTGGTTTGATATACATGTGTTTGTTGCCAAATCCCATCACCACAAGTAATGTTATTATGTTATTATGGAAAATAAAAATATAACAAATAATGTAAAGTTTTCTAGGACTGTGAATGTGTGTGTGTGTGTGTGTGTGTGTGTGAGAGAGAGAGAGAGAGAGAGAGAGAGAGAGAGAGAGAGAGGGAGAGAGAGAGACAGAGAGAGACAGAGAGACAGAGAGAGACAGAGAGAGAGGCAGAGAGACAGAGAGATAGACAGAGAGACAGAGATGTGCCAGCACCCAAATACCTTGATACATAGAGGACAGTTTTGAGCATTAATTGTCCATTGCCTTCCACCTTGTATCATGACAAAATCCCTCTTGTTTATTGCTCCAAGCCTGGTTAGCTCACCTACAAGCTTCAGTCAGCTCCCTGTCTCTGCTTCCTATCTTCTGGTTAGAACATTCTAAGATGACAGGCTACTGTGTCTGGATTTTATACAAGTTCTTAGGTTCCAAAACTCAGGTTGTCTGGTTTGTGTGGCATGCATATTACACACTGATCCATTTTCCTGGCTCCTTTCTGAGATTTCTAGACTGTCTGTAACAAAAAAAAAAAAAAAGTAAAGTACTTGACTAGAAACTTAAAGGTAAATAGCAAGAGACTTAGGTCACTGCAACTCTTCTGAACACATCAGATAAAGCACCAGTTAGAAAAACTGAAATTACATCACTCTCTACCACCAAGTCTCTTGATTGTGAACAAATAATTTCATCTGAATATGGTCAGGTTTTTTCAAAGTAAAATATCATATTAACTTTGTGGAAATTCAATAAAATTGTTTTATAAATTACTGGCTTTGTGAATTGATATGTGGCTCAGCTATTAATACGTATTTTTGTATTTGTGCTGTGTGTGTGTGTGTGTGTGTGTGTAAGAATATTAATCAAAGGAAAACAGCTAGCAACATGAAGGTGGGGCCATCAGAGAGGCTTAAGGAAGGACAAATGAATGGGGCTGGAGGAAGAAAAGATGGAGGCATGGTATAATTATATTCATTTAAAACCGTGTTTTTTAAAGAGATTTTTCTACTTTCCCAATAGACTTGAGTTCTAGTCTCACCATCCACATTGAGTAAGCTCACAACTGCCTATAACTTGAGCTCTTCTGGCCTTTGTGGAATCAGATACACATATTCAGAGAAAGAGACACACAGAAACACAGACATAGAGACATACAAATAAGTAAATTTACAATAATAGTTGACAATCAATAATAAGGCCTAAGAAAATATACAGGTTGTGACCTATCTACTAGGTCAAAGTAGAGTTAAAGAAATGTACTTTAGCCTAAGTCTCATGAGGGTTATGATATATGTGTATTGACACAGTGGTAGAAACTGACCATTACAGACATCTTGCTCAGGTGTCTTATATTATTAATTACAAGGTTATGCTTTAAAAAGGTAGTTAGGCAAACAATCGCATTTCTTTCTTTTCTTCTTTGTCTCCTTTTCCCTGCTCCCTCCCTTCTACTTTCAGTCAGACCTTAGTGCCTTGTATGTCAAAAC
Source organism: Grammomys surdaster (assembly GCF_004785775.1). NCBI lineage: Eukaryota > Metazoa > Chordata > Mammalia > Rodentia > Muridae > Grammomys > Grammomys surdaster. Next base: position 2,463,606 of record NW_021604615.1, read on the forward strand.
AATATATCACTTTATACTCAGCCACACTCAAAGACACTCAGTTCTTAACTCTTAAATATAAATTATTTATAAAAGTTTTATTTGCTAAAGGGAGTAAAGGCTGATTCATTAAATAATCTAATTTTTTATAACTTTTGGTTAGGAAAAACAGAGATATTAAGAAGATTTCTGTAACCCCAGTAACAAAAACTTAGCATTTTAGATGTCAAAAAGAAATAGAATGTATTGTAAACAATAATAGTAACAATATTAATCTTTACCTAGCCTGAGGAAACACTTCCAAAGACCTTCAACCTATAATCAAGAGAAGACAGTTTATAATTAAAGATTGAGGAGGTAGTTTTCTCTTATATGGTTGAATATTTGACATAGATATTCTCCATGTAGACTTTTTTTGTCTAGAATCTAGAAAATCTTGAATAGACATTCTGTTAGGCATCACACTTTATGAGCGATTGTTCTTTGAATATTTTCTTCTTTTAAAAGAACAATAAGAAGAGCTATAGGGAAAGAATAAGTCCATAACTGCTTAACATTATTGTGCAATGTTAAACAAAGAAATTTCAGTGAAATTTTTTCATACAGGCTACAAATGTCAAGATCATGTTCAGCAGGGCTCTGAGGATAGATTCTCTACAACCATGGTTATAAAAAATCTTACATCTGGAAAAAAGCTTAGCAAATTTCTTAAGATGAGTCTGGCAGTGTCACCATTTGCTAGCTGCTAAAGGTAGCTTTTCAATTTTATATTCAGTTGTGGGAAAGGAGAAAATGATAAAGGGTCAGCAGGGACCCAACACCTAGCAAGAGTTCCAGGACCCCCCGCACCAGAAGCACATTCATATTTAATACATTACATTAAAGGCTCCCAAAGTAATATTTTCCATCCCCCACAATGGCTCTACTTCCCATATGCAGACAAATTAATGAAGGTAGATTCTGGAACTGTACATAAATATTCAACTAGTGTCTGTATTTATGCCCCGGCTTACCAATAACTAATGGTCAGCTGAGCCGAAATAACCATATAACTTAGACATGTAAAAGGATAGCTTATCCTATTTATTATGCCACCTGTGAGCCTCCTAGGGGAATGGCAACCTAGTGAAATATTTTGGTGTGCTGACACAATTTTGTACTTGTTTATGAGGCTGTGCCAGCATATCACTAATTTCCTGTTATAATTCTTTACTTCAAAGGCCAAGTCCACACATGGGAAAATGATTTTCTGCAAACAATCTTCTCAAAGCTCTACTGTCTCTGTCTCTTCAATTGCCTCTCTGGATATTGTCTTCACCTTTTCACTTGCTTTAAACCATCATAAGGGATTAAAATTAGCATTCAGGGGAAAGCAAATCCATGAGCTGTGCACGTTTTAAATTGCTATGTCGATTACCTGCCTCAGATTCTTCTCAGATGCATGGAAGAAAAACACTCCTTTCTGATTCATGAGCTACAAAGGACAATGGAAAGAGCTTTTGCTCCAGTGCATCTCACAAAAAGATCAAGTGAAATAACTTTGAGCTCAGGAGTCCTGCATGTTTCTATCCTAAAGTATTGATGTACTGTGGACAGCCTGGAGATAACCATATCCTTTCGGTAGAGAGCACTGATGGTACCCTCCCTTGGAATAGTGATTATTGCTCTTTATAAACTGTTATTAAAATGTGTAAATCCCAATTGGGATTGCTAAAATCACAAAAACAATAGTAGAAAATAAAGTCATTTCTGTCATCATATTTATCAAAGCACAGTAGCAATTTGCACTGTTAGGACTTTCAGCTTTAATTTTTTTTTTTTCCTTATTTGCGGCATGCAGTTTTAGCACTGATTGGTAGTATGTGCTGATTTAGCAAAAATACTTATGGCTTGGGATTTTGAATTGTGGAAACATTTACTTCGTTAAGAATTTATACTTATTTCAAAAGATATGCGGTTTCGACTGTGGATGCTTTTATTTCAAAAAGCTGGATAGAATATGCTGGATTAACGGAGCTTGCCGATGAAGCACAGTGAAATGTGTAATGATGAGAGAATTGCTGGCTCCCGTAACAATATCAGACAACAATATAGAAAACTGATAACTGGTACTTGCTTGAATTGAAGCAGAAGAGCACATTCGGTAACATCTGGAAGATTTCACTCAAAATAATTTCCAGAACTTCTTACCTGCTGAGGAATGGGAGGGCATTATTCTATTAAACAATCACAAGTCTCTCTGGACACTGATGATTTTTCCATTCCACTTGTCAAATGAGTTCTAGCATCTTAGAGAATTATACAGAACATATATCCTGGCCAATGGCTTCAAAAGAACTTGAAGAAGAAAATGAACATGCAAATAAAAATGATAATTAGAGTCTAAAGGGTGTGTTTATGAACTCACAATTTGTTTGTTGTGTTTAAATATTGCAGAGGCTACTGATATGCACATCAAGTTGGGCCATATGGGATCCTGATATGCTTGTTCCAAATAACTGTTATTGCTCAGCTTTACAATCAACGTTGCCATTTTAGTGTACATATGTTATCACACTATCTAGGCTGTCAGTATGGACTAACTGGACTGACTTTTTTATGGTGTCACATGTAAGTTTACATGTGTGTTTGCATATCTAAAGTACATGTTCCAAGCCACGCCTAACCGAACTGAAGTTTTTGTTTTATCTTATTATCTAATAAATTAATACAAGAGGCTTGTTAAATGCAAATGAGGAAGAGGGAAAAGGTGTTGCTAGAATGTAATTAGCAAGATACAAAGATACCAATTAACACCTATAGCAAAGAAAAAACAACTTTTCCCCCCCATGGGGCAGCATCAAAAGTAAAAACACAGCTGGTTACGCACAGAGAGTGGAGTGAAGATGAGTTTTAGTTTTCTATCAATACTGGAGTCTGGAGATTAAGTAGGAAAGGAGAAAGGAAAGCAGAAGAGGAGAGTCTGTATGCTAGCCACTAAAGGAGAAGGGATTGTCAATCTAAATGAATTCTGCTCTCCTGTTTGGGACATTATACAGCTGAGGTGCCCATCTCATGCCATTGGTGTTTTCTGTTTTCAATCCTCCTCATTTTCATTTCCTCCAAAGGGCACTGTATCATTCACAATGTCACTTCTTGTCAATCTCATCAAACAACATCTTCTTAAATCAACGAGTGTGACAAAAGAGATTTCATGTATCTCACAAATCTTTGTAACATTTTCAGTATAAAGAGCCTTGAACCCAAAAAGTGTTTCATTTATGTTTTCAGAAGAAATGGTCAAGCAGCCACATGAGTATGATTTGATCATACACATTTCATTTTAAAGAAAACTCCTGAGATTTTGTTTGTCAAGAGCTCTACAACTGGAGATGCAGAGGTGGCTCTGTGGATAACAGCCCTCATTCTATAAGTATGAAGCCCGAGTTCAGACCACAATGTTTATATAAAAGCCTTGTGTGACTGTAAGTCCAGCTCAAGGGAATGGAGACAGGTAGATAACAGGAGCATGCTGAAAAGACAGCCTTTGTAAAACTGTGAGAGGCAATCTCATAAGAATAAAACTGAGAGTGATGGATCAGGACACCAGGTATCTTCCTCTGCCTTCCATATACATACACAAAGACCTCTGTGCACATGTGCATGTGTGCACACACACACACGCACACGCACACACACACGGAGGGGGTTGAGAGAGAGAGAGAGAGAGAGAGAGAATTATTTCTAAAAAAAAAGTTGTTAAGATCTAGCCCTGACATTTACACCTTCTAAGTCTATAATGAAGGCAGAGATAATGAACTTCACATATGAAATCTTGATGCTCTAGTTGCTTTCAAAACAAAGCCATTGAAGTGTTAACCTAGAGTAATATTACACCATTCTTCTCATGGGTAGTAGTTCTAACATTCTATTTGAATGTAAGTATAAGTGTATAGAGAAATCATAAGAATGCTACATGTGACCTCTTCAAGTCCTTTCCCAGGTATGTTGACAGATGTAGCATTGCCACATTTCTTTGTGTGAATGTGCATCCCAAATGCATCCTCTGAGAGCAAGCGGTTCCTCTGACTCCTCTCTCCCTCAGCCCTTCAGTGTACATAACTTAAAAATCAGGGTATTTTCTTTCTTCACCACAGTATAATTGCCATTTTTGGAAATGCACCATTAACAGACAACTACATATCCAATGTATAAAAAATACATTGTACATTGATCCAGTGACACCTTCTATAGCATGTATTTTATCTCCTATTGTATTTTATTGTGATATACATTCAGTTTCTTTTAAACTGGATCTTTTTAAATGGATCATTATACTTTGTCTTTTATACTAGTAACCTTGCTGAAGAAAATTTAACAATAAAATGTTCCTCACTTGGCTTGTGTGATGCTTCCTAATGACATGATTCAGGCTGTGAACCCTAAGATGTGTTTCCTCGTCAGATATCATAAAAAGCCCTTAATAATATTCACTTACCCATCAGTGAATATGTTATCCTTATATTAATCTCGTCTAATTTTGTCACTGTTCTGTTTATGAAATCATTTAACAGTGGTTGTAATTTAGCTAACCTTTGGGTTAACTTTAAAAATATACTAAATGCTAGCATGGGTCAAGCTGTGTCTTTTACATGTAGCAGATATTTCTATATTTAGTGTCCATACACTGTGAACTAATTTCCTTTGAAATGAAACATTCTATCTGGTGGGGCAGCTCACCAAGTGCAGGATACCATAAAGGCCAACCAAATAATTCATCTTGCAAAGAAAATCTTTAAAAATCAGCAAATAGCCCTTAAAAACTCAGAAACTCTAAACCTTCAGGATGTCCCTGAAACTGAGCAGATTCACTCAGCATCTCTCTCTCTCTCTCTCTCTCTCTCTCTCTCTCTCTCTCTTTCTTTCTCTCTCTCTACATGCCTATATTAGCACTGTTGAGAGAAACACTCTCACCTAGCAAGTCAAATTGCCTTAAGATGCTCAGACAAGCCAAGCTACCTGAAAGAAACGGAGAATAGATGAGTTCCTTGGACAAAGACCTACAGGACTGCCTAGAAGAAGCAGAAGCCAAACGAACTATCTAGAAAGGACACTTTCCAACTTGTGGAACTGCTGCATGTTGCACAGTGCACTCTAGGTCTCTAGCTCTCGTGAGATGTCACCCATGCTCATGCAGCTTCTTGTGAAATAACTGTCCTTGAGTTGTGTCTATCCTTGTCAGTAACCTCTCACCCATATTCCTGTAATAAGCCCAATAAAGCTCATTGGCTCGCCAAGCTGCAAGCCAGTAATAATGCTACTTTGATTGTTCCTTTGTTCTCTATTGTGTAGAGTAGATATTTGTTCATGTGTGCCTCCAGGAATAGGATCATGTAATACCACTGGGAAATAAAAAACGAAAACAAAAACAAAAGCAAAAGACAAACAAAAATTGTACAACAAACTTGTACTCAAGTAAATAAACTATACAATGTATGTTCATGAGAATGATGTCACCAAAGTCTACAGTTTTAAGAATGTGAATAATTTTTGGTCTTAATTACTACATATAACCTGTAGAAAATTAAAGTGTGTGTACAGTTTTTATAAAACAATGTCTCCTTTCCTTCCTTGGGTATATGTGGGACTGATTTCTATCTTTCAGCGTTGAATGACTATATATCCACATTATCAATAAAGGCTTGATTTAACATTATTTTAGAAGCTTCAAGAGTGTCTAGTTGACAAGACTTGCATCTATGCTGGAGTACAGCATGAAGTAAATTTGGAACAAAAACAGAGGCATCAATGACTTGCCTTTCTTCAGCCAAGCTATTACTAAATTACTAAAGCTTTGATCAAAAGGAAATGACACTATTGCCCTCTGTGTCACACCACATTTCACACGATTTACTTCATACATTCACTGCAATCTATCACCACTGTTCTAATCAGAAACAAATGACTTCTAAACCAGCCAAAAATGACAATCTCCATCTTCTTCTGGATTTGAGACAATGATTCTTACACTCTGATACATTTGCCTCTTCTCTTGTGTTAATTTTGATGTTGTTTTAATAAGTTGTGTTCTCTGAAAATGATTTATACAAAAATTAGTTTAAGATGAGGCTTACTTATTTCTTGCAAATCTATAACTCCTGTATCTTATCTTTATTGTAGAACAAAATTTGGTGAAAAACAAAGCTATTATACTTTGATGAAAAATTATTATCCCCAAGATTGTTGGCAGGTATAACTCCTCTATAGTGTAGAACATAGAAATGCTAAAAATATCTCATGCCAGTTGACCCCACTTGAGGTTGTTATGTGGAAAATAAAATAGTGTTAGTCACACTACAACAAGATTAGGCCATCTCTTGTCTCTTATTTTAAAGTTTTATTCATATACATGTGTGTCTGTGTATGAGTATGTGTACCAGTGTGCAGAATCTCACAGATGCAGAAGGCATCAAAACCCTTAGAGATAAAAATAATAGAAAGCTGCGAGCTGTCAAAATGCGTGCTGAGAATCATACTCTGGTCCTCTGGAAAATTAGCATGTACGGTTAACTGCAGGACCATCTCTCTAGATACCCACATTTGTTCTTAAAATCATCAAAAATCTATCTTGCAATGAAATTAGGTTCCCAGAGTCTCAAGATAAATGATTGCCTCATCTCTACCAAAATTCTGAAGGAGAAGAAGCTTACATTGCCTTTCCCACCAAATACAAGAAAGCAACTACTATGTCACTGATTAACAGGCAGAGGATGTTGTTCTGAGAGTTTCTCTTCCTCTATTTCAATATAATGGTGACTTCAGGCTGGTAGTTCAGTGGGTAATGTATCTGCTAATGTGACTGCATGCCTACATGACCTGAGTCTGGTCCCTGAGACATATATATCTCAGGGAGATAACAGATTTTCAATTGTCCTCTGATCTAACACACAGAGCAATTTTAAAAAAATGAATTAAAAATGGCTACTTGTACATACAGTTTGGTTCTGCAATGCCACTGTAATGCATTGCGAGACTTGATAATGCATCCTTACTGGAGTGGAGAAGTGGATCCAATAGAGGGAAGGACTTAGTTTGAGGAAATATGTCTTTGTGAGTGTCCCTGGAATAGTTATTTTGGAATTCTAGTCCAACATAGGTCTTGAGATATACTCCAGTATTACAGTAATCAAGAACACATATAACTGGAAGACTAACAGGGATTTTTTTCTATCCCAATATATAAATTCACTGACAAAAGAACTACATATATTTATCTCTCAAGAAGTTAGATCTGTAGCTTAAGCAACAGACATTAAATTAAATCTGAAATTATTTTAAATAAGAAAACATTAATGTTAAAGACTTCAGAATTGCCAAACCTATTTCACATGGTCTATACCATTGAGAATGTTCATTATAATAGATAGAATGCTTATAAGCCTGGATTCTTTGTGATTTGGTCCAACGGTCAATTCTGAAATAGCTTTGGATCCAAACGCTGACTCGATAATTTCAGTACAATTATCTGGCCATACATTTAGCTGACTTCTGTCCTTAGACTATTTTGTCCTCTGGCTGGAGTAAATATGTTATGCCATGTGCAATTAGAGGATATAAAAGGCAGAGAGCCAGGACTTCATTAAGCTCAGTACAATTGATTCTGTCCCTGCTTCATAGTACATGACTGCATGTCCAGCAGAATTATGTCTGGGTCTACAGGGAAAGAGACCTTTAATTCTCCTGTGTCCCTACAAACAGAAGGCTAACAATATTAGTAAAATTTACTTACTCGTTGTGAATGAAGAAAATGAGGTTATACCAGTCTACATCTGGAGCAGACTGATAAATTGCACCTGCCCTGTATCAAACAATAATTCTTGATCTTTTTCTATACCTCTGTAAGTTGTCTTCAGGCCTTTCTCAGTGATACCTGCATCCTTTGGTTCTGGAGATTGAGACTTTATGATGCCTTGTGTTTTTATTTGTATATGCTTGATGCATCTTCTCAGTCAGCCATCTTGAATTCATACTAACACTGGACATATACAGGGAATTTTCAGTCTCTGATAATTATTCTCTCCACACATAACTCACCAATGGCTGCATGTTTGCTATGCTCCAAATTTCTAAGCTTACTAAGCTGAACCTTGGAAATTCTTGCATAATGAGCAACAATTTTTTCAAACTTAAATACGAAATTAACATCACTAGGTTCTAGAGGAAGCCACTCCACCACAATCTTTGAAAAAGATGCTAAATTGAGCATTCAAGGGAGAAGAAATCTTACTCAACTGGTAAAAAATGAAGAGGAGAATTGTGAATAAAGCTTCTAAAGAAGTAAATGTCTATTTCTAGAAAAAAACTATTGAACAGGGTAAAAAAATAGACATATTAAAGAAAACTGTAGAGGAAAAAATTCTCCCCTAGGTGACAATTGAAACCCTGCTAGGGAGATTGGGCTTTATTCTTATCTATATACAAAAGAGACCAACTTATCTGCATATGTTATATGGCTTTTGAGATAGGTGTCCTATCATGTTGCTACTATTTATATGTTATTCATTTCTCCTTTACATCTTGGATCTAGGGAGACTGAAGGTATGTGGCATTATGGTCAACACATTTACTCTCAAGTGATAAGCAAGCAAGAAAACAAACAAAACTCATGACAGAAGATATTCTGACCTGTGGAGAAATGTGTCCAACTTGTGTAACTATCTGAACAGAAAACAGAAAAAAGAGATTTGGTGTTGAATAGAAGACACTGGAGCAATAAAATAAAAATTGAAAAACAAATAATATCATGTAAAGACAAATCAGTAGACCTCCTCTACTCAAAGGATAAACAGGCTGAGAAAAAATTAGGGAAATGACACCCTTCACAATAGTCACAAATAATATAAAATATCTTGATGTAACTCTAACAAAACAAGTGAAAGATCTGTATGACAAGAACTTCAAGTCTCTAAAGGAAGAAGTTGAAGAAGATCTCAGAAGATGGAAAGACCTCCCATGCTCACGGATTGGCAGGATTAATATAGTAAAACGGTGATATTGCTGAAAGTAGTCTTTGGATTCAATGCAATCCCCATCAAAATTCCAACTTGATTCTTCATAGAGTAAGAAGGAGCAATTTGAAAATTCACTTGGAATGACAGAAAACTCAGGATAGAAAAAATCTATTCTCAAAAATAAAAGAACTTCTGTGAGAATGACCATCCCAGACCTGAAGCTGTATTACAGAGAAATATTGATAAAAACTGTACCATATTGGTACAGAGATAGGCAGGTAGATCAATGAAATAGAATTGAAGACCCATAAATGAACCCAAACACCTATGGTCACTTGATCTTTGAAAAAGGAGATAAAACTATCTAGTGGAAAAAAGACAGTATTTTCAACAAATGGTGCTGGTTCAACTGGAGCCAGCATGTAGAAGAATGCAAATCTATCCATTCATATCTCATTGTACAAAGCTCAAATCCAAGTGGATCAAAGACCTCCACAAAAAAAATTAGATACATTGAAACTAATAGAAGAGAAAGTGGGGAAGAGTCTTGAACACATGGGCACAGGGGAAAATTTACTGAACAGCACACCAATGGCTTATGCTCTAAGATCAATAATCAACAAATGGTACCTCATAAAATTGCAAAGCTTCTGTAAAGCAAAGGACACTGACAATAAGAAAAAATGGCAACCAACAGAATAGGAAAAGATCTTTACCAATCCTACATCCAATAGAGGGGTAATATACAATATACACAAAAATTCAAGAAATTAGACCCCAGACAATCAAATAACCCTATTAAAACTAGGGCACAGAGCTGAACAAATTCTCAACTGAGGAATATCAAATAGCCAAGAAGCACCTAAAGAAATATTCAACATCCTTAGAAAATTGGACATAGTATTACCTGAGGATCCAGTTATGCCATTCCTGGGCATATATCCAACAGATTCTTCAACATATAACAAGGACACATGTTCCACTATGTTCAGAGAAGCCTTATTTATAATAGCCAGAAGCTGGAAAGAACCTAGATGTCCTTCAACAAAGAAATGGATACAGAAAATGTGGTATATTTACACACTGGAGTACTACTCAGCTATTAAAAACAATGAATTCATGAAATTCTTAGGCAAATGGATGGAACTAGAAAATATCATTCTGAATGAGGTAACCCAATCACAAAAGAACACAATGTTGTGCACTCACTGATAAGTGGATATTAGCCCAAAAGCTTGGAATACCCAAGATCCAATTGACCACATGAAGCTCAAGAAGAAGGAAGACCAAAGCATGGCTGCTTCAGTCCTGCTTAGAAAGGGAAAAAATACTCAAGGAACAAAATATGGAGACAAAATGTAGAGCCATACAGGGACTGCCCAACCTGGAGATCTATCCTGTATACAGTCACCAAACCAGGACACTATTGTGGATACCAAGAAGTGCTTCCTGACAGGAGCCTGATATAGCTGTCTCATGAGAGGCTCTGCCAAAGCCTAACAAATACAGATATGAATGCTGACAGCCAACCATTGGACTGAGCATAGAGTCCCCAGTGGAGGAGTTAGAGAAAGGACTGAAGAGGCTGAAGGGGTTTTCAACCCCATAAGAAAAACAATATCAACCAACCAGACCCCTGAGAGCTCCCAGGGACTAAACCACCAACCAAAGAGTACATATGGAGAGACCCATGTGGCAGAGGATGGCCTTGTTGGGCATCAATGGGAGGAGAGGACCTTGTCCTGTGAAGGCTTGATGCCCCAGTATAGAAAAATGCCAGAGAGAAGGAGGGAGGAGTGGGATAGAAGCAGGGGGAGAGGAGAGGAGATAGTGGGTTTATGGGGAAAACTGGAAAAGGGGATAACATTTAAAATGAAAATAAAGGGAATAGCCAATAGTAAAAAAAAAGAAAAAAAGATGTGGACAGCCTGGGTGTTAACAAGTCTTCAATTCAGATCACAAACATGGATGAAAGAGCCCAAGAAATGGAAAGTTCTTGAGAAATAAGAGTTAAAATATCAGGTTAGTAGCTGTATCAAACATCAGAATTGAACTAGGTTATAGATTTTGTTGGATCTGTTTCTTGACACACTGCAGACACTAAGCAAAGGCTTCGGTAAAACAGTAAGGGAAATGTATATGCCCTATGTATGGAAGAACAGAGAATCAAAGAGACTGATCCAATGTAGAGTTATAGGGATATGAGATACTCTACCAATATAACATGTATTAAATTATCAAAGGCAAGTATCTCACAATGGAGTGAGAAATGACAGAAGAAATGCAGTGGGATATTGCTGTTTCATGACAATCTAAGGGAACCCTGACACTAGGGCAAGAATTGTGACAATGGAGAAGGTGGACTACAATTGAGTGAGTTTTGTTCTGTCAACATTGACCAGGTGTGCCTTTGGTAACACAGGAAGGAAGAACATCACCATGACTTGAGTTGCATAAAATGAGATAGAATGGTGTGTGCATACATTCCATGTTTGCTTTTGTATTGTTTACGGGCAAATATACCTTACATAGAGCCTCTGTCTTTTCCCATAACTATAAAAATAAGGAAAACACGGAAACTGCAGTGAATACCAGTCAGTGGCCCAGGTCTTGGAGGAAAGCACTGTGCACTTCCATTAATCTACCCTGCATGACCTTCAGGTCCAAAACTGTAAAGAGTATGAATAGAAACTTAACAACCCTAGCACACCCAGAAGGACAGGTTATCCCAGAAATTCAGAAGCCAATTTTCAGAATCATTCAGTAAACATCTGTTTGTAGGGTCCCCAGACATGAAAAAGCATAATCAGTACAGAAAGGCAGAAGATAATAGTGCCCTTGTCTTTAGATGTTGACATCACCAAGCCTAATGAAGACTCATTTTCTGCTGGTGACCTTCCTGGCATCTCTAGAGTTTCCCAGGGAAGACAGGGAATGGAAGCAATGTTGGTGATTGGGGTCATGCTGATAGCAGATGGGGCTCCATGACAGAAACAGACAATTTATGGCCTCAATACTACTGACTGAACAAAACTTAATTATCTGGAGCTGGCAAAAATGCCCAGCAAGAAACTCTGAACTCTTTACTTTTAAGTGTACATACATACAGATATATACATTTGGCAGTAAATTTCTGCTGGTAGCAGCAGGGAATTAGGTAAAGGACTAATTGTTAAGAGTTCCTTTCTCCCTTGTCTAGCAGATTCTTGCTGGTCAGGCAAGGGTTTTAGACTTGCTAAATCTCTATGAACCAGAGAGAAAATAAAGGAAAATAATTTAAATATTTTATACAGACAATATGTACAGACTCACATACACTCATACACACACATTCTGGTCAGGCCCGACCTCCTGTATCATCTAGTCTACAAATGGTCATGCATATTTATACATATACGTACATGTATATACAGATAAGCAGACATATACATATTTTTTACATTTGGTGGATTGGGCTGAGTCTCAAACTCCATACACATACATTTGAATGGATGGATGGGGAACCTAGTCACCACTTTATTTTTCTCTGATCTTTTATAGACAAAACCTCTTAGAAAATTACCTCAGAGATTAAATGTTACACAAAAGCAGAGTTACATGAGGATGTTAATACTAAGTTCAAAGCAGTGTTTCATTCTGTAAGCTCACTATAAGTTTAAAGCAAGAGTTTCACGTGGCCTAATTTTATCATAGTGCATACCTGTGGCTTCATCTTTGGATGGGAATGTTTTTCCTTTGATTGCAAGTTTGTCTCAAACCTATTTCTCTTTTTATTGTAATTGTGAAACCTCATTGTATTTCTTATTATTCAGCCATTACTTGCTATTTTATGAGGAATGGGCACATTCTATACTTGATTTTAACTTTATTATATCTTTCTCAAAAAAACAACTAAAACCGTGTCTTACTAGAATCTAACCAATACAGATGTGGAGGCTTGCAGCCAACCACCAGAGTGAGGACAAGGACCCCAATGGAGGAGTTAGGGGAAGGACTGAAGGAGCTGAAGGGATTTGCAACTCCATAGGAAGAACAACAATATCAACCAACCAGACCTTACCCCCTTACACCCCTAAGCTCACAAGGACTAAACCATCAACCAAAGAGTACGTATGGAGTGACCTATGGCTCTAGCTGCATGTGTAGTAGAGGATGGACATATTTGGTATCAATGAGAGGGGAGGGTCTTGATCCTGTGGAGGTTCAATGACCCAGTGTAGGGGAATGCTAGAGCAGTGGGGCTGGAGTAGGTGGGTGGGTGGGAGGCACCCTCATAGAAGCAGGGGGAGGCAGGATGTGATAGGGAGTTTGTGGAGGGGTAACAGGGAAGGGGGATAACATTTGAAATGTAGATAAATAAAATAACCAATAAAAAAGGGAAAATTTTTCTTATTTGAATCAAATCTGGAATTTTATAAAATCATGAATTTATCTGAATAGAATTAGTTCATGAAAGTTCATCTTTATGTTGATCTGCAAGAAGTCTGCTCAAAAGGGTGGGCTAATGCCCAAAAGTCATTATACTATGTAATAGAAAGAGGAAAAGGCATATCAGCTGCAAGAAGCAATCCTGAGATAAAATTTCTGAAGGCCTTGCAATTCAGAGTTTACCTATCGCAGCCACGCAAAAACAGTGGGCCATCTCCAAGAAAGTCACTTTCATGCCTTTGGTCTATCCTAGATATCTCCTGACAATTTTCCTCATTTGAAAATTGAGTACAATAAAAATATAAACCTTAGATGAGACTGTGATGTCTGAGATAAAGCCTTTTTCATCATAGCACTGAACTAGTGTTTTCTGTTTGTAGCTACTATTACACTAAGCAAATTGTCTTTGGCTCTACCATCCTACTGTACTAATATTTAGATGTTTCATTTATTTATTTATTATTCATCTATGCATTAATTGCATTGCATATTCAGTGCATTGTATTGGAGTGGGTGAGCCATCTGTGTAGCCATATGAGTAGAAGTTCAAAGGACAACTTTCCAGAATTAATTTTTTTCTCTACCATGTGAATCCCAAGGATCAAGCTCAGCTTGTGTGGCTTGACAGCAAGTACCTTTCTTCACTGAGCCATGAGAACTCCATGCTTATAGTTAAGTAAAATAATTCTACTAAGAAGTATTTCAACAGTTTCCCTAATACTGCCCTGGTTATAGCAATTGTACAAACTTTATGACAAGCTCCATGTGATGCTTTGAAAATACTGTAACATAGACATCGCAAGATTTTCATGATACATCCTGAGCTAAGTGCATAAGTTATTAAGATGCCAAATAAGTACTAAGTTAAAGCCAATTAAAGTTTTTTTTAAAGTTGCTTATAGACTCCTCACAATCAATAGAATTAATTGGCTATTAATCAGAGAAAATCTCTGAGTTTCCCTTACATCAGGAAAAAGAACATCCAAGTTCTGTGATCATACAACACTCATTGCTCTTTGGCAATATTCATTTTCATAATATTAGGCTGTTTTAATAAAAATTGAAAGCATATGAAAATAAACTTAATGACAAAAGTTTGTTCATGTCTGAATGAATAAATTTGAGTTGAAAATCCTTAGGTTAAAATATCTAACTTCTTCCTGTCCCTAGAGGTGTTTCAGGTGTAGCTACTATGACACATGTGCATCAGTAGGTGGTAGGGAGGAGAAATGATGTCTATGCTCAGTATTATGAACTGTAAACATCTGAACAATTAGTATCCTAATATGAAAAAAGTGAACCTGGTGCCAGTGGGCCTAGCAAGGAGCTAGCCTAAGACAATCAACAGTCTGGGACCTGGTAAGCCCAGAAGGGCTCCCAGGACAAGGAGCAAACCTGAGACTAGAAGAATAATGCCTGGAACCATGAGGCTCATGAGGGCATAAGTTCAAGACAGATGAAGTTTGCAAGGAATCACTTGGGTGTCTCAGAGAGGAGTGAACCCAAGGTAATCACCAGATTGGCACCATGAGGCTTGGACAGAGGCCATAATGCACAAGTGAGGCATAGCACTCCTGAGATGACTCCAGACACTCAGAGACATGGACTCATAGGGGGCAGCAATCGGAATAAAAAGTTTTAAAAATAAAAGAGAGAGAGGGAGAGGGAGAGAGGGAGGGGAGACAGAAAGAGAGGAGAGAGAAGGAAGGAAGGAAGGAAGGAAGGAAGGAAGGAAGGAAGGAAGGAAGGAAGGAAGGAAGGAAGGATAAAAGGAAGGAAGATGTGTGCACAATGAAGAGATGCAAAACTGGATACTCAGGATTACTGAGGAACAAACATCCCAATATGAGTGGTTGGTAATGCCACCTAGAACAATGGTGGGGTACTGGCCTGTGCGGACTCCAGGGACCAAGGACTGCTTCTGGGTCTGCGGCCCTGCAACAGCAGATGGTCTGTTATCACCAAAAACCTTGTCTACCTTGAGGCCCTGAGACATGTTGATGTCTAAGGAATGTACAGAACTGCCATCATACTTGACATGGGAATTATGGAACAGCAGGCCTTAGGAAGATGAGAGCAGGAAAGCCGGCCCTGAGAACATGATTGAGCATGGAGAACTGTCCCTACCACTTATCTCCCAGGAAAAGATAGTCTCCTCCCCACTTGTTCCTCAATTACCTACTTAAAGAAGGAGAACTGCTGCAAGAAGGAGAACAGAGTTGGAGACCTGGCCCTGTCTGTAGCCTGATACAGTACTTGGGAGAGTAGACCCTGTACTTTACCCGGGCAGCACAGTAGAGCTGACTCTGTATATGAAGGTGCTGGTGAGCTGGCACTGAGATCACATCCTCATGGGAGAGCTGGCCCTGAAACTTGTCTGCCTTACAGTAGCATGGTTAAGGCAAAGTTGCCCTCCTTCTCTCTCATCTCTTGACACCTATGGCAGGCAGAAGAGCTGTCTCTGGTGTCATGAAAGTTGGAGAGCTGGCCCTGCCCCTCACCTGCTGTAGCACTTAGGAGAGTGAGCTATGCACCTCAACAGTGTAACACAGCAGTTCTGGTTCTGAATATGTGGGTTGCATGTGAGCCAGTGCTGATAGCATGAGCATGGCTTGTGGATCCTGGTTCTCCACTGCTAGACAGTGCTGAGGATAGCACTAGATCCAAGGCAATGAATTAGTCCATGCCAACCTCTACCTTATGGATGAACTGCTGGAGCACATGAAAGAGCTGGTTCTACAGATTCAAAATTACAGGATATCTGTGTCACAGGGCAGCAAAGTGATATGAATGAAATCCGAAGAAATAAAAAAAATCCAATTTCTAACTGTGGAGGGGATAAGATTACTGGCATAAGTTTTGATATACACATTAGAAATATTGATGGTATGGGTGCTGGAGTGATGGCTCGGTAGTGAAGAAATATTACTGTTTTTTCAGAGGGCCCAGGTTTAGCTTCCAGTACCCACACAGTGCCTGTATCACCAGTCTCTGGCTATCTGTGGCTTTCTTCAGCAGTGAATATTCATGGTGCACATAAATGTATGAAACAGACTCCAACATAAATAAAATAAAATAAAATAAAATAAAATAAAATAAAATAAAATAAAATAAAATAAAATAAAATATCTCATGAGCAAAATGGATGGTGGGGATGGCTGTGGTCCTTCTCTGTGAGGTCAGGGAGAACTCTACCATCTTGTTTCCCTGGTAGGGTATTCTACAGGGGAATAACAGACACAATGTCCTCTGCAGGGATATATTTCTGGAGAAAATCAATAATTCCATGGGAGAAGAGTTGAACAGAGTACATTTATAGAAATAGATCAAATCATCGTCTTTCCACTTGAAGATCTAATTTATCCTATACCTTGTCTCTAGCCTATTTTTTTCTCATTATCTTTAACAACCTCTCTCCAGGTATTCAGCTACACAAGCAAACTTTTCTAATGATGCCAGAGAAGGCACATTGATAGTGAACTAACTAACAAAAGAATATCCAGATGCTATATTTTACCTCCAGGGCTCAACCATTTATGTGGCTATAGCAAAAAATAGCACTGACTCGGAGCTTGAGGCAACAGAAACTTCTTTCCCACATATCTTGAGTCTAGGTAGTCTAAAATCAAAGTGTCCCATGTAGAGAGGTTTGGGATAGTTCAACTCCTGTCTTACAGATGACTGCTTTCTGCCATATCCTTATACCAATGAGAGAGGGTCTCTTTCCTCTTACTTTCACTTTCATGACTTAATCTAAATTTTACTCCTGCCTAGTGGTCTCACCTCCAAATAGTATAGAGACTATGCAAATTGTCGGTAAACTAAGAAGAGGAATGCAGTCCTCATGA
This sequence comes from Grammomys surdaster, assembly GCF_004785775.1. Taxonomy (NCBI): domain Eukaryota; kingdom Metazoa; phylum Chordata; class Mammalia; order Rodentia; family Muridae; genus Grammomys; species Grammomys surdaster. Next base: position 2,480,851 of record NW_021604615.1, read on the forward strand.
CACTAAGACAAATGAGATAATGTATAACTGGGCACACAATAGAGCTAAATTGTCACGGACAGATAAATTCCTATCAAGAAGGACATGGCGGATCACATATGTAATCCCACCACTCAGGAGGCAGAAGCAAAAAGATGTCTACCGGTTTGAGGCCAACTTGGCCTGTATAAAGAACTACTATCAAGCGTGGGCTACTTAGTAAGAACTGGTTTTTTTTGTTTTTAAATGACCAAAATAAATAAGTAAATTCACCTTTACAAACCATTCCAAGGGAAATATGGCTGACAACTTAATGGTCCTAGAATCCATCCCTATGATAGATTCTGGCTAGCATGCAGGGACTTAGAACGACTGGCATGAGAAAACAAGAGTGTATTACTGAAAGCCACACAGGGAGTCAGATACCACAATTTTATAGTTTTACTTCAGTTTAGTATGACTTTTATAATGTGAGGTTTCACTCATCCCATAGCTTGAGATTCCTAGCTGAATACTCTCCTACACTGCAGATCTGGAGACATTATATCTCAATTATCTCTTGCTCTCTTGTAGGGTCACATGTAGATATGTATGCTTTCTCCACTTTGATGGAAAATTTTCAGTCTTTCATGATGATAAAAAAGAAAAATGAATTGACTTTTCCAGATTGTGAGACAACACAGATATTTATGTAAGGTAGAAAAATAATTTTAGGTTTGCTTCTAAGAATTTTGTTGATTGAAACACTTCTATTTTAAATATGTGATTACAAAGGTTAAGGTATATTGCTTACCCTGACTCCAGGAGTCTCTTAGGTTTGCATAAATTAGAACATACATTCTAATGGAAACATGATGAAATGGTAACCAAGGATGTAGCTTTGGAATAACATCTGAGGACAGTTACTATGATCAATTTCAGTTCATATCTGTTTGATCCACATCCTGTGCTCAAATGATCACATTATTTCCATAACCAGGATATGTGATAATGCGGAGGTTGGTGATAGCTCAGCAGATATGGGTTTTTTTCTATGCAAGCCTAGCAGCCTGAGATTGATCCTTGAAACCCATGTGAAGGAAAAAAAGAACTGACTCCACACTGAGGGCCTCTTAATTCTATACGTGTACTGTGATGTGTGACCACACACACACACACACACACACACATACACACACACACACACACGTATCCTATGTACACACACTCACAAATATATCTGAAATGAGAAAATATCAAAATAATTGACTACACTATTATCAAGATAGTCTTGGAAACATATGGAATTTCACTTCTGTATTTCAGCATGCTGGTAAAAATTGAATTGCCATTTTAGTGTTCTACTATTTCCCTTTAAACTGATAAAAGGAAATAAAAATGTGTTTCTGTTAAATTTCCCTCTCCATCTCTCTATACAGCATGCTTCAACAAACACAGTTACTGTTTAATGATGTGTGTTTAACTGGCGTGTATGGGCTAAGAAAACCAAAAGTATTTTTCAGCTGATGCCTTAACTCTGTGCTATAAATACTAAAACACTAAAACATGTCTCAAAGTGTGTGGCTGTGGCTTAGGCATATACACCCCATCCGGGGTCTTTTAAGTGTCATTTCATCAGCCCGGTCTCCATTTTGTCATCACATATGGTGTGACTGCTCACTCACAGGTGCAACGATGCAAGAAGGACCTAATTAAAATCAATACTGAATATAATAGGCACACCGCATCAAATGTTACATACACTTAAATTCCTGGCGTGAGTTCTATTAATTGTCTCCATTGACAATTGTAATCATAGTAACTATCCTCAGTCTCCTTCTTTCTGTGGCTAAAAATGATCAAGAGTAGCTCATGTTTTCTTCTGGAATTGCTCATCAGAAGACTGAATCTGCATTTAAAGATTCAAATTCACGGAGATATTTTTTTTCACTCTGATTTGTTTTTAAATCATATGTTTGCTACATCCTCATTTGTGGTTTCTAGCTTGTAGCACTAATGGCATTGACTTAGAATTCTGCAGGAAATCATCTCCAAACAGCATGTGATTTACTATGCCGTGTTTATGTGAGTGCTTGATCACCTTCCTTTTCTGTTCTATATATATCTAAATGTTAATGTAAGTTGAGAAAGAATACTTACTTTTATTCAATAAAACATTATAACACTCATTATTAAAAGACTGGCATATTTAATGAATTCTTTTTAGTGAATTTAATATGTGGTATCAAAATATACTTTACATGGCATCTTTTCCCATAATTTGCTACAAGGACATCATTCCTTGAGTATCACAGAGTCCTCAAAACAAATCTGTGGTACAAGTTGTATGAGTTTTTGTATATTTATGAAGAAGCTGAGCACCAGAGAAATAAACTAATGCACTCAATGTCTTGTAACTAGCTATTAGATCACAGTACACATTGTATAAATTGTAGTACAAACTTTTAAAAATATATACTAATGGTTTTCAAGCTATGACATACATAAAAGTACTTTGTGTGGAGCTTTGACTCTGATTTCCCAACAATCGTAGAGATGATGTGATCCTACCATTTCAAATCTCATTCACTGAGATCCACTGAACGGCCCACACTGACTCCTCAGGAGGATAAGCAAAGACAACATGGCATGAGCCTGCATGGCATTTGTTACTCACACTTTGGTAACATTAAACATCATTTTGTTGTGGAATCGATATCAGCCTGTCAGCCCACATATTATATCTAATACTAATACTCAGCCTTGAATTCTGTACAGAAACATGTTTCTGAAGTGCTTTAGAGTCCTATGTCTCCGTGTTTAATTCTTGTTCTGGAGGTTATGCCAGTATTGTAAAGAGAAAAATCTTTTTTACACAATTACAAATCATCATGTCCTTTGCCTTCCTGAGTATGCAGATGGTTTCAATAGGATAATATTAATATAGTGAAGTGCTAAGTAACAGTTTGTTCAGTTGAACCACAAAGACTGATATAGTACTATAAGGTTATCTCACATTATAGCTACTTTACTTTGTGTAACTCTAATCTAAGGTATTCACAGACTAACTCAAAACACTCTACAACACATGTCTGAAAACCTATCTTCCACAAAGCAATACACAGTATTTCACAAGGTACAGAGACTCAACTCACCAGTTGCTTTGTTGGCAGTCATTTTCCTTCCTTTCTTAGACCATTTTCAGTAGAAAAAGGAAGAGACATTCTTTAAATGAATTGCTAGCACATATATGCAGATTAGGAGCAACACAGGAAGAAGAAGAAGACAGAGTGAAACACCATGGCTTCTATATTGACAAATGTCCTGTTTCATTCAATGAGAAGTTCAATTAATTTTATAATAAAAGTATATAAAGTGTAATAAACCCATTTCCTGACTACTTCTTTCACTAATAGCTACTGTGAGGTGATTAGTGGCCATTATATTCTCCTGAAATAGTCACTTTAGCAAGAACTCATTAAGCATTTTAAAATGTGGGACATGATTCTAGAGAATAAAATCTTTAATTGTTAAAAATAATTATTACTCCTAAACTGATGGAATTAATTTTTCAATATGTTGGTATATAAAGCTCTCTAAGAACCTGGACATTGTAACCAAGGTTCCAATTCCTTGATCTTTAAAATTACCCATCTCTTTACATTTTACTGTTTCATTATTTTTTTAGTAGAACTTACTGGGATTTAGGCCTTCCTTGTGATGTCAAACTTTGAACCAAATTAGTGTAGGAAAATATCATGGAATTATCTGTATGGGTGCTATTAAAATAGGATCTATTCTTTAGACTTGGGTCATAGTACTAACACCATAGCCCCTGTTAACAGTCAGAAAAATTATGTTCATATTAAAACAGTCTCAAGCATATAACTCTCTTTTGATCCCATGGTGATGCCCTCTGTTTAAGGACTGATAAGTTAGAGAATAAAGTTTCACTTGAAGCTACTCTAGAATGCAACTGATACTATGCACATTGCACATTGTCTTCAAGGGAGCTGAGGAGACAGATCACAGTTAAGCACAAGCTCTGCTCTTGCAGAAGACTGGAATTCCCTTTCTACAACCCATGTCAAATAGCTCACCACCTGACAGGTGACTAAACTCCAGCTCCAAGAGATCAGCTACCCTCTTTTGGATTCCATAGGTTCACATACACATGTGAATGCACACACACACACACATACACACACACACACACACACATACATACACATATGTATTTGCACATTATACATATAATAATAGAGATATAAATAAATACTTAACAACAGGGCTATTGTTAGGAGAATTGACATCTATAACAGACAGAATTGAAATAGTTTTACAGTGAGACAAAAGAGAGTCTTCTAGGATACTACTGTCTCATTTTTATTGGCAGGGTAGAAGTAGGGTTATAGCCAATTAAAGTTTATTTAACTGTTAAATTATAATTTCAATGTAAACACATCAATTTTCAATACAATTTTACTATTGTTGATCATGATCCTAAACCCAGAGTTTTTTTTCAGTGTTCCAGCATTCCCTGTTTGCAGTGTATCTAGTAGCAGAAGTAAATAAGAATGCCTAAAATCGTTTACTTTTGGTCTGATGTTCAGAAGAAGGTTTAAAAGACAACAATTTTTTTCTTAAACAAAATATTTGTATTTTGTGGTCTGTATAAATACACATTTTAAGAGATTGCAAACTTATTCACATTTTATGATGGTTCTTGGTTTCCATTTCTTTACACAAGCCCCAAATCATTCCTGGAAAAAAAAAAATCAGTAAACTAAATTCAGAGGCATGATCCAGGATGAGATAAAAATCCACCATCTTCTAGATTTATTTATGTTTTTACTATGCTCCAACTACATCTTTCAGCTTCTAAAGACTTTAGAATAATTTGTTTTCTCTAAACCAATTTGTATCATGTCAAAGTGAAATTGCAATTTTACAGCCACCTGGGGGAAGAAGTGATCCCCATCCATAAATATAAAAGTAATCTGCATAAAATATGTACAAAGATAACCATGAAGACTTTCAAAGTGTTCTATGTGAAGGGGAGACCTTTAAGAACAAACAGTGATTGAATATGGAAAACCATTATAACAAGTAACTTCTTTGGGTATGTTCTAATTAGTTAGTAAATTAGTAGCAATGCTGAGGACAAGTTTGTACAAGTATTCATTTAGGGATGTGGCCAGAATATGAGGAATGTAGGAAACTATATTTTTCCCTCAGAGCCCCATGCCCCAAAATGAAATTCTTAGAGATACAGTGCATGTAAATAATGTGGTATTTGGAGGGGCTGATATATTTAATTCACAAATCCTTAACTATTTTGCTTTAAACTAGTCATCAAAAAGGATTTATATATTGATAAACACATAAACACTATATATTTTTTTCTTATCTTCATTAGCTTCATATGAAAGCAACAGATGTTAGACAGATAAAGGAAAAACAAACAACTTCATATTGACAAACTAGCAACAGAGTATGGGACAGACAACAGCAAATAAAAATGAGAAAAGGAAATTACTATTCCAAAATAAGTTTCTCAAATACAAAAAAAAAGAGAAGAAAATGGTCAAATATTCAGATTACTAATGAAAACTTGAATCATAAAGATTTGATGTTGGCGAATACCACAGTATTTAATATATTCTCGATGTTTTCTTTCTCTGATTCCATCTTCCTACATTACCAGGTACAGCAAGATGAGGTTCAATTTAGGTATAATTATGCAATCACCTTGAGCAATTCAAGCCTCATTTAGGAACCATATCTTTCTGTAAGAGCCGCCAAAGTTTTAAATACTTCTACTGGCCTCTCAGACATGTTTGTGCCTTTCTAAATTTGTCACATATATTCATAGTTTACACACATACAAATGTGCTTTATCACACATTACAATCTTGTCTCTAGACACCTTATTTTTTCAATAAGTCATCCTTGTTCTTTTCCCAGTCCCTTCTCCCATTTTTTTTTTTTAATTTGAGGAAGGTTTTCTATCCATCTTCATCCTGGTACAGAAGGAAAACTGTTGAGAGGGAGTTTAAGCACATGGGAATGTGATCACTTGCTCCAGGCTCTAAGCCCAGAGGGCAGCACATCAACCTAAGAAAGTGCTCCATTTCTATAAAATTTAAAAGATAATATATAATAAAATTCCAACTCTGTAAGAGTGGTTGTATCAATTTGAATGATTATCTTTCATCAATAAAAATTAATTTATCAAGCTTTGGTCTGTGGTACATTCAATATACATACGTGTGTGTGTTTGTGTGTGTGTGTCTGTGTATATAATATATATGGATATATGGATATATATACACATATACATGTATTTCAGATAAATAGAAGATACCGATAGAAGCATATAGTAGAATATATTTTCATCCTTTTATTTAAACCTAATTTAAAACAAAAACTATGTAAACCTCCCTTTGCAATAAAAGATGTTTTAATTATAAAAATCAGTACAGAGTCCAGAGAGTCACAACTAAGTCCTTAGTAAGGTAAGAATACATACCAAGAGTTTTCAAAGCAAGAAATGCTTAAACCGAAAATGAATCCAAGGAAGCCTACTAAGCACGTAGTTGTGCCGTAGGGGAAAGAATGTATTGTTCACAGCTTGGAATCACATGGGACTCATGGTTAGGAGCCATCAAGAAGCAGCAGAAGTAGAAACTACAGTTTAATGACCTCATGCATCAGTGTACACGGAACACACTCCAGGGAACAGTTATCCAGCACAGAAGGTTATAAATGAAGGACAGAAGAAAGATACTAGAAAAGGGAAAGTGAAGAGTTTATTGTCTTCATGCCTTTACCATCTAGACCAAGTCTAGACTGTTGGACATTGCTATCTGCAATATATTGTACCATCCTAGGACGTAAGTAACTCACTCAAGCTTCAGGTTGTCCCAACTCATCTAGATTTTTCTAAATTTGAGGAGTGCTCCCATGTGCAGGTTCACTATCAGTACAGGGTAATGAATCTCTGAATTAGAAAACATTTGAGTCCTATCAAGTTTAGATTATATTTACTCTTTTAATAGGTACCTTATTTTCTGCGTGGTTCATAACAGAAATATCATCATGGACTGAATTATATAAAATAGCTCTTTATTTTTATATGTAGAGGCAGTTTATGCTTCAAATTATCCATTTCCTTACTTTTTACAATTTCTTAATCTTTCCAGATAACACAGTTTAGTAAATCACTTCCATAATCACTTCCACCATTCATGTGTCTAATCAATAGTGATGGAGGATCTGTAGTATGTGAAGTTCTCTTCTCAGCTCTGGGAATAGATATTTGAACAAAGGAAGGTTACATATGTTTTCAAATTTAGGAAATCTAGATGAGTTAGGTTCAAACTGCAGCTCATGGGCTACATATGTCCCAAGATGCTATAACACAGATTGCAGATGAGAATGCCCAAGTACAGTGTCCAACAGTCTAGCAACCCTGGTCTAGACAGTGAAGGAATAACGACAATAATCTCTTCATTTTTCAAATATATATTCAAAGATATACAGAAGACATATTTGATATATGATATTATATATATATATTTTAGTTTTATATATATGTAAAACTCCTATGGAGTTATTCTACTGGGAAAATGGGATTTAAGTAAAAAAAATATTTCTAATATATATATATTAGAAATTAATATCTAATTGGAGCCTGTTGCTCAATGGGCAAATTAATTTCTGTGTAAGCAAGAAGATCAGAGGCTAAATCCTCAGTATTCCCATGAAAGCTGGGTGTGTCTCTTTGTGTGATTGTGAGAGTATAGCAGTGTGAATGTAATGTGGTATGTATATGAATGCACATGTATATATACATGAAGACCAGAAGTTGACATCACATGTCTTATTCTATTGTTCTCTCCCTTATATTTTTGAGATAAAATCTTTCTTACTGAACCTTTTGTTTGAATTTCAGATAGTGTTACTGGCCAGCAAGACCCAAGGGTTCTCTTGCCTCAATGCCACATGTACCAGATTACAGATACAAGCCATGGCCAGCATTTGCATGCATGCTAGAGATTCAACCTTGGATCTTCTTTCTTTTTTTTCCATTGAGCAATTGGTTCTAGCCCTGAAAGTATAGTGTAAGACACAGGGAAAGGTAAATCTACTCAAAACATGACATTTGAATGATAACTGAGGGAGCTGAGTGGGTTGACAGGAATTCTTGGTCAAACACAGTTCAGAGGAAAGGTTTTCTAAGTGGCAAGATTCCTGAAGAAATACAGTTATAGAAATATAGCAGTATTAACTTCCATGGAGAAGGCACTCAGAAAACAGAACAGAACAAACCAAGTCGAGGTTCCTAGGAGCTGCAGTTAAAAGAACTACTCGTGAAGCTCATTGCTCTGTCATATGTAATGCGAATCTGACCTGCCTACCACAAAAGGTATAGTTCTCATCATGGTGTAATAGCAAAGTGGTAGAACCTACAGTGGGTAGAACCTGAAAGGAGGAAGTAAATATCACAGAACATGGTAACACACACACCCCTCTTTCCTTCATTGCTTCCCTTGTATGAGCAGTATTGCTCAACAAACTTGCTTGAAATATTGCATTGTGTGTGATCACAAGCCCAAGATAATAAACCTACATGATCCTGGAACAAAGCATAAGAAC